>NC_134496.1:33239104-33606795 GCF_040206685.1 Ascaphus truei
ATCCGGACCTCAACTCCTACCGTCTCCTCAACCAATGAGCATATCATATTCCAGAAAGTCTGGATCTTTGGGCATGTCCACCATATATGCACCAGATCTCCTCTCTGGCCGCACCCCCTCCAACAGAGGTCAGACAGGCCAGGGAAGATCCGGCTCAGTCCTTTATTGATAACCACTACACCACACATGGCTGAGGTCAGAGAGGGGCAATTAAGTCCATGGCGTTTGTAATATAACCACTTTTATATGACAGCTACTAATACTTAAGAACACTGTGATCCTCAACAAAGGCTTCATATACATGTAATACAGATATATCACAACACTATACATAAACGCTGCCGCAGGGCAGGGAGAGTGGCAGGACAGGGAGAGTCGCAGGACACAGGGAGCCGCAGGAAAGAGCTGCACTTATATTTGTCCAGCTCACACAGCTGTGCCGTGCGTGTCCCTGCGGTCAGATTTCAGAGGGAGAGCTGGGCTCCTGTCTGTGCGGATATGTGTCACTGTGCTCAATTAAATAAACATGTTTAATCAAAACAGGGTCTACTGTATGTGTGAAGCGCCCACACTGACATCGTGTTAAAAAAACACTTAAAGAATCAGATGGGACATGTGTCTCTTGGTGTCAGTGTATCAAAGCCCTTTGGGCCATATATACTAAATGGTGCTAGTCCATCAGACATATTTTCCAGTGCAGACCATTCAAGTGAATAGACCAGGGGGTGTCTTCTGAGTTGGAAGATGTATTATAGAATAGCACTGCTTATGTCTGTTTTGTCCCATGAGGTGCAAGGGATGACTCCTCCAGCTTTAGTTTGACCAGGGCCGTCTTAACGTATGGGCACGCTGGGCAGTTGACCGGGGGCCCCACAGCATAGTGGGGGCCCACAGCATAGGGGGGCCCCACGCGCCCGGTCCATGCGTGCCCACCAATGCTAAAAATCTCCATTCTAAGTCTAGCTAGGAGAGCTCGCTCTCTCCCCGCCGCGGCGCCCGACACCCCGGCTCGCTCTCCCCCTGCCCGGCTCCGCTAGCTCTCCCCCCGCCCGGCACCCCGGCTCTGCTCGCTCTACCCCGCCCAGAAGTGGAATCCCGGCTCCGCTCGCTATCCGCCCGCCCGACACCTCGGCTCGCGTCACAACCGTTCGCAGCCTAGCAGTGCAGCCCTTCCGGTGCCTGCTGCTGCTAGTGAGCGCGTGGGAGGCTGGGAGCGACAGTGTAGGCCGGGCCCCGTGCACTGCTTTGCCCGGAGGCCCCTAATGTTGTTAAGATGGCCCTGAGTTTGACTGGACAGTTTTCCAGAGTACACATCACCAGTCACATCTCCGTAACACACTGGAAAGGAACCTGCGAAGGGGCAGTGTGGATGTGTTGCGTGCATCACACAGGAGGTTACACACAGCAAAGCAAACATTCCTTTTCTGAGCAAATATGAAGCATGATACTTCCAGACAGCAACCCAAGTCCGTGAAAGCATTGGACACCAACCTGGCGAGCCACAAGTGTGTTAGACATCTCATATTTACAATATATAAAAAAATGTTAATGTAAAGCTTGGCTTTAAAATATATTCTCCCAATTCAAATAAGAACCATATCACCTACTGTTGAAGTACTCATTCATTTGAGTGTTTTCCCAAATTCATTGAACACGCAATACAACAGACGTGGGTGTATAATATCTCCATAATCCGGTGGAGTCTCACGTGTATAACTGACACTTCCTTGACCAGGAAAGAACACTACAGGCATACCCCGGTTTAAGGACACTCACTTTAAGTACACTCGTGAGTAAGGACATATCGCCCAATAGGCAAACGGCAGTTCACGCATGCGCCTGTCAGCACGTCCTGAACAGCAATACCGGCTCCCTACCTGTACCGAAACTGTGCGCAAGCGGGGAGACTATAGAGCCTGTTCCAAATGCGTTATTTACCCCTAAGGATGTCTGCTTTTAGACTATACCGTTCATCTATTTAGGAGGGTACACAGGCTAGAGATGGGCGACTTTCTTTTTGCAGACATAGATAACGCTTCAGATCTGGCTGGTACCTTTGGTCCACGGATCGGTCTCAAAAAAGGCAAATGCGCAGTATTGTTAAAAATATTTATCTGTCCTCGGATTTATCCGTGTTTGTATTTTTAACGATCCGGACACGGAATGTAGAACCCTGGCGTCGGGTTCTTAAAAATCCGTACGGATTGTATTCAATGGCGGGTTTGGATTGTTTCACACTGATAGTTTGGTGTCCAATCCGCAGTCGGATTTTGGTGACGGGGACGGATTTGGTCTAAAAAAAATCAGTGATATTCCGGGCAAAGGATGGGGGCTGGTTCACCCATCTCTGACAAAGGCGCACAGATATTTCCATAGGAGTCTGTCCTGCAGCAAAGGAAAATAGTAACTTGGAATGAGGATTGACCATAGAATGGAAGCAATGCAGCGTTTGGTTAGTGCGGCTGCTTAACAGGGAATATTCTGCCCCAGTAACTGTTAGACTGGCGTCATTCTCCTCACTGAAATAACATAGCAAAGCCAAAAACCCTGAGTCTGGTTCCTGTTTCTAACAAAAATGTGCATGAATTATCAGGATTTAAAGTCCAGAGCAGCTGATTATTACAATGTAACCATCGCAGGTCTGAACCCTGGCTGCTGACCGCGAGCCTGCGAGGCCCAGTCTTGGACATGTTATATTCTCTAGCTTTGTTATTTTTTTTACAAAATGACATCAACTATTACCAATCTAAAAAGAAAATGGTAGGGAGATGAGGAGATATAAGGAGCGAAAGGAGGCATTATACAGTAGGAGAGGTTATAGGCAGCAATAGGAGTTATAGGGCGCGGTTATAGGGAGCAATAGGAGATTATAGGGAGAGTTTATATGGAGGAGTTATAGGGAGGGGTTATATGGAGCCATAGGAGGGGGTGTAGAGAGTTGTATTAGGAGTGGTTAAATGGAGCAATAGGATGAGTTATAGGGAGAAGTTATATGGGGAAATACAAGGCGATATAGGGAGTGGTTATATGGAGCAATAGGAGGAGTTATAGGCAGCGGTTATATAGGTCAAAAGGAGGAGTTATTGGGAGCGGTTATATGGAGCAATAGATGTATGTATGTATAGATATATACACACATATACATATATATGTATATATATATACACACATACCTGTATATATGAAGCTGTGTCTACCATTTGAAAGATAAAGTGTAAATTGCAGAGCCCTGAGTATAATATATAGAATCCTGAGATTAAGATGCCGAGCCTCAAGTGTAAGATGCAGAGCCTCGAGTGTAAGATGCAGAGCCTCGAGTGTAAGATGCAGAGCCTCGAGTGTTAGATGCAGAGCCCCGAGTGTAAGATGCAGAGCCCCGAGTGTAAGATGCAGAGCCCCGTGTGTAAGATGCAGAGCCCCTAGTGTAAGATGCAGAGCCCCGAGTGTAAGATGCAGAGCCTCGAGTGTAAGATGCAGAGCCCCGAGTGTAAGATGCAGAGCCCCGAGTGTTAGATGCAGAGCCCCGAGTGTTAGATGCAGAGCCCCAAGTGTAAGATGCAGAGCCCCGAGTGTAAGATGCAGAGCCCCGAGTGTAAGATGCAGAGCCCAGAGTGTAAGATGCAGTGCTCCGAGTGTATGATGCAGAGCCCCGAGTGTTAGATGCAGAGCCCCAAGTGTAAGATGCAGAGCCCCGAGTGTAAGATGCAGAGCCCCAAGTGTAAGATGCAGAGCCTCGAGTGTAAGATGCAGAGCCCCGAGTGTAAGATGCAGAGCCCCGAGTGTTAGATGCAGAGCCCCGAGTGTAAGATGCAGAGCTCCGAGTGTTAGATGCAGAGCCCCGAGTGTTAGATGCAGAGCCCCGAGTGTAAGATGCAGAGCCCCGAGTGTAAGATGCAGAGCCCCGAGTGTAAGATGCAGAGCCCCGAGTGTAAGATGCAGAGCCCCGAGTGTAAGATGCAGAGACCCGAGTGTAAGATGCAGAGCCCCGAGTGTAAGATGTAGAGCCCCGAGTGTTAGATGCAGAGACCCGAGTGTTAGATGCAGAGCCCCGAGTGTAAGATGCAGAGCCTCGAGTGTAAGATGCAGAGCCCCGAGTGTAAGATGCAGAGCCCCGAGTGTAAGATGCAGAGCCCCGAGTGTAAGATGCAGAGCCCAGAGTGTAAGATGCAGAGCTCCGAGTGTATGATGCAGAGCCCCGAGTGTTAGATGCAGAGCCCCGAGTGTAAGATGCAGAGCTCCGAGTGTATGATGCAGAGCCCCGAGTGTTAGATGCAGAGCCCCGAATGTAAGATGCAGAGCCCCGAGTGTAAGATGCAGAGCCCCGAGTGTAAGATGCAGAGCCCCGAGTGTAAGATGCAGAGCCCCGAGTGTAAGATGCAGAGCCCCGAGTGTAAGATGCAGAGCCCCGAGTGTAAGATGCAGAGCCCCGAGTGTAAGATGCAGAGCCCCGAGTGTAAGATGCAGAGCCCCGAGTGTAAGATGCAGAGCCCCGAGTGTAAGATGCAGAGCCCCGAGTGTAAGATGCAGAGCCCCGAGTGTTAGATGCAGAGCCCCGAGTGTTAGATGCAGAGCCCCGAGTGTAAGATGCAGAGCCCCGAGTGTAAGATGCAGAGCCCCGAGTGTTAGATGCAGAGCCCCGAGTGTAAGATGCAGAGCCCCGAGTGTAAGATGCAGAGCCCCGAGTGTAAGATGCAGAGCCCCGAGTGTTAGATGCAGAGCCCCGAGTGTTAGATGCAGAGCCCCGAGTGTAAGATGCAGAGCCCCGAGTGTAAGATGCAGAGCCCCGAGTGTAAGATGCAGAGCCCCGAGTGTAAGATGCAGAGCCCCGAGTGTAAGATGCAGAGCCCCGAGTGTAAGATGCAGAGCCCAGAGTGTAAGATGCAGAGCTCCGAGTGTATGATGCAGAGCCCCGAGTGTATGATGCAGAGCCCCGAGTGTTAGATGCAGAGCCCCGAGTGTAAGATGCAGAGCCCCGAGTGTAAGATGCAGAGCCCCGAGTGTAAGATGCAGAGCCCCGAGTGTAAGATGCAGAGCCCCGAGTGTTAGATGCAGAGCCCCGAGTGTTAGATGCAGAGCCCCTAGTGTAAGATGCAGAGCCCCGAGTGTAAGATGCAGAGCCCCGAGTGTAAGATGCAGAGCCCCGAGTGTAAGATGCAGAGCCCAGAGTGTAAGATGCAGAGCTCCGAGTGTATGATGCAGAGCCCCGAGTGTTAGATGCAGAGCCCCGAGTGTAAGATGCAGAGCCCCGAGTGTAAGATGCAGAGCCCCGAGTGTAAGATGCAGAGCCCCGAGTGTAAGATGCAGAGCCCCGAGTGTAAGATGCAGAGCCCCGAGTGTAAGATGCAGAGCCCCGAGTGTAAGATGCAGAGCCCCGAGTGTTAGATGCAGAGCCCCGAGTGTTAGATGCAGAGCCCCGAGTGTAAGATGCAGAGCCCCGAGTGTAAGATGCAGAGCCCCGAGTGTAAGATGCAGAGCCCAGAGTGTAAGATGCAGAGCTCCGAGTGTATGATGCAGAGCCCCGAGTGTTAGATGCAGAGCCCCGAGTGTAAGATGCAGAGCCCCGAGTGTAAGATGCAGAGCCCCGAGTGTAAGATGCAGAGCCTCGAGTGTAAGATGCAGAGCCCCGAGTGTTAGATGCAGAGCCCCGAGTGTAAGATGCAGAGCCTCGAGTGTTAGATGCAGAGCCCCGAGTGTAAGATGCAGAGCCCCGAGTGTAAGATGCAGAGCCCCGAGTGTAAGATGCAGAGCCCCGAGTGTAAGATGCAGAGCCCCGAGTGTAAGATGCAGAGCCCCGAGTGTTAGATGCAGAGCCCCGAGTGTTAGATGCAGAGCCCCGAGTGTAAGATGCAGAGCCCCGAGTGTAAGATGCAGAGCCCCGAGTGTAAGATGCAGAGCCCCGAGTGTAAGATGCAGAGCCCCGAGTGTAAGATGCAGAGCCCCGAGTGTAAGATGCAGAGCCCCGAGTGTAAGATGCAGAGCCCAGAGTGTAAGATGCAGAGCCCCGAGTGTAAGATGCAGAGCCCCGAGTGTAAGATGCAGAGCCCCGAGTGTAAGATGCAGAGCCCCGAGTGTAAGATGCAGAGCCCCGAGTGTAAGATGCAGAGCCCCGAGTGTAAGATGCAGAGCCCCGAGTGTAAGATGCAGAGCCCCGAGTGTAAGATGCAGAGCCCAGAGTGTAAGATGCAGAGCTCCGAGTGTATGATGCAGAGCTCCGAGTGTATGATGCAGAGCCCCGAGTGTTAGATGCAGAGCCCCGAGTGTAAGATGCAGAGCCCCGAGTGTAAGATGCAGAGCCCCGAGTGTAAGATGCAGAGCCCCGAGTGTAAGATGCAGAGCCCCGAGTGTAAGATGCAGAGCCCCGAGTGTAAGATGCAGAGCCCCGAGTGTAAGATGCAGAGCCCCGAGTGTTAGATGCAGAGCCCCGAGTGTTAGATGCAGAGCCCCGAGTGTAAGATGCAGAGCCCCGAGTGTAAGATGCAGAGCCCCGAGTGTAAGATGCAGAGCCCAGAGTGTAAGATGCAGAGCTCCGAGTGTATGATGCAGAGCCCCGAGTGTTAGATGCAGAGCCCCGAGTGTAAGATGCAGAGCCCCGAGTGTAAGATGCAGAGCCCCGAGTGTAAGATGCAGAGCCCCGAGTGTAAGATGCAGAGCCTCGAGTGTAAGATGCAGAGCCCCGAGTGTTAGATGCAGAGCCCCGAGTGTAAGATGCAGAGCCTCGAGTATAAGATGCAGAGCCCCGAGTGTAAGATGCAGAGCCCCGAGTGTAAGATGCAGAGCCCCGAGTGTAAGATGCAGAGCCCCGAGTGTAAGATGCAGAGCCCCGAGTGTAAGATGCAGAGCCCCGAGTGTAAGATGCAGAGCTCCGAGTGTATGATGCAGAGCCCCGAGTGTTAGATGCAGAGCCCCGAGTGTAAGATGCAGAGCCCCGAGTGTAAGATGCAGAGCCCCGAGTGTAAGATGCAGAGCCCCGAGTGTAAGATGCAGAGCCCCGAGTGTAAGATGCAGAGCCCCGAGTGTAAGATGCAGAGCCTCGAGTGTAAGATGCAGAGCCCCGAGTGTAAGATGCAGAGCCCCGAGTGTTAGATGCAGAGCCCCGAGTGTTAGATGCAGAGCCCCGAGTGTAAGATGCAGAGCCCCGAGTGTAAGATGCAGAGCCCCGAGTGTAAGATGCAGAGCCTCGAGTGTAAGATGCAAAGCCCCGAGTGTTAGATGCAGAGCCCCGAGTGTAAGATGCAGAGCCTCGAGTGTAAGATGCAGAGCCCCGAGTGTAAGATGCAGAGCCCCGAGTGTAAGATGCAGAGCCCCGAGTGTAAGATGCAGAGCCCCGAGTGTAAGATGCAGAGCCCCGAGTGTAAGATGCAGAGCCCCGAGTGTAAGATGCAGAGCCCCGAGTGTAAGATGCAGAGCCCCGAGTGTAAGATGCAGAGCCCCGAGTGTTAGATGCAGAGCCCCGAGTGTTAGATGCAGAGCCCCGAGTGTAAGATGCAGAGCCTCGAGTGTAAGATGCAGAGCCCCGAGTGTAAGATGCAGAGCCTCGAGTGTAAGATGCAGAGCCCCGAGTGTAAGATGCAGAGCCCCGAGTGTAAGATGCAGAGCCCCGAGTGTAAGATGCAGAGCCTCGAGTGTAAGATGCAGAGCCTCGAGTGTAAGATGCAGCGCCTCGAGTGTAAGATGCAGAGCCCCGAGTGTAAGATGCAGAGCCTCGAGTGTAAGATGCAGAGCCCCGAGTGTAAGATGCAGAGCCCCGAGTGTAAGATGCAGAGCCCCGAGTGTAAGATGCAGAGCCCCGAGTGTAAGATGCAGAGCCCCGAGTGTAAGATGCAGAGCCCCGAGTGTTAGATGCAGAGCCCCGAGTGTTAGATGCAGAGCCCCGAGTGTAAGATGCAGAGCCTCGAGTGTAAGATGCAGAGCCCCGAGTGTAAGATGCAGAGCCCCGAGTGTAAGATGCAGAGCCCCGAGTGTAAGATGCAGAGCCTCGAGTGTAAGATGCAGAGCCTCGAGTGTAAGATGCAGCGCCTCGAGTGTAAGATGCAGAGCCCCGAGTGTAAGATGCAGAGCCTCGAGTGTAAGATACAGAACGTGAGAGTGTAATATACAGAACCCTGAGTGTAATATACAGAACATGAGAGTGACACAATCACTGGTTGAATTTTATTTATCTGAGTCTGGCAGCAGAGCAAGCAACATCTTTTTCCTTCTTCTTTTACACAGGTTAGAAGCCGGGGGGTCTCCGGAGTAGAACTGTGTTGATTTCAGCTCCGGGGCCTCCCGCTTCCTGAGCTACTTACCTCCGTAGCAGCTCCGGCTGGGCTAGTTGGGAATATCGAAATGGCGGATTAAATGTCTCGCGTCACGCAGGCCAATAGGAAGTCGTGATGTCATCCCTTGTTTCTTCTTATTGGCGAGACCTGGAGCATTAGGCCGCGGTCCCAGTCAGCACTGTAGCACGCGCGCCCGGTAGGGGAGGGGGGGCGGCGCGTGTACAGCGCTTGACCGCGATCTGAGGTCTGCGGGGAGAGGGAGAGTTTAGGATGGGAGGGGGCGTGGTGGGAGTTTTGTGGGGGCGTGGCCATGACCTCACGCGGCTGGCTCGCCCTCATTGTTTGAACCGCCGGCGGGGGCGTGGCCACGCCTTCGTCGCAAACTGTAAACATTTCTAGTGTCTTTGGAAAATCTTGAAGTACGGCGCAGCTGCACCTTCCACGCGAAGGTGCGTACTGGGCCCAGCCCCATAGAGGGGCGGTGCTGGTACGCACAGCTGTAGAAGGCACTGGGACAGCAGCCTTAAACTGCAAAGAGATACCGGAACCTTCTATGGAGGTAAGTATCTCAGGATGCAAGGGGTACCCGGAGCTAAAATCAACACGGTTCTGCTCCAGAGACCCCCTGCTTCAATCCTATATATATAAACAAAACATGTTGCTTGGACTGCGCTTTAACCATGCTGTGTCCAGTCAGGGAGGTTCCTTATTCAGCAGTTTTGTTGGAACGTGGGGTAGATACTGGGATAAAAGCTGCTCAGTGCCTGCTAACAAATCACTGATGAGAACTTTTCTTTCCCATTTTTCTTGGCAGAGAGATCAAAACGATTGAAAGATTCAGGATTCCTGCAATCGCTCAGTTGTTTACATATCATGCAGCATCTTTTACTACCCCTCACACTAAAACGTTATCATCATCTCTTCTGCAAGTAAAAGAGGGAGAAATGAATGCAAGATACAGTAAGAGCTCAGAGCTTTCCGTGTGCAATGTTGAAAATCCCCAATAGTATATACACACAGACAGACAGACAGACAGACAGACAGACATATACATATATTTTATTTATACTGTATACATATATTTTATTTATATATATATATATATATATATATATATATATATATATATATACACACATATATGTGTGTGTGTGTGTATATATATGTAATGTGTGTATATATATATATATATATGTAGTGTGTGTGTGTGTGTGTGTGTGTGTGTGTGTGTGTGTGTGTGTGTGTGTGTGTGTGTGTGTGTGTGTGTGTGTGTGTGTGTGTGTGTGTGTGTGTGTGTGTGTGTGTGTGTGTGTGTATACACACACACACACACATTTATGTGTATAGAGAGAGTATCACAAAATAGGAATGTTTAAACACCTAACATGCTGCACCCAGATTATCTGTTGATTGACAGGGTGTGTGACCTCTTCACTGCCAGCATTGGTTTGCTGTGCATAGCTGATCCCTCTGACAGGGAGGGATATGAAACAAACATCTGAGGCATAATGTTCTTAGTGCGAATGAGAGAAAGCAGGAGAATGCTGCTTAGAAGTCACTGTACAGATGAAAAGTGAGAGCACAGCCAACAGGACCTAGTTAAAATATATATGTAAATGAGCCCTTTTCTAAATCAGGAACCAAGGAATGACTCAGTCAATAAGTGACATATCCCTCAGTTTTAGTGTAGAGTTTATAAATAAGAGAAGTTTAGTTAGACCAGAGCTGATGCTTTAAGGATATGTTCTAGCATTGTGTTCCAGAGGCAAATGACTGTGCCATAATCTTGATTTACAAGGAGCTCTTAGAGATGCAATCTACTTATCTGCATTGTACACCTTAAAGAGCTGTATAATTAACGTATGGAATCATTGACAGGCAATCGAGCAGAGCACCAGGGTTCTCCCTTAAGTGGAAATGGAGACATGACCTTGGAGGCTGCGATGGAATCCCCTCACTTCTGTGTATAATTATCCCCGTAATAATGCATATAATAAATAAACACACACAAGGTCTGGAGGTACAAAGGCTGCGGCTTCTATTAACATACTGTACATAATGCAACCCGATAAGTGCCAACCATGCCAGAGTGCCCAACCAACGGGTAAAGGCCATTTGCTTTCAAACCATGGCCCACAACACCCACCAAGCCAGCACCGCACCAGCCGTTTAGCGAGAATGGGCCCCAGGAAGACACACTTAAATGAGCACTGTTCACTCACCACTCAGCCACCACAGGACTTTACCGAACCATAAAGACTTGTCTGGCAAGGTTAAAATGCACTTACCCCCCCCACCTCCCCAACAGCCACCACCAACTGGACTATTTGACCCCCCTTAAATTAGCCCCATACAGCCAGACCCACAAGCCCCTCCTGTATCATGATGTTAAATACATTTAGCCCAATGTCCTCATCATCAGAGAATTGGGCCCCAGGTACCCAAAGCACAATGCCACCACTAGGTAATTACTGTACCCACGTAACCATCACAAATTTTCCTGTGTCAGCCGGGCCCACCGAGGTCCAGGCAGCGCCCAATCTGAGGGAAGCACTTACACCCAATAAAGGAACCTCAACCCTGAGGGACTCCCAAGAAGAACTCCCTCTAACTTCCACCATGGGGGACAAAAAGGGGGGATGTCAGAATGAAGATAGTTGGCCTGGGTTCCGGGGCCCGTCTCTTATCCCCAGACAATTTAGCCACCGACTTGCTCCACCTCCAGCTGCGATCAGCCAACACTGCAGGCTCTGCAGCCAAACTCTGCTCTGGGGATAAACCGAACTTGGAAATTAACAATAAAATATCATTTTCATTCCTATAGTTGATTCAAATACAACAAAGGACGGGGGGTGCTAACCCTGCCAGAGTACTCCACCCACATGTAAGGCCAATAACGCTTAAATCATGTCCCGTTAAGTAAGGCCAATGACGCTAAAGCTATATCCCGCCAGCCAGAAGCGCCCACAGTCCCAGCCGTTCAACTGACCGCAAGTCAGCTGCGAGATGGGCCCCAGGTACCTAAAGCAGAATGAGCCCTGGTCACTCGCCAACCATGTCACTACCAGGCATTACCGTAACTTTGCCCAGTCTGGCAAGGTAACCCTGCAATTAGCCCCAACCAGCTGGCTATGTGCTCAGCCCATAAAAACCACCTCTCGGTCCAGGAGTGTGCAAGGCAAACAATGTGTAGTGTGGATACTAAATCTGCAGAAAAATGCACATAAGCCTCGGTACTGGGGAAGGAGTGGAGTTACAAGGTGAGAGTGAAAGCTCCACGTGAGGAAGGAGGGTGCAGAGGCAAGCAAGCACGGACTGTCACCCACTGCTTCCCCATGTCACCCATTACCCCCGTCTCTCCCACCTTGTAACTCCCCCCATCATTCACTACGCCCCCTTGTGTCTACCCTTCTCCCACCCCATGTGTCACACCATCTCACGTGTCACCCCTTGTCCCCCCTTCCACTTGTGCTCTGTGTCCGTGTATAGTACAGTCAGGTTATACTCTGCGTCACTGTATAGAGTGTCCTGGTTACACTGTGTCAGTGTACAGTGCAGCCAAATTATACTCTATGTCAGTGTATAGTGAGGTCAGGTTCACGGAGTATAACCTGACCACACTACACACTGACAGAGTATAACCAGACTGTATTGGAGCAATGCCAAGTCACCTATGCAGCACTAGTTGTTTTTTTTGCCCTACCACTAATCCAAAATGCCCTACATCAGGCAGAGTCCTGGCTACGCCCCTGGGATTAGGGGAACGTCCCCGTTATATGATAATGAGAATTTGAAAGTAGCTCTGCTTTATTTCCAGGCCTTGAGACATCTTCTTGCTACATTAACGGAAGATGCCAGTAACCTTGTTAACTAACAGTAGTACAGAGATGAGGTAAGGAGCAGAAATCACACTGGTTATCCCATGCAAAATGTGTGCATTTAGGACGTGTGGTTATGGAAATACTTGTACTCTATAATTACCCAATTTGCATATCCTAATGAAGCAACCTCTATATGTCTTGCTGAGGAGTGTTAATCTATAAGTCACCACGCTGGGTGATCAAACTGTACACATGTGACTGTATCGTGATATATTGGACCAATACCCATCCTCCTTGGATTCAGTGATGACTCTTGCACTGTATATAACATGTTACAGTGTATAATGACTGCAACGTTTCTCTGTGGCGGGGAGGGGAGACTTGGCAGGGTGATAGTATAGCCAGAGACGTCTGCTTGGGAGACCTATAAATAACATCTCCTGAGCTGCCTGATCTCATCAATGGGATTAGTCATATGGACGATGACACCGTACAGTATCAGAGCGACGACGCAGCTAACCCTGTACCTGCCTGTAATGTGACAAGCATCAAGTACCTTATCATTGATACCTGAGCAATGTCAGAACAACAAATGCAGTCTCCCCAGTCCTGCCACATTCTCAGCGCTGTTTTGCGGTTGAGAGTTTCTTAGGATAATTTAATTAGCGGCGTGTTTGTACATTAGGTAGAAATTGAAAAAACAGAATTTCATCCCAGCTTGAAAATACCTGTGTGAGGGGTGCAACCAGAAATTCATATTGGGGGGTGCAACGTTTTTTGGGTAAATGTCTACATTAAAATCCGTCCATCTGGCAGAGGATGACTGTGTCCCGGCAAACACTTACCTGCCGGCCCTAATCCCATGATGTTGATGGAGGTGGTCCCCATGCAATCATTTTCATTGCTATGGGGAAGTGAGGGGCCTCTGTAATTCTTGAGGGGTGCCCCCCCCCCTGGTTGCGCTACTGACCTTTGTCATATTGTCCCAAACCACCATATATGGTGCCCGCATTATCATAGAGTTCTGTGTAAAATGCGTGATAAGTGGTGACACCAGGTGATATGATACTCCAGCATTACGTTGGAGTCCTTGGTGAGGGGTATATTCATATAGTCGTCTATTTTTCTGACAGTTTCAAACCTGGGGCAAAATTGTAGAAAACACCGCAGCAGATTTAATAATGAAATATAATAACATGGAAAATAATGGGAATTTTTCTCTTTCATAAATGTGGTGGATATTTTCTGCCTTGCTCTGCCCCTATAATGTGATATATTGCACAGGCATAATCAGCCTAGGACCTAGGGTCAGGGGTCTGCAACCCGCAGCTCACGAGCCGCCTGAGTAAACACACGTAGCTCTGTCTAGCGGTCCAGCCGGTGCTGAAAGTTGTGGAGGGGGAAGAATTGAGTGTGTTTGAGTGGGGGAGAAGACTTGAGTGTGAGGAGAGGGGGAAATTGAGTGTGTGTGTGTGGGCTGGGATTGTGGAGAGGGGGGAAGAATTAAGTGTGTGGGGGAAGAGTGAAAGATGGAGGGCGGTGGGGAGAAGAGAAGAAGTGAGGGTCGGGGAGAATAAGAGAGGAGTAGGGGAAAGAGTGAGATTACCCCAAGTATTTTTTTTTGTTCTATAATTCTAATTGAATTAAATTAGTTGCTTATATGCTTATATACACTTATTAGCGTGTGTGTGTGTAGTATATGTATGTACGTATGTGTTTGTGGGGGTTTATTCATATTCCTGCATGTGTTACGACTCTCGAAATCTTTTGGTCAAAAAAAAAAAAAAGGGCTCTTCATCCTTGAAAGGTTGTCAATGACCTCTGTCACACCCCTGCCCTAGGTCAGTGACCTCTGTGGCCTGCTGCCCTCATAAATAAAAGAGTCTGACACTGTATTAGTGGGAGTAAAATAGGTCACAGCTTTATTGACAAAAGCAAATTCAAACTGCCGGCCAGGCTTGGACACCTATATGGAGTGAAATCTCGGCCTAGCCAGACCCCGCCTTCTGCATGCACTAATTAGGGAACCTGCTCTTTTCTTGAAGCTGCCTAGACTTAATCACATAGTTGGCACCTACTGTAGTGTCCTCCATTCTTTTCTTGTGACTGAGCCAGCCCTGCTATATGACTGGCGTGTCTTGCCTGCCAATCGTTTCCCATTTGGCAAGTGTATTCCTTCATTGTGTCTGTATCCCTCTCCCGGCTGGCCCGATAGTTCTGCCTCCGCAGCAGTGACTTCCACTGTAAACTACAGTAACAGACTCTTGGAAGAAAACAACCCTCCCTGAGGACATCTATCCTGGAGGCATGCAGCCAGAAGTCCACATATCCTCTATAATTTCCTCTATTACCATCCAAATCTATCCCCCCCCCCTCTCTCCTGTGGCAAGGTCACTGCTGTAGGTATGACTGAGGGACACAGAGTTACATGCAGTACCCCACTGCAGATTAGGGGTACTTTAATTCTTGTAAGGGCTTTTCTTGTCCCAAGAAGTATGATTTGGGGGAGGATGGAATTGTATAAAGATACCCAGCATCATTATATGTTGCACTGAGGTCCTAATTGCTGCATCTCTTATCTGCAGGACTTATTACCTGTGTTTTCACTTGAAGACCTACAGCCAGGAACCAGTCAATATCCACTGTGGTGGAATAGATGGTGACTGACACAATACCAGGGATCAGGCAGATACTGGTTTATAAGATTGTGGCTGTGTGAAGGGAATGTGTGTGAGTGAGAGACGAAACTATACTGAGAAATGATGCATCTCTGCCGGATTTCACAGCTCAGCGGCCGATCAAAATCAGCCTGTGATTCACGGGATAAAAATGGAACTTTGTCGGAGCTGCACTTGAAAAAGATTTTAATGAAGCTGCAATCGTAATCTAGCACAGAGGTGCGCAAACCTTTTTTGTCTGCGCCCCCCTGCCTGCTCTACCCCCTCCCCATACCTTTTCTCAGTTTTTTTCTGACGTCACAACATCATGTGACCAAAAGACGCCGTCGCCAGAAGCTGCTGGAGACAAGGTAAGGGACATACAGTGAATATTGACTGGTTCCTGGCTGTAGGTCTTCAAGTGAACACACAAGTAATAGGTCCTGCAGATAAGAGATGCAGCAATTAGGACTTCAGTGCAATATATAATGACAGAAAACAACACTTGCCTAAGCAAGTGAAAAAGACCCTTATACGACTAGCACTCAAAACAGGATAGTGTAATCAGAATAAAACTTAACCTTTATTAACATATGCAATAATGAGTGAGTCCTGTTTTGAGTGCTAGTCGTATAGGGGTCTTTTTCACTTGCTTAGGCAAGTGTTGTTTTCTGTCCAGTTATCTTTACCCCTGTCACCAATATATGTACAGACTGTAGCAAGAGCTATCTCTCCCTCCTCCCACTTCTCCCCCCACACTCACCAATATATAATGATGCCGAGTATCTTTATACAATTCCATCCTCCCCCAAATCTTTCTTCTTAGGACAAAAAATCCCTTTCTGGCTGTTTAAATCACCGCACCATGCGGGACAATAGAAAGAAAAAGGAGGATGTGGCAGCTTCCTATAGGTCCGTGTATCATGGGAGATTAAAGCCGCCATTTTGTTTCCCCTGGAGGGGACTGTACAGGCACGTTTACAGGTATGCATCAAATCAGTCATTGATCTTCAAGCTACAATGAGCTGAAGTTTCTTAGCTTCAACCAATGGGGAAAAGGCAGTGTAACTCTCCCCAGTGTAATACTCAGACAGAAATACGTACAATAGGTACACCTGGTAATAACAGATACATAAGAAATAGGTACAGTACCTGCTAAATAGGTGAGGTTGGAGGGTATGTTATTGCAGGATATTCTGGCTCTTATCTGATGAAATCATGCAGCACAGATTACAAATTGCAATGATATGGTCTGAATTGTAAACCGCTTGACCTTAGAGCCCGTGATATCACTCCCCCACCCCTGAAAACAGGCCCTTAAATAAAATAACTCGCGGGAGAAGGTCTATGGCTGTAAATGGCAGCCACGGCTTTTATTAAATACTACATCAAACGAACATCAACTCCCAAACCTGCCAGAGTTCTCCACCAACCAGTAAGGCCAACGTCGCTCATACCGTGACCCGCAAACCTTCAAGAGGCCCAGCCCTGCCACTCCACTGAATCATCATCATCAGCTGCGAGGATGAGCCCCGGGTACCCACCACACACTGAGCTCTGCCCACTCACCACTAAATGCCACCACTTAAGCAAAACGGTACCCCCGGAGCCTCGTCTGGTAAGGTTATCCCGTATTTAACCAAAACAACTGCCGTGACAAAGGCACCCTATATACTTTTTTTTTTAAAGAACAAACCCCTATCAGACCAACGGAAACATAACAAACAAGAGGCAGGGAGGGCAGACTGTGCCCGCTCCTTTAATATATAACTCCCCCCTCACCGCCCCCTCAGACCCACAGTGCCACCCACACCTAGAGATAAGGAAGGGTAGGGTGGGTGGAGGGGAGCCTTGGCCTGGTGGTCTTGCCGCCCCTCGCCGGGATCTCGGGGCTTCTTCCTAAAGGTTCGCCATAGTCTCTACTTTTAAGCATACTGACAATTATTTTGCATGAACACTACTGGAAAATGTCACATTTAGATGTGTGCCCTTTCTCAAAGAAGAAAATAAAGGAGACCTGTTTTGAACCAACTCATTGGGATTGCATGTTACCCTTGTAAGCACTATGGGAGATAGAGAGGTTCAGTAAAAGTCCTGAAGACAGAGGTCACACTGGGAGATATTTGTCCCTATAATGCTGCAGTACTCTGAATAATCCACCATGTAATCCCGCTGTTTCGTCTTCACACCTACAGGACACACATACTGTATGAACAAATTGTCATTATTATGCATGCTGTTAATGAGCTTCATGAGATCAAAGTCCTCAGATTCAAGTGTGACAGCAAAATGTTCCCCCCGGGAAGCAAATATACCCACAGCGTGAAAATAAAGTGCACAAGTGCATAGAGGGGGAAATGATTAAAAGGTTAGAGGTTACAGTCAGATGATCACAGAGAGGTGAGAAGAGGCATTGTGTTAATAACACATTTTATTACTATTTCAGCATTCAGTGCTCAGAACATATCCAGTAATTTACTTTAATATACAGAGAAGACAGGAATAATACAATGCATG
Source organism: Ascaphus truei (assembly GCF_040206685.1). NCBI lineage: Eukaryota > Metazoa > Chordata > Amphibia > Anura > Ascaphidae > Ascaphus > Ascaphus truei. The sequence continues at coordinate 33,256,361 of NC_134496.1, forward strand.
GATATAAACATCATACATAAACCTGACAAGTCCCTGTCCAAAAGAGCTTACAATCTAAATAGTGCAGAACCACAGAGACAGCAGAAATGCATTATGTGTAGCCGTGTACAAATACCTGCTTGGTCCCTTCATATACCACATTGATGCATTTAATGCAAAGACAATTTATGGATTTATATATACTGTAGCTGTTACATGGAATTCTATGGTTTCCTCATATAATGTATTGATATTCCATTATTTATGAATATCCTGACCCCATTATATTATTCACTGGATACTTCAGCCAGATCACCAGATCCTCAGGGATCTCTCAGAACCACCCCTTCACAGCTTTGTCACAGAATCCAGGGGAATCTCTCAGCCCCTCACTGCCTGGTCACAGGATCCTCATGGCTCTCTAAGCACCTCCATCCTCACTACCTGATCACTGGCTCCTCAGGGATTTCTTAGCACCTCTCCCCTCACTGCCTCATCACTGGAATCTCAGGTAGCTCTCAGCACCTCTTCCCTCACATTCTGATCACAGGATCCGCAGCGATCTCTCAATACCTCGCTCCTCACTGCTTGATCACAAGATCCTCAGGCATCTCTCATCTCCCCCCTCGTTTCCTTATCACAGGCTCCTCAGGGATCTCTCATTACCTCCCAGCTCACTGCTTGATCACAAGATCCTCAGGGATCTCTCAGCATCTCTTGCCATAACAGTTTGGCCTTCTTTCTCAGCTGCTCTGTGATGTCAGGCTGAGAGGATGGAGCTGATTACAAATCACTGCACTAAAGAGCCTGGGGGACAGAACTAAGAAAGATTCCAGCAGCAAGAGCCAGGTCAGTAGGAGAGGCAAAAGCAGAGAAACAACACAGATCTGGAGAGAGATGAATAGAGAGAGTGACAGGGACAGAAATAACAACAAAGCACAGAAAGTGAATGAAAGGCAAGTGCAGAGACGCAGGAACCCAGCGGAAAGAGGCCAGGGAAGGAAAGAGAGAGGGGGTCAGCACAACCCCAAGAAGCAAATTGTAGGAGTTCAGCAGAGTGACCTGGTGGCGAAAGGAAGAGACAAGAGAAAGTAATAAGAAAACAAATGGTGTGTTCAAATCACTGACATATATCATCACACGTCACATGCAGCTTTCATGGTCCCTTGACATGTAATATCCTCTTACAATGATTCCTTGACATGTGGCATGCACATTTCATGATCTAATGTAGGGGTGCTCAACTCCAGTCCTCAATCACCCCCCACCCCACCCCCACCACGTAAGGATATCCCTGCTTCAGCACTGGTGGCTCAATCAGTCTCTGTTTCAGCACAGGTGGCTCAATCAGAGGGATTGAGCCACCTGTGCTGAAGCTGAGATATCCTGAAAACCTGACCTGTTGGGGGGTCTTGAGAACTGGACCACTCCTGATCTAATGTATGTATGTACACAGCACGTTACAAAAAAAACAGTGGAATATAGGTAATTATAATAAAAAAGGGGCAATGTGGCCGATTAAAGCCGCACTCCTGGCGACAGATGGTTGCTTTTTTTAATATAGGATTGAAGGAGGGGGTCTCCGGTGCTGAACCTCGTTGATTTAAGCTCCGTGGACCCCAGCCGGTTTCCCGAGATACTTACCTCGGAAGGAAAGGAAGGGGGGGGGGGCAGTATCTCCCTGCTGTTTAAATGTCTCACGTCACGGGGGCCTATAGGAAGAGATGACGTCACTGTTTCCTGGTGGCTCAAAGGACGCGTGACATTTAAACAGCCATATTGTAAAACCAGCCGCAGGCTCCTACCGGCAGCACCTACGGAGGTAAGTATCTCGACTTTGGTCGGCCGACATATATCCGCGGCCTATCTGTGGCCTGTGATCCAACAGCGATGAGGAGGCGTGGCTGTGACGTCACGTGATCGATTCTCCCTCATTGGCTGAACTGCTCACAAATGAGCAGCTCACAAACTGCTCACTCACTGCGCGACAAACACACAAATGTTTGCCTCTTCGAAAATCGCGCACGCGGTCTCACTTCATCACGCGCTCTATGACCTGCCTCAGGGCCTTTTGTAAGGTATGGATGCGGCCTTAGTAAAACACATGGATGGCAAAATGAAGCATAATAAAAGCTCACAGCGGTATTTAAGTAGTTAAGGTTTACCATGTCAGAATCTACAGAGATAGTTATACTGTGTGCCTTTGGGAATTTGGTTAAATGACTCTCTTACTGTACCTCCAGCAGCCTGTTTCTCTGCGGTGTGCATGCAGGGTTGCAACCACTCCGGGATTGACCCAGAGACTACGGGGTTGGACCACATATCTCTGGGCTTCGGGTTTAGCGGAAATCCCTGCAAATCTCATCAACATGGCTGTGTGACGTGAAATGGAGCCACGTGGCCATGACGAGACGCTATATGACATCACAGCGTCATATGACGCCCGTTGCTATGACAACAGGATGCTAGATGACATCACAGCATCACGGGGCATTCCGTTGCCATGACAACAGGGCGCCCTGTGACGCTTCGGCGCTATAAAGCGCCTCATTGTCATGGCAACTTGACACCATGAGATGCTGTGACATTTCGTTGTTATGGCAATGTGCGCCATTTGACGTCGTGGAGCCATGCTGACTGGACCTTGCAGGGGGAGATGCCGCAGCTGGGTAATGCAGCCAATCAGGATAGAGGAACCTACCCAGCCTCCTAACACCAGCCCTGTTCTGGGAGATCGGGGAAATCCCACGGAACCCTTTTGATCCTCTCACGGAACCCTAGGGTGCCGCTGAACCCCGGTTGGGAAACACCCGGTTGGGAAACACTGGTTTAAGGTCTTTAGGGTAAGGGATTAAGGGATACATTGCTTGCGGCAGTGAACTGTCCTAGTATGAACTGTCCTAGTATGTGGTAAAATGGCAACCCCTTAAAGGTCTAATTGTCCTAGACGCATAAAAAGCTGCTTCAAGCATTACATCAAGTCAGTCAGGTCCTGGGTCTTGTTGAGTTCAGACCTCGCTGTGGGACTTGGCTCAGCTGATTACACCAAACTGCAATAGCAGATTTCTTTTGATTTTTTTTGTTCCTGTATACTTCGTTTTGGGAGAAGAAAAACAAATCTTCTTGATTTCATTGAATATGAAGGAAAAGTCTACGTCTGTCTCTTGAACCCTCTGGCAGGCAACAAACATAAAAGCAGAGGCTAGGAAAGAGAACTCCTGTCCCTGAGAGTTTACAATCTACGTGCATGAGGAGACATATTTTCTCAAAGAGATAAGCAATGGTTAAAATAAAGGTTGTGACTTGGGATGGGGTAATGGGATGGGGTGATGGGATGGAGAGCACAGAGATTGGCTTTGCAACAGAAATCTTCTGTTTGTTACATTAAGCAAACAGTTTACAATGGTACATTCCCTGCAGCAAGGTCACCGAACGATCTCCAGGGCTGCATCAGCTGGTTACTAAGGCGTTTCTCTGAGTCAAACAATTCCACGACCCAAACGCAGCCTAACTGTGGTACATGTTATAGAAAGAAAAATAGCAATGTGCGGTTAGAATTATTTGCTGGAATAGCTCTGTTTGCCGAGGCTGATCTCATCGGTTTGTTATGAGATGTATCTATGGAGCTAATGGGAATGTACCTATGGAGGTCTCCTATAAGCCAGGATAAAAAGCACTGGAGTATGGAAGGTGAACAGACCGTGTATGGAGAAACATCTGGCATCTGTTTGGGGTGTTATACTGTAAAAAAACATTGTGCCAAATGTATAATTCAGAGAGTATAAAAAATAATCTTTTTTTTTTTTTTAATGGTTCAATCCCTCTATAAAAAAAAGTTGTTGGAGTAATACTTAGGAAAGTAAAATACTTTTCATTCCACCCTGAAATAGTGTTACTTTGTCTTATGGAAACCTATAATTAGGAGGAGTTATATGGTTATATGTGGCAACCCTGGTAGCTATAGGGAGTGATTATATGGAGCAATGGAGGAGTTATATGGAGCGGTTATATGGAGCGGTTATATGGAGCAATGGGAGGAGTTATATAATAATAATAGCATGTTCTTGTATAGCGCTGCTAGTTATACACAGCGCTTTACAGAGACATTTTGCAGGCACAGGTCCCTGCCCCGTAGAGCTTACAATCTATGGTTTTGGTGCCTGAGGCACAAGGAGATAAAGTGACTTGCCCAAGGTCACAAGGAGCCAACACCGGGAATTGAACCAGGCTCCCCTGCTTTAGACTCTCAGTGCCAGTCAGTGTCTTTACTCACTGGGCCACTCTCTCTCATATATTGGGCAACAGGGGGAGCTATAGGGAGTGGTTGTATGGAGCAATAGGAGTTATATGGAGTGGTTATATGGATCAATGGAGGAGTTATAGGGAGCAGTTATTTAGAACAAAAGAAGGAAGTAGAGAGTAAACGTGGGTACTAAGTGTATAAAACGTAATAAAAATGGTTGTATTTATATCAGACATTAAAACCAAAGATAAAATATAAGTGAAAGAGAGCACAGCTCGTAGGCAAAAACGGGAAACCGGAATGAAATGCCGATAAAAAGGTAGGTTTTATTCTTCACAGGGAATCATCCGGAACACAGGCGTTGTAAAGGGACAGTCCTCTTACACGTTTCGCGCCATTTATACGGAGACGCATGCACGCCGAGGGATTTGGGACTACTCATCCGTGAATTGGTGCAGTGAGTACTGACTTATCACGCATGATCTCTTACAATCTAAAGGTTCATGTACAAATTATCTCTACCTGAAACAGAGGGGGCAATACAAGCATTTGCATTAAGGAGGGCGTGGATTGGGGAGGGTCCGCTTATCATTCGGGACCTACTGTAGTATACATATCCATCGCTCGTATACCCTCTTTCCCCTCAATCATTAAAGCTGCAGTTCATTTTTTTATTTATTTTTTTACTTCAATAGTTTCATGTGGGCAATCTCTAATTACCTAAAGAACTGCATAGCTGCCGGTCAATTCGTTCTCCGTCTATTGATCGGCAAAGTTTGGCGACATCTTTAAATATGAGGAATGTAAATCGTTGCTATAGGTACAAGTATGCTTGTTAAAATAGAATACAAGAAAATTGGTCTTTCAAAGTTGTTTTTTTTAAAATAGAAAATGCTAAAAGTATTTTTTCTTACTGCAGAACTGATTTATTAAAAAAAACACACATGCAGGATATTGACTGAACTGCAGCTTTAACAGTACTGTCACCCTTATTGGATTAAAAACTGAATTATGCGGTTGAACATTTCTTCATTTCATTAAAGGGGCACTGTTCGTCAGACTATTAAACAGTAACATTTATACTCACTCAGCACCTGGAGTGAAAATAACCAAGTTCTCTTCTACATTATAAACATGGACATACAGGCAGTCCTCGGTTATCCAACGGAATCCGTTCTGGAAATAGCGTTGGATAGTGAAACCGTTGTAAAGTGAGTCCCATGTTAATCAATGGCGGTGAGTGTTGGATAACGCATTCCGGTATCGAAAAACGTCTCTTAGGGTTGCATTGTAAAGCGTTGGATATGCCATTCGTTGTAAAGTGAAACGTTGGATAACGAGGACTATCTGTATTCACTTTTGCTGTATCTATGAAGATGCTTGTTTAGGTTGTGTAGCACTCTGAGACTGCCAGTCTCAATATCTATCTACTGTAAAATATAAGTGATGTGTCACAGTCTGCTTCATAAAACTCAACCCCCAAAGTGTCACACCCCTGACCATATCACCTTACACAGTGTATGACCAACATTCCCTCCCTGCCTGTTACACCAACTGTGCAGGGAGATTGGTTCTGTAGGGACTGATTTTATGTGTGTGTTTAACATCCGTTTGCTGATAATATCCAGACATCGTTAATGTGAAAAATACAAGTCATTGTTTGTGGAAATTTCAGAACAATACACACAGTGGGGTTTCTATATAAAGCACAGTATATTAACACAATACAGCTTGAGTGCTTAACTATTACAGTGTTAGGGCTGTTATATAGTGTGTGCAGCCGTGCGCTGGCGCGTGCCTGTGCGAAGGCGCGTGAACGTGCCGCACACGTTTTGTGAGTATACTGTGCGCGACTATATGTGTGTGTATGTGTGTATTTGTGTGTGTATATATGTATGTGTGTGTGTGTTTTCAAATAAATAAATAAATCCTGTAATAATTTTTTAATAACGTTGTAAATACATATACATACACACACATATACTTACATTTTCAGCAGCGGTAGCGGCGCAAATGCTTTCTTTTTTTCATCTTCCCCCCTGTCGGCCGGTTCGACTTTCCTTGCCGTGCGCGCACGCGGCCCCATTATAGAAAGGCTGACTAACGTCAGCCAACTGCGCACGGCACAGCAAGCGCAGGCACTATAGAACGGGCCTTAGCTACTATATGTATGCTGCAATTAATTTCTGCATTTCTGTTGCATTAATTCTCCTTCCTATGGGAGGTATGTGTTATTTCAGCTGTTACAAATGGATAAATCAGAGCACCTGTTTTAAATTGCAGGGAGCAGAGCTTTTGTGAATATATATCTGTAGCCCCACTCTGGGGACTACTAAGTAATATTAGATATAATGATTTATATATATCATGCCATTAAAGGTAATCACAACTATTGATAACCAATATTTGCTTTTATTTTTTTAATTACAATTGACGGTTGTATTGCAAGCTGCGATAGGCTGGATTTACTTATATCTGCCATCTCTTGCACTAGTGTTTCTAATAGACTTAATCATACTCTTTTTTTAAACACTCTTTTTTAAAGGTTTTTTGCATTGACTATCAACCGCGCCCCCCCTCCAAACCCCCCAATCTTTTCCTTTGTTTTTGTTAGGGATTTTATTGTTTTACATGTGAGGTTTTTCTGTTTAAATGTGTTTAGTGAGTCATTTGTAATATTGTTATGTATGGTAACTGATTGGAAGGTTTGGCAATCTGACATAGACTGTGTGTCTTTGATTGGTTGATGCATTAACCTGTAGAGGTACTTAAGCACCACCATGCCCTGAAGAAGTGTCATTTGACACGAAACGCGTAGGTGGTGACGTCATACGCAGCGACGTTACGTCCGTGACGACGGACTTCCATGCTGCAACCCTGAGACACCGCGAGGAAGCTATTAGGAGGTTCCATTGAGCAACAAGGTCTGTTTTATACCAACTTGGCAGCCTTGTGCTCTCTTTTCTTTCCATCTACTAAAGGACCTTCCTATTGAGCTTTTAGGTGTTAGCACCTTATCCTGGGCGGGTGTCAAGGGCGTTTTTAGATTTACGTGATATCTATGTGGTGCCATTTGACCTTCATTGTGATACTTTTTATGTGGTATTTTATATGTGTCATTCTTTGTTCTATTTGATAAAGATTTATGTACGAATTTTTGGTTTTCTGGTTCTCTTTCTATGCGCTCCTATTTTTGTGTTTTTTATCTTGAGTATGCCCCGCTGATCACAGGGGACTAGGAGCTGCAGGGGAGATTCGGAAGCTGAGGGAGAGCATTTGGAGCGACAGCGCGCACAAATCCCCCTTTTCACCTGTTTTAAATTGCAAGGAGCCCCTCTGGGGACTACTAAGTAATGTAAAGAGTTAACAGTCTTAATGGATTAACCGGTTGGGATCACTCTGGTATTGCCCCTCCCTACCATGTAATGTAGGTTGACTGTGCAGACGGGATAGCCACTCCTTTGTACGTCAGTGATGTCACTATAGGGAGATAGAAGGGTATATATATGGCTCCACCCAAGTCCTCTGAGTTCTGGCAGAGGGCCTCACTGTGAGTCCTGTAAATATGTTTACGCATTTAGCTATGTATTTTAAGAGTGTCCTGTCCCTGTTTATTGATTTCAGTTAATAAATTTGCCCTTAGGCTATGCCCCAGTGCGCGTGTCGCACACGCGATGGGGTGCCTGGAGGCGCTCGTTCCCTGCATCAGAGCAATCTGACGGACTTCAGGCAATTCACGATGGGGAGGCGTGGCAGGGGTGCGGCCATGACATCACGCGGCTGGTTCGGCCCTTATTGGCTGAACCGCCGCTGTAACGTGGCCAACGCTCGGCCGCCACGCCAAAAGTCTTGTCTTTCGGCAAAGGTGGTCGCGCATCGCGCCTTGTGCACGCACACACACGCCGACTGGGGCCTGCCCCATAGAGGGCTGTACTTTATGTGCGCGCGCACACCATCACTCGTGCAGCCGCGGCAACCAGGGACGAAGCCTTATAGTAATGGCCCAAGATTGTTCCCATGCAGGAAGAGGAGTGAGCATGTGCTTAATAGGAGTTCTCAGAGTAGTAGCTCAGGAGCATCATCGGATAGGCGCCACCGAAAGGTCCTTAGTAAACTCCCGATGCATGGACGAGGTATGCAGTACACAGTACGGGATACTGATCCAAGAAGGCAGAGTGTATTCCCAGCAGGGACCTACTTGAGATGGGGCATTATTGACGTTATTCAGGAGACTGCCAATCTAACCAATACGAATAGAAACAAGCATAAGTACCTCCCCAGTGTAGGAGTGAGATCTACCAGGGGAAGACGTACAGAGTAACTTTATGTGCCACCAGTTAATATGTCTAACATGAAGAATGCCCTGATATGGCGAGCCTCATAAATGGATATTAATAAAGCTTTTGTTTGTACTATAAAAGTTCCTGGCACCCATCATTATTCTATCTGCATATCCACGCCCAGCCTGCACAGACCCAGCACCCTGAACAGGTATGAGAGACTGAGCACTATTCACACTCACACTGTCGACATCTTCTCTCCTCTCCCTGTCCATGTGATGGTCATCTATCGCCCACCTACCTCTACTCATCCCCCTTCTGCCTTTCTCTTTCACTTTGAATCCTGGCTCTCTTTCTTTCTATCATCAGACTCCCCTGTTCTTCTCATCACAATGATGACTCCTCTCTCCCTTGGGCTGCCCGATTTCTCTCTCTAATCTCATCTTTTGGCCTTCAACAGTGGACTGCAGCCAGCACCCACAAGTAAGGCCACTACCTAGACCTGGTTTTCACTAAAAACTTTTCTCTCTCTGATTTCTCTATTTCCCCCTTTCCTCTCTCTGACCATCACCTCATCTCATTTTCTCTCTCTCTCTCTCTCTCTCTCTCTCTCTCTCTCTCTCTCGCTTCTCCCCTTCTCCATCTACCCCTCGTTTCTGCAGAAACCTGCTCTCTATTAACCTACCAGCCTTTGATTACACTTTAAACTCCTCCCTCTCCTCTTTCAGTTCAGCTCCAGACCCTGACAACCTGGTCAAGAACTACAACTCTGCCTTATCCTCTGCTGCCTCTTCTTCTTCCTCCATCTCACCTCTGGACTTTTCTGACTATTTTAAGGAAAAGGTGGAATCCATATGTCAGAACATCCCCTCCGTTTCCTCCTCCCATCCTACACCTCTTCCTAACTTTCCTCCTGCCTTCCTTGACTCTTTTTCCGCTGTCTCAGAGGAGGATGTGTCACTGCTGATCTCCTCTTCTCGATCTACCACTTGCCCTCTTGACCCCATTCCATCCCATCTCTTAAAACCTCTTGCTCCCTATAATCACACACATTGTTAACTCCTCCCTCTACTCTGGTACCTTTCCCTCCTCCTTAAAACATGCCACAGTTATACCATTACTTAAAAACAGCAATCTTGACCCTACCTGTCTTTCTAACTATCGACCTCCCTCCCTCCTGCCTTTTGCCTCAAAACTCTTTGAACGTCTTACGTTCTCTCGCTTGCTCCACTTTCTCAACACCTATTCTCTCCTAGACCCTCTACAATCTGGCTTCCGAACTGCTCACTCGACTGAAACAGCCCACACTAAAATAACTAATGACCTCCATGCTGCCAAAGACAGAGGTCAATACACTCTGCTCATATTACTTGACCTCTGTGCAACAATTGACACCGTGGACCACCCTCTTCTCCTTCACATTCTCCATACTCTTGGTATTCGTAACAAAGCTCTATCCTGGATCTCTTCTTACCTCTCCCATCGTACTTTCAGTGTCTCTTCTGCTAGCACCTCCTCCTCCTCTATCGATCTCTCTGTGGGGTACCCCAGGGCTCTGTCCTGGGACCTCTTCTCTTTTCTCTGTACACACTTTCTCTAGGTGACCTAATCAAATTTGTTGGGTTTAAATATCACCTCTATGCTGACGACACACAAATTTACTTTTCGACGCCTGACCTTACACCTGCTGTACAGACCAAAGTTTCTGAATGTCTCTCTGCGATATCATCCTGGATGACCCTCCGCCAACTTAAACGTAACATGGCAAAAACAGAGTTCCTCATACTTCCTCCCAAACCTGGCCCTACTACCTCCTTCTACATTACTGTTGGAAGTACAGATGAACCCTGTTATAACGCGGTGCTCGGGGTCCACATAATGAGACCGCGTTATAACCTGGATCGCGTTAACCAGGAAATGGTCACCGTGCGAGGACTTACCCGGCATCTGCATCTCTCTCCTCTCTGCAGCTCTCTCCCGAATCGAACCCATGGCCCTTCATACACTGGTAGCGATTCTCTACCTGCATGATTGTTGTGATGTCATTGACTCAATTATCAAACTTAACTTCTACTGCACAGTACTGAAAGGCAGTATGCAATTTGGCGAGTGTCATGATGGCGAGTTAGGAAGGAGTTACTGGCATAGACCAGTGTTATTTTAACCTTTTTGTAGTTAAGGAACCCTATAATTATATTGAGACATTCTGAGGAACCCCAACCCTCTCCAATAGCACTTCTGAGATCAGATGCATTGTAAGGAACCCCAACCCTCTCTAATAGCGCGTCTGAGATCAGATGCTTCCAACCCTCTCTAATAGCGCGTCTGAGACCAGATGCATTGTAAGGAACCCCAACCCTCTCTAATAGCGCGTCTGAGATAAGAGGCATTGTAAGGAACTCCAATCCTCTCTAATAGCGCATCTGAGATCAGATACATTGTAAATTATTGTGTATTTGGTACCATTTTCAAATGACCTGGAAATTGCAGGGAACCCTTTAGGGATGCTCGGGAAACACCCTGTTGAAAAACACTGTATGTATGTATATATATATATATCTTTATTTATAGGAGTGCCATTAATGTACATAGTGCTTCACAGCAGTAATACACGTGACATAATCATATAAATAATAAAAATAACACATAATGGGAAGAAGCGCATCAAACATAAAAGTAACATTTAGGAAAAGGAGTCCCTGGCTCAAAGAGCTTACAATCCAACACTGGCATAGACTATAATGTCATATCAAATTGTCACTGTGTCTCTTCAATCAGCTTTCAAAATCCTACAAGTAAGTTTAAAGTTGAATTTAATTATAATTTTTGTGTGTAATTTGCTCGCTTAGCAAGATTTCATCTCCCTTGCAGTCTTAGGCCCGGGCCATAGAGGGGTGAGGAGAGCGGAGGCGCGCTAACGCTGAGGCTCGCCTGCTTCAGTCAGCGCGATTGCACGGACTTGCAGGAGAGCCAGCGTGCGCGAAGGGAGCCGGGGGGAGGTGGTTGGAGGCGGGGCAGTGACGTCGCTAGGCCAATCGCCCGCGACGCACTGACGTCAACGTCACGGCGCCGTGACGTTGACGCTGGTTAAGGCTGATTGGATGTTTTCAGCCGACAGCGCGCTGAAAAACAGCTTGGCGCTCGGCTGAAAACTCCAAAGCCTCCGCACGCCTGCGGACAGCCGCGTGAGCCCCCTCTCAAGGCATCCTCATTGAGGATGCAGGGGCTCAGCGTGGAGCGTCCACACCCGCTAGCGCTGAGCTCGCTGAGCGGGCAGCGCTTGGCAAGGTGACTTGCATATGAATATATATGCAAGTCCCCGCTCATGCAATGCGCGCGCGCATATGCGCGTGCACACACGCTCACCGGCGTTCTGCGCTTAGATAAACAACATTTCTATACTCTCTAGCGCGCTCAGCTTCCCCTGCATCGTCCCCCCCCGCGTGAGCGCTTGCGAAATTTTAAAGGACAACCCGCGCTCATGCTTGGAGAGCTCTCCAAGCATGAGCAAGCTCAGCGCCAGCGGGGACAAAGCCTTACTTATTTCTATGAATGTGAATGGCTTCTTAAAAAGCATATCAGATATTTATGTTCATCTGTTTGACTGGTGATGGCTTCATCATTCCTTTGCAAACAAAGGAACAGAGCTAAGTTAACAAGTTTGTTTAACAGTTCATGGTTTTTTTTTGGTGATAAGATTATTTGTCAAACATTGTAAAAATCCTCCAAAGTTTAAAAACTTATGTATGTGTGTATGTATTAGGTGATACCTTTTTTATTTGGACTAACAATTTATGTCATATGTTATTCTGCACTATCATGGCTGTTTCCATTATATATATACAGTGGTTGACAAATCACCAAAAAATCTACTCGCCACACAAAAAAATCTACTCGCCACCTAGTACCAAACGTGTGCTGCTTGGGCCAATATTTACTCGCCCGGGGGTTAAATCCACTCGCCCGGGGCGAACAAATGTATAGGTTTGTCGAACACATAGCAACTGTAAATATTCCTGTATATTCATTTGCACCAGCAAACAGTACTTCCACTGCAGCAAGGGATTCTGGGAAATGACATGCAAATGAGCACACAGTGCCACCTTTTATCTCATGCTCACATTACATGAGCAACCCTTAGTCAATGCATGCTGCTTTAAACACAGCTTTTAAGCAAGGACTTGGGAGATGCAAAGTCAGTTAACCCACTCACAGACATGTTTCAACCTTGATGGGTATCATCAGTGTGAGGTTGGCTCTCTGACATTTGCTCAAATGAGATAAGAGTAGGTAATCACCACGACTATTAAGGTTATGGTGGGTAAAAAAAGTGACTAAAACCCTCCACAGTAAAGCATAAAGCAACTGTAATTTTGCATGTCATTTCCCAGAATCCCTTGCTGCAGTGGAAGTGCTGTTTGCTGGGTGATAATGGTGAAAGACAGGGTTGCAGACCTGTCTAAGACATGCAAATGAATATACAGGAATATTTACAGTTGCTTTATGCTTTACTGTGGAGGGTTTTAGTCACTTTTTTTACCCACCATAACATATATTTTTATATATATATATATATATATATATATATATATATATATATATATATATAATATATATATATATATATATATATATATATATATAAAACAGTGTTCGACAAACCTATACATTTGCTTATTTGCTCGCCCCGGGCGAGTGGATTTAACATCGTGGCGAGCTCCTATTGGCCCAAGCAGCACACGTTTGGTACTAGGTGGCGAGTAGATTTTTTTGTTCGGCGAGTAGATTTTTTGGTGATTTGTCGACCACTGTATGTGTGTGTGTGTGTGTGTGTATATATATATATATATATAAAAAATGAGAGATATATTGGTGTCCGATTACAAATAAATAAATTATTTGGTTAGTTTCAATTTACCTATTAAACCTACCACTGCCCTCAGGTCACTTTCATCATGGATGGATTGTCCCTTGAAGGTCCACTAGCTTCCTCAAATCTACTCCAGATACAAGAAACTGTTTCTTACATTTGGCACAACTGTGCGGTAATGAATGAAACAATGATTACGAACCCACTGACTTCTTTGATCCAGAAACAGATACAGCCCGTGGGTTTTACTCAAACAGATAGAAGACTTTGCCTTTGGTGTTTAGGAAAGCAAAACTACTACCAATCCCAGGATGCTGGTGGGCAAGAGGTGAAAGACCTGCAGGGAAGTGGGGAGTTAAGTTGTCAGGAGGCGATGAAGAGCGAGAGAAAGAAAGGGAGGGAGGGGCTGAAAAAGAGGGAGAGAGCAGAGGAGGGAGGCAGAAAATGAGAGGGGGGAGGAGGAGAGATCTGTCCTGCAGTCTGGGACTGAACTGAGACACACAGAGAGAGAGAAAAAAGAAAGGCAAACAAATAGGAGAGATAGAGACAGGAGAGAGAGGGAGACAGCTCTGACAGAGACAGGAGGGAGAGGGAGACAGCTCTGACAGAGACAGGAGAGAGAGGGAGACAGCTCTGATAGAGACAGGAGAGAGAGACAACTCTGACAGAAACAGGAGAGAGAGAGACAGCTCTGACAGAAACAGGAGAGAGAGAGAGACTGCTCTGACAGAGACAGGGGAGAGACAGCTCTGAGAGACAAGAGAGTGAGACACAGAGACCACTCAGATTATTTGCGTACACAAGATATAAATGCAGTGTATGGTCATATTAGGTCCTGTCAGTGTATGAGATTATACAGATGCAGGGTATGCAGTGTATATAGGTCTTGTCACTGTATGAGTCCTATCAGTGTATGAGTATATAGATCCTGTCAGTGTATGGGTAAATATATGCAGTGTATAAGTATATAGATGCAGTGTATATAGGGGGTGTGACCGGCTCCTGATGCCCCCGGGGTGCGGTGAGATGCCCTGGCTGCTTCTGTCTCTCCTGCTCCTGTGTGTCGGGGCCCCGGCCGGGTCGCAACGGCCCCCAAGTTGCCATGAGGTGCGAGCGGCCTTCCAGCTGCAGCAGGTCGGGAGAGGACGTCTGGTCCCCGAGGTTCCGGTGCAGGGTGAGTGCGAATAACCCCCAAACTGCTGCGAAGCACACTCACATCTACAGCAGTTACCCCCAGACTGCACACTCACATCTACAGCAGTTACCCCCAGACTGCACACTCACATCTACAGCAGTTACCCCCAAACTGCACACTCACATCTACAGCAGTTACCCCCAGACTGCACACTCATATCTACAGCAGTTACCCCCAGACTGCACACTCACATCCACAGCAGTTACCCCCAGACTGCACACTCATATCTACAGCAGTTACCCCCAGACTGCACACTCACATCTACAGCAGTTACCCCCAGACTGCACACTCACATCTACAGCAGTTACCCCCAAACTGCACACTCACATCTACAGCAGTTACCCCCAAACTGCACACTCACATCTACAGCAGTTACCCCCAAACTGCACACTCACATCTACAGCAGTTACCCCCAGACTGCACACTCACATCCACAGCAGTTACCCCCAAACTGCACACTCAAATCTACAGCAGTTACCCCCAAACTGCACACTCACATCTACAGCAGTTACCCCCAGACTGCACACTCACATCTACAGCAGTTACCCCCAAACTGCACACTCACATCTACAGCAGTTACCCCCAAACTGCACACTCACATCTACAGCAGTTACCCCCAAACTGCACACTCACATCTACAGCAGTTACCCCCAGACTGCACACTCACATCCACAGCAGTTACCCCCAAACTGCACACTCACATCTACAGCAGTTACCCCCAAACTGCACACTCACATCTACAGCAGTTACCCCCAGACTGCACACTCACATCTACAGCAGTTACCCCCAGACTGCACACTCACATCCCCAGCAGTTACCCCCAAACTGCAGACTCTCATCCCCACAATTACCCCCCAACTACTGCGAAGCACACTCACATCCCCACAATTACCCTCAGACTACTGCAAAGCACACTCACATCTCCAGCAATTACCCCCAGACAGTTGCGAAGCACACTCACATCCCCACAATTACCCTCAGACTACTGCGAAGCACACTCGCATCCCCAGCAATTACCCTCAGACTACTGCGAAGCACACTCACATCCCCACAATTACCCTCAAACTACTGCGAAGCACACTCACATCCCCACAATTACCCTCAGACTACTGCGAAGCACACTCACCCCCCCACAATTACCCTCAGACTACTGCGAAGCACACTCACACCCCCACAATTACCCTCAGACTACTGCGAAGCACACTCGCATCCCCAGCAATTACCCCCAGACTGTTGCGAAGCACAATTACATCTACACTAATTATCCCCAGACTAAGCCGCCTCTGTCACACATCTCTGCTACCCCAAACATTATTCTTCCACCCCCCTTTTTGGGTCAATGTTTTGAAATGTCAAAATCCAGACAATTTTCCTGGTTAGTCCTGAAGAGATTTCCATAAAAAGCATGAGACAGAGTGACAGACAGACACTTGTGAATTGTGTGTGTGTGTGTGTGTGTGTGTGTGTGTGTGTGTGTGTGTGTGTGTGTGTGTGTGTGTGTGTGTGTGTGTGTGTGTGTGTGTGTGTGTGTGTGTGTGTGTGTGTGTGTGTGTGTGTGTATTTGTGGAGGCTGACACCAGCATTGGGTCAGGGACACAGATAATGACAGGCAGAGTATACAGCAAACAGTTTGTACAATATTCTCCTGCGGAGATGAGATTGGTGTATTGTAGTTTGTTGTACCCATCGGTGATAAGCTGCCTTCACCCCTCATATAAAGCTGTCATTATTTGTGCTGTTCTTTATTAGACAGAGCACTGTATAAACCAAAGATAAAGCATCAATGCTACTACCTACAGTACATAGAGTTTACACGACAGAAAACAGAGTAAGGGGGGGCGCAGGAGAAAGATAGAGATGCACAGTGATCAGTAACAGTTTTGCACCAATGTAATCACCTCTCTCAGGGTGATGAGGGTGTATAATGAACCATAACTTTCTGTACTCACACGGCCATGTGTGATACTAGATCACAAAGTAGGTTCTTTGTATGTTGAAATTGCTCCTTCTATCAGCTGACGGCTTGTCCTGTTCGTTTAGTGTTGTATAAACCCCAACACCTGGCGTCCTCACCTCGCGATTGACCCCAAACAAATGTAAAGGATGACAGCCGCAGATAGAGTATAAAAATACAGTTTATTAGATTAAAATAAGAGTAACAAGTTACTCACAGATTAATTAGGTTCAGATAAACCTGACGAAGCATTACAATATGCGAAACGCGTAGTTCAAGCAAGGACGTTGAGCTTTTTTGACCGCATATGGCCACCGTAGTTCCTCCAAGCGCTCTCGACCCAGTCCTGTCGACCAGATGCGGGAGCAGGAATGCACTGTGTCTAAGTGCAGGAGACGACTGCGTGCAACCGGAGGCAGTTTCTATATGTGAGTAACATGTTACTCTTAATTGAATCTAATAAACTGTATTTTTATCTATATGTGCTCATTTGCATGTCATTTCCCAGAATCCCTTGCGGCAGTGGAAGCATTGTATGCTGGGCGATAATGGTGAAAGGCAGGGTTGCACACCTGTTTAAGACAGCGGTGCGCAAAGTGGGGGGCGGGAGATTTTTCTGGGGGGGCGCGGGCAGTTGCAGAGGCCCCGCGCTCTTCCCGCAGGCATTTAAATTAAATGCCAGGGAATCGCGTGAGGCCTCTGCAACTGTTTACTTACCGGGATTCAGCCGGCTGTGAAGCGTCGCCATGGCAAAGCGCGTCATCTGACACCGCGGCACCATGGGACGTGACATCACAGGCGTCAAATGACGCCGCAGGTCACGTGACGTCACATGACCCCGCAGCGTCATCTGACGCGGATGAAGGTAGGCGGGGGTGCGAGAGCCGGGGAGAGAGACAGAGGGGAGCAGCACTAAAAGTTTGCATGCTATACAGTTTGTATAGACTACTGTATTCATGAAAAAAATATTATTGTAAACATCAGAGGAGAGATCCTATAAACTGAATAGGAAGAATTTATATATGTACACACATGAAATATGTATGTATATCCATTAGAACTATACTATACACAAACACATATATTCATATGATAAAAAATCTATTCAAATCACATATTGCCTTAAAATAAGAAAAATCAATTGCTTTCTAAAATACATTTATTTTAAATATTCAATAACAAAAATATATGCACAAATATTATCCAGAATTAATTGAACTGATAAATGAACATATTTAAAAACATATGCATATAAATTAAAGTGTTTTTAGAGAGAGAGATTTTACATTATCAATGTTTATATTACATTTATTATTACACATATATTATCTAGTAATATTCCTTAGCTGATCACTAGTTATTTCACAATTTATATCCCTTATTTATAAATTAGCGGTAATCTTTTTTCTCCCTCCCTTTTATATGTGATACAATATTCACAATAGTGGTATTGTTAGAGTTAAATTGCTGTAATTAGTGAGGTGATACGAGTACGTATAATTTAATTACCTGTGCAGATATTTTAACATTAATGAGGATAGTGAGTGGTACAACAAATTATTTTGATATGGTGCACAACAAATTAAGATTGGTAACCACTGCTCTAAGTGAATCCTTTTATAAGGCTTTTGATTTCTCAGTAGTTTGAGGACATCTTTCTTGAAGCCACACACGAATGTTTCCTGTGTCTCACTAACGCTGTCCTCATGTGGCTTACTGACTCCTGCTACTGGACAGTCTCATAATAAACACAGCCACATGTCACATCCACTTTCCTCAATCCCTGACCTTTTCAAGATGCCCAGGGGTTAACTGGTACAATTAATATAAGTGATTAGAATTTGGAGATGGGAGCCTTGCGTATGACTTTCCCATCATAATATCCTAGTGCTTACCCCTCGGTGAGCAAAGTGCTGATAAAGGTACATGGACCATCTTATCACACAAGTGAGCTTCCTAAAACCTTTTTAACATGAGATAATGTGCATTATTAATATGACGGGTTTAGATGTGCAGCTGAAGGTGATGGTGGGAATATTTCTGGACCGCAGATATTCAGAGAGGGCTTTATTTTTTACCGTGGACTCAAACTTTGGTAGCTGCTCTCATTCCACCTCTCCTCGGGTGTCACAGGGAATTGTATGTATGAACTGTATATCTTTATTTATGTAGTGCCATCTCTGAACATAGTGCTTCAAAGCAATAATAACATGACATACTAATATAACATGGAATAATATAACACAGAATGGAAATAAGCGCTTGGGACATAAAAGTAACATTAGGAAAAAGAAGTCCCTCTCCCGAAGAGCTTACAATCTAAAGCTGCCATTATACCAAAAAAACGACCGTGGTGTCTCCCATAGCGACACCACGCGGCGCAAAAACAAATTAAAAAAAAAGCATCAACTGTCTCCCGCTTTGGAATAGCAAGCGGGGAGACAGTTGAATTTGGTATAGGCAGTTATCACGTTTCTATGAAACGCGTTTTTTGCGCGGTGTCGCTACGGGAGACACCACTGACGTTTTTTTGTATAATCACAGCCTTAGTGGTAAGTAGGAAAACATACAGAGACAGTAGGAGAGTGTTGTGGTAAGTGCGCCTGGAAGGAGTCAAGGTCGATCGATGTATGAGGTGTAAAGTATATGCCACGGAGTATTAGCCATATGCTTCGTTAAGCAGGTGTCTCTTTTTTAAGATGGGTCTTAAAGGTGGAGCTAGTCGGATATTAAGGGTAAAGACATTCCAGATGTGTGGGGCAGTGAGTGGGAGGTTTTAGGCGGGAGAGGGCTTTAGATACAAAAGGGTTAGACAGAAGACATCCTTGAGCAGAATGCAAGAGTCGGGACGGTGTATAGCGAGAAATTAGGACGGAGATGTAAGGAGGGGCAGAACAGTGTATAGCCTTAAAAGTAAGGAGGAGATGTGCACTGAGCTTTGTCTGTGTTTTATGTTATGTCTCTGGTTTTAAATATAAATTGCCATGCTCAGTAGCACTCCTCTGTGAAACTTATATGCTTATATATATGTTGTGGGTATTTTGGGGGTTCAATTTGAGCTTGTAGGTGTTCTGTATGTTTTAGAACAGTGTATAGCCTTAAAAGTAAGGAGGAAAATTTTGCATGTAATACGGGATTTGATAGGAAGCCAGGTGAGGAATTTCAGCAGGTGAGATGCTGAGACAGATTTGGGAGAGAGTAAAGTGATTCTAGCAGCAGCATTTAGGATAGATTAAAGGGAAGACAGGTGAGAGGCAGGAAGGACAGCAGAAAGTTAAAATAGTCGAGATGGGAGAGAATGAGGGCCTACGTTAGAGTTTTAGCAGTAGAGCGACAGAGGACAGGGCGTATCTTTGCAATGTTACAGAGGAAAAAACTACAGGTTTTAGCTACATTGTGAATGTGAGAGGAAAATATGAGCGGGGAGTCAAATGTGACACCTAAAGAAAAAGCAGGATAATGATTCTACCCACCCGTGCTCAAGGGCTAGAGAGCGTGGGTAATCCATGAATCATAATAACATACAAAGCAGGCACTTAATGAGAGAGCATACTTTTGAGCCCAGCGGACAAATGAAGCAGGTTAGGGGGAGGGGTGATAAAGGGTGACACTAAGAATCTCCGACCATCCTAAACAAGAACAGCCTGGCTGATGCTGAGACACCCTCAGCCCACCTACCCATAGAATACCTGCTGTCACGCTGTATCCAGTGTATCCGCTGAAGAGGAGAGGATTCACTGGGGTAAGTGTCTGTAGCAGTACGTAGGAATTCGTGGATGGCGGTGCAGCTGCCTTGGAAAAAAGCGTGGGACCAGAGATTGCAGGATACTGGGTACAAAAGTTTATTGGCACATAAAAAACAGCACAGCAAGCACTCTGACGCGTTTCAGCCGCGAGGGTTTTTTTAAATTTTTTATTCATGTGTATTTTTTTTTTATTCCGTTTAATGCCCCTGAATTGATCTGTCCCTATGGATATACATACATTCAGGGACACTGAATGGGTGTATTGTATGTGATTTGGGGATGTAAATGCATTGTTTATTATGCTATTTTATTGCCCCTGTATGTTATGTATATACATACAGGGATAATAAATGATTGTTTTGCTAATGTTTATGTATCTCATGTATTTCTTTTTTTTTTTTTTAACATTTTTATTAGGAAACAGGCAAATTTACAGGCATATATCACATCTCAATTTCCTAATACACTCTGATTTTCAAATTTTCCATGTTGGAGGGGGGGGGGGGGGGTGTACCGCCAAGAGTGGCGCGACCTCTGGGTCACCGGGTGACCGGGGGAGCGAGAGGTCTGAAAAAGAGAGGGGGGGGATAGAGGGGAAGGGGGGGGTGGGTATAGAGATGGGGGGGGGTGAGGGGTGAGCCTCCCCCACCCCGCCGACCCTAGCGTCCTTCAGGCTGAGGTTTGAATGGTCATCATTTCTTCTATCAGATTCTCTTGGGTGTCAGTGAATCTCCCAGGGTTCCCAAATTTTGTAGTGACTTGCAGTCTTGCGTTTGAGAAACGCCGTCAGACGTTCCATGAGCATTACATCATCTATTCTTCTCTTAACTGCCTGAATGGAGGGGGGAGAGATCTTTTTCCAGGAGAATGCCACAGCACACCTAGCCGCGGTAAGGATGGAGGAGATTAATTTTCCTACCGGGCGGTCAATTTCCTCTATTGGCCTGCCCAGGAGGAAGGTCAGTGGATCTGGGTCTAATGTGAGGCTAGTTACCTCTCGGATTAAAATTTGAATAGAAAGCCAAAATGTTTGGATTTTTGGGCATGACCACCAAATGTGGGCCATGTCTCCTCTCTGTCCACAGCCTCTCCAACATAGATCTGAGGCCAGGGGGTAGATTTGCTTTAATCTAACTGGGGTAAGATACCAGTGGAACATGATTTTGTAGATATTCTCTTTTGTCGTGGTACAGATGGAAGTTCCTGAAGCAGCGTCCCATATATCCTCCCAGTCTTCTCTATCTATATCTATACTCAGTTCCGCCTCCCACTTGGACATGTAGTCATGAGTGGAGGGGCCTGCTGATCTCTCCATACCAGCGTATATGTTAGAGATCAATGCTTTTTGATGTGTACAAGTTCGGCAGAGCCTCTCAAAGTTGGTGAGGGGAGGATATTCAAATTTTGGGGACAATTTTTGGAGATAATGTCTAATTTGGAGATACTTAAATGGACTCAATTCTGGGGCCTCGTGTTTTGTTCGTAATTCTTGGAAGTTCAGCAGCCTTCCATCGCTCAATAGGTCGGCGACCACCCTAACCCCCTTCAGATGGAAGTAGTCGAATTGTTTTGGTTCACATCCTGGGGGGAAATGAGGATTGTTGTGGATCGGAATAAGCAGCGAGCCCGGAGCAGTTAGTTTAAACTTTGATCTGCATTTCCGCCAAACTTCCCAGGTGTGTCTGGTGGCACCAAGGTCGAACCTACGGGGTGGTCTATCCCCCTTGTCTATGCACCAAAGGTGGGCCTGCAGAGAAGGCGTTTTTACGTAGTGGGATTCAATATCTCGCCAGCAATAGAGACCCGGGTCTGCGTTCCACACTACGGCTTGCCTCAATTGGGCCGCTAAATAATACTTTGTGATATCTGGGACACCCAGGCCCCCTCTTTCTCTTGGCGTCAGGAGGACCGATCTGGCAACCCTGGGCCTTTTGCCCTTCCAGATAAAATTAAACATTCTATTCTGGATGTTTTTAAGTTCAGGGCTGGGAACATGGATCGGGAGTGTCTGGAAATAGTATAGCAATCTGGGGAGTATATTCATTTTTACTGAGATCATCCTTACGATCCATGAGATCTGGTAATCTTCCCATTTGTCCAGGTCTTTTTTGATTTTCCCGAATAAAGCCGGGTAATTATATTTGTACAATGACTGGTAGTTACCTGATACATTCACTCCCAGATATTTAATGTATGAGGAACTCCATCTATAATTAAAGTTCAGTTTTAGTAAGTTGATTTCCGATTCTGATACATTTAAGTTTAGGGCTTCTGATTTGTCATTATTAATTTTGTAGTCCGAAATTTTGCCGAACTCCACCAATTCTTTATGAAGATTGGGGAGCGATGTTTGGGGGTGAGTTAGGGACAGTATTATGTCGTCGGCAAAGAGCGAGATTTTGTAATTTGTATGTATCTCATGTATTTCTAATGTATTTAGCAGCTTTATTTATACATTTGTGTGTGTAATGTAATTTTTATTTAATTACATGTTATTTTTAATGGCTTATTTCTGGTAGTTAGATTTGAATGATGGTGGTTACTTTCAATTAGAATTATTTTGGCAATGGTTTGGCTTTAGGAATTGAATAGGGAATTGTATAATTGATTTGGATTGGATTGTAATTGGTTTAGGAAATTGATTGATGGTAAATTTCTTTATGTTGCTTACTTTCTATTTGATTTTGTGGATGGCATTGGTGGTTAGGGGAGATTGTTCATAGTGTATTTTATTTTGAAATTGATTTTGCATAGTGTTAGATGATGCACAGATTAATTGCATCATGTACACACTCAATGAAATTGTGTGACATTTGAAATACATTTGTCTAGCTGCTAGTTTAATTGTAAGATGCAATGTGATGATTTTCAGATTAAGATTTCATGTTTTTATTTATGAATGTTTTATGTGTTTCATAATGGGCAAATAATCTATTATCCATTACTGTATTGTATGTGTTAGGGGGCGGTGGGTGGGGTGGGGGGATGTGTGTTGTATATTGCTATGTTTATTGGGGCAATTGTCCCCAATAAACATGCTATTGTGCCTTAACCCCTTCATTGCCTTAGCGGATAGCCGCTAAGGTAATCAAGCTGCTTTAATGTATTTTTAATAATAGTGTGCGGGAGCAGGGTGTCCCCTGAGCTGAACCGCATTGATTTCTGCCTCAAGGACCCCCTGCTTCCCGAGTTACAGGCTCCGGTTTGGGGCATCGGTGCCAGTGTCGCCTCCATCTTTATAGTGCCCACGTCGCGTCTTGGACGCTATAAAGATGGCGGCGACATTGGCCTCCGATGCCCCATACCGGGGCCTGTAACTCGGGAAGCAGGGGGTCTCTGAGGCAGAAATCAATGCGGTGCAGCTCAGGGGACCCCCTGCTCCCGCACACTATTATTAAAATGTACATTAATGCAGCTTCATTACTATAGCGGATAGCCGCTAAGGTAAGGAATTATTGTTTATTGATATGTGTGTTTTGACAGTAGTGTAGATGTGTAGGGGGTCTCCGGAGCTGAACCGCATTGGTTTCAGCCTCGGGGACCCCCTACTTCAGGAGATACAGGCCCCGTTATGGGGTGCCGGTATCCCCTGCAGAATGTAAATGTCCCGGTCACGTGACGCGGAAGCTTTCAAAGTGCAGGGGATACCGGCGCCCCATAACGGGGCCTGTATCTCCTGAAGTAGGGGGTCCCCGGACCTGAAACCAATGCGGTTCAGCTCCGGAGACCCACTGCTCATGTACACTATTATTAAAATGTATTTGTTTTGTGTACGATCGCCTGTAACAGCCTTGCATGGAGATGGCAAATCTCCATGCAAATGTTCCAAGCGGCTTTTTTTTCTATCAGCTAGCGTACGTAAAGTTTAAGAACGCTAGCAGGGGGAAAAAGCTTGCACGTACGATAAGCCAGTTTTTGGCCCGTCCGAGTGAAAATGGGCTCAAGGCCTTAGTGAATCGCGTCTCCGGCTTCACTTTGTATCGGACGTGATTTTTAATTTCAACCAGACTCAAAAGCACGGAGCTTAGTGCATAGCCCCCTTTGTTCTGTACAGCAGGTGTAAGACCAGGGGTTGAAAAGTAAATTTGTGTGTCATCAGAATAGAGAGGATATTTGAAACCTAGAGATGTAATAAGGTCACCTAGAGAGAGTGTGTAAAGGGAAAATAGAAGAGGTCGCAGGACAGACCTCTGGGTACGGCCATAGAGAAATTGACAGAGGAGGGGATGGCAAACAAGACACTGAAAGTACGTTGGGAGAGGTAAGAGGAAATCCAAGATAGAGCTCTGTTACGGATACCAAAGTATGGAGAATGTGAAGAAGAAGAGGGTGGTCCACAGGATCAAAAGGCTGCAGAGAGGGCGAGCAATATGAGCAGTGTATTATGACCTTTGTCTTTGGCAGCATGGAGGTAAATTAGTTATTTTAGAGAGGGCTGTTTCGGTGGAGTGAGCAGTGCAGAAGCCAGATTGTAGTGAATCTAGGAGAAAATAATTCAAGGGTTTTAGAGGCAAAAGGCAGAAGGGATACAGACTATAATTCGAGAGACAGGTAAGTTCAAGCTTGCTGTTTTTTAGTATGTTAGTAAGGGTATAACTGTTGCATGTTTGAAGGAGGAGGGAAATGTACCAGAGTAGAGGGAGGATCTGAAAATATGTGTGAGTCTAGGGATTAGAGTAGGAGCAGGGGCGTAGAGATAGCCCGGGGGCCCCACGCTCTTGGGGGGCCCGCTCTCCCCCTGGTATGCTGCGGCCGACGGGGGGACAGACCGGGACATGGTGGTTGCTGGTGGGCCGGTGTTACGCCGGTGCTGCCCGCAGACCAGACCCGTTCCTTTCACTGAGGTGAGGAACGTATAGAAGCACGCACCCGCAGCAAAGGGAGCGTGTCCGGAGTGTGGTGATTTTGGCGTTGCCAGGCCAGGTGTATTTCGCTAGCAATACTTGCCGGTACCGGTGTAGAAATGCCGTTGTCGTTGCCGTTAGCCAAGGTCTGGGATTGGAGAATACTGGAAGGTCGTTTGTCCAAGCAGGGGTCTAGAGCCAGAGAGAGACGTCCGCCAAGCCAAGTCGTAACCTGAGTGAATGAGAGAGAAAACGCCAGAGTAGTAATCCAAGTGAAAACTATGTCGAGCAATGAATGATAGGAAGGACTGGCATTATAAAGTGTGGCTGACCAATCAGAAGTGAAGGCAGACCTGGAGGACTGCGTGGAGCCATCCTGGATAGGTTCCCTTGATTGGCAGGCAGGTGAGAACTCTTGTCTTGACAGGAGATCATATTTCTGTATTGGGGGCGGGTCTTCACTGCCAGAGCAGTGAATAAATTAACTTCGCCCGGTGCGCGCTGTTCAGGCGCGCGCCCGAGCAACATGGCGGCCGCGTGAGGTACTGCTGGAAACCGGGGACGCCGAGGACGACGGGGAACCCCCAGCACCGACGGAGGTGAGTGGCGCTGGCGAGAGGTGCGTGCCACGGCAGCAGGAGGGAATATATCAGCAGAGGAACCAGGGCGCGGGCGCCGCGATCCCTGATTCCTCACAGTACCCCCCCCCTTCAGGATCGACCTCAGGACGATCCCTCCATGGTTTTGATGGAAACTTCTTACGAAAGCGTTTGAGGAGTCCTGGCGCATGAATATCTTTCAGGGGTACCCATGACCTCTCTTCGGGTCCAAAACCTCTCCAGTGGACCAAGAAGTGGACTTTACCTCTTGAAAGACGGGAATCCAGTAGAGCCTGTATTTCATACTCTTCGTTACCCTGTACCATCACAGGATCTGGTTTCGAAGTGTGATCCGGAAAGAGGCTACTGGAGATAAAAGGTTTGAGAAGTGAGGTGTGAAAGACATTCGGAATTCTCATGCTTTGAGGAAGTTGGAGTCGAAAAGAAACCGGATTAACCTGCTCCAAAATGGAAAAGGGACCCAGGAACCTAGGAGCCAATTTGAGGGAAGGCGTTTTGAGACGGATGTTCTTGGAAGATAGCCAAACCTTGTCCCCGGGTTTGTATTCGGGTGCCGGACGACGGTGACGATCAGCCTGATCTTTAGATGTCAAGGATGCTTTTTGTAATGCAGATTGTATTCTGGACCAAGAGTCTTGTAAGAGAGCAATATGTTCGTCCACGGCTGGTACCCCAGAGGATTCTTTAGTAATAGGTAGGCGAGCCGGATGGAATCCGTAGTTGATAAAGAAGGGAGTCTCGTGGGTGGACTCATTCCTGGAAGAATTGAATGCGTACTCAGCCCAGATAAGTAATTCTGCCCAGTCATCCTGAGAATTAGAGACGAAGCACCTTAAGTATTTCTCGAGGGATTGATTAACCCTCTCGGTCTGTCCGTTGGATTGAGGGTGATATCCCGAAGAAAAGGAAGACGAGATACCTAGTCTCTTGGTGAAATTTCTCCAGAACTTGGAGACGAACTGGGAACCTCGATCGGACACGATGGATGTAGGAATCCCATGGATCCGGAAAATCTCTTTGGCAAAAATATCCGCAAGGGCGGGTGAGGAGGGTAATCCTTTGAGAGGGATAAAGTGTGCCATCTTGGAAAACCGATCTACTACCACAAGAATGGTATTCATGCCATTCGACCTAGGCAACTCCACAATAAAATCCATCGAAATGTGGGACCAGGGACGCTCCGGAATAGGTAAAGGTAAGAGAAGACCCTGAGGTTTCTGACGAGGACTCTTGTTACGCGCACATACCGGACAGGACCGTGTAAATTCCAGAATGGTTTTAGCCATATTGGGCCATCAAAAGGTACGACGGATGAGGTCCAAGGTTTTCTTGAATCCAGGATGCCCTGCCGAACGGACGGCGTGTCCCCAGTCCAGTATTTCAGGGATAAATTTGGGTTCCACATACAAAGAGTCTTTAGGAACCACCAGACCGGACGGGAGGTTCTCTTGAGATTTGATGATCCTCTCCAGATTCTTGAATGCCACAGCTGCTAAGATTCTTTGTTTAGGGAGGATGGACTCAGTGGTTTTCTCTGATCTCTCTTCAGAAGAGTATTGCCGGGAGAGAGCATCCGCCTTGACGTTCTTAGTGCCGGGAATGTATGAGAGAACAAAATTGAATCTAGAGAAAAATAACGACCAGCGAGCTTGGCGAGAACCTAAGCGACGAGCATTCTCAATGTATAATAAGTTCTTATGGTCCGTAAGGATGGTGAATGGCTCTTTTGACCCCTCCAGAAGATGTCTCCATTCTTGAAGAGCCATTTTGACGGCCAAAAGTTCCCTATTGCCCACGTCATAATTCCTTTCTGCCGATGAAAATCTTTTGGAGAAAAACCCGCAAGGATGAAGTTTATCCTGGGAAGAAAATTTCTGCGACAGAACCGCCCCAGCCCCACAGTCTGAAGCGTCAACCTCTAAGGTGAAGGGGAAATTCGTGTTAGGGTGCCGAAGGATGGGAGCAGAGACAAAAGTTTGTTTCAGTGTCTCGAATGCCGTGACAGCTTCTGGAGACCAAGATGAAGGGTCTGCACCTTTTTTGGTCAGTGCCGTGATAGGAGCGACAATGGTGGAAAAGTTGCGGATAAACTTCCGGTAATAATTAGAAAAACCCAAAAACCGTTGAACAGATTTGAGGGAATTGGGTTGTGGCCAATCCACGACGGCCTTTAGCTTCTCTGGGTCCATGGCCAAACCTTTGTTGGAGATGATGTATCCGAGAAAAGAAGTGGTAGACTGATGAAAAATGCATTTCTCCATTTTAGCAAACAACCGGTTCTCGCGGAGGCGTGAAAGCACAAACTTCGTATGGATGATATGATCCTGTAAGTTTTGAGAAAAAATAAGGATGTCATCCAGGTATACAATGACAAATATATTAAGAACGTCTCGAAAGATGTCATTGATGAAGTCCTGAAAAACTGCCGGTGCGTTGCATAACCCGAAGGGCATCACTAGATATTCGTAGTGTCCGCTACGGGTGTTGAAGGCAGTCTTCCATTCATCGCCCTCCCGGATGCGGATGAGGTTGTATGCCCCACGGAGATCCAGTTTAGTAAAGAGATTGGCCCCCTGAAGTCTATCAAAGAGTTCGGAGATGAGTGGGAGTGGATAACGATTCTTCACCGTGATATGGTTCAGACCCCGGTAATCAATACATGGTCTGAGGGTACCATCTTTCTTTTTGACAAAGAAGAATCCAGCCCCCGCAGGAGAATTGGAATGACGTATGAAACCCCGCTTAAGATTCTCACGAATATATTCGTCCATAGCTTTGGTCTCGGGCAACGAGAGAGGATAAGATTTGGCTTTCGGCAAGGTATAACCAGGTATCAGATCAATCGGACAATCGTAGGAACGATGAGGAGGTAGAAGTTCAGACTGAGCCTTGCTGAAAACGTCCAAGAATTCGGCGTATGGAGAAGGCAACTCCCTCAGAGAACTTGATGTATTGGCTAATAGAAAGGATGGTTGCTTGATAGAGGGAAAATGTTTCTCTGACCTTGACCTCAAGTTAATAGGGTTAGGAGACACCCAATCGATGAGTGGATTATGCTTCTGTAACCAGGGCAAGCCAAGCGTGATAGGTGTTCCTGGGGCATGAATAACATCAAAACCCAGAGTCTCTTTGTGAGAATGAGTAGAAAGGGTGATAGGTCCGGTCTCTAAGGAGATATAAGCCGGGGTGAGAGGTCGATTATCAATCCCGACCAAGGCAACGGGAGATTCCTTCCTGGAAAGCGGAATTTGATTTTGCTCAGAAAAGGTTTGATCTATGAAATTCCCTCCTGCGCCGGAATCGATAAATGCAGCAGTGGAGGTGCGGAAAGTCGGTCCTGAAAGGGAGACGGGAATAGTCAATCTTTTGGGAAGTTCCCTTCTTGGAGGGGGACAAGGAGATTCAGTACCCAGAGAGCGCCCCTTCGTACTCACTGGGCTTAGTCGTTTCCCGGAGATGGAGGATGGTTACGGGTACGCTGCTCAGAAGCTCCGCAATGATGGCACGATTCCCCAGTAGAGCGAAGTTGTCGTGACGGTACCCGAGGTTGCTGAACTCCAAGTTGCATCGGCTCTGGAGCCTCCAGCGCCGGTAACGGGGATACGACGGGTCTCTGGTTAGTAGAGAACCTGGAAAAGGAAGTACGGAAAGGCGTAGCCCGGGGAAGCTGACGCTGAGCGCGGCGTACCTGAAGGCGCTGATCCATACGAGTAGCCAGGGTGATGAGATCCTCCAGTAACACTGGCCTGGTGTGGGAAGCAAGTTCATCCTTCAGAGACTCCGATAGACCTTTCCAGAAGGCGGCGACTAAAGCCTCCTGACCCCAATGAGTCTCAGCTGCTACGGTTCTGAATTCCAAGGCGTATTGACCCACAGGCCGACGTCCCTGTGTAAGCTCTAGCAGGGTATCAGAAGCAGTCTCTTGACGTGCGGGGATATCAAAAACCTGTCGAAAGTCCCGTCTGAAGGCCGCGTAATCGCGGGTAATATCAGGGCGTAGTTCCCAGATCGGAGAAGCCCATGCCAGTGCATTACCTGTGAGCAGACTATATACGTAGGCTACCTTTTTCCGGCCAGTAGCATCCAGCTGGGGAGCCATCTCGAACTGGATCTCGCACTGGTTGAGAAAGCCACGACAGGTGTGTGGATCCCCTGCGTAGGGCCTTGGAGCCGGAATCTTCGGAACTGAAAATGAAGTGGAAGATAAGTCAGGCTGCGCCGGGGGTGCAGCCGCAGGTGGAGCCTGTAAAGGGCGGTCCGATACCTGTTGGGAGAGGAGAGCCACTTGATCCGTTAAGGCCTGTATTTGTTGGTACATGGCTGTCATCATAGAGTCCACAGTCTGGTCTGCGTCTTGTGGGCTCGACATAATGTTACGCCGGTGCTGCCCGCAGACCAGACCCGTTCCTTTCACTGAGGTGAGGAACGTATAGAAGCACGCACCCGCAGCAAAGGGAGCGTGTCCGGAGTGTGGTGATTTTGGCGTTGCCAGGCCAGGTGTATTTCGCTAGCAATACTTGCCGGTACCGGTGTAGAAATGCCGTTGTCGTTGCCGTTAGCCAAGGTCTGGGATTGGAGAATACTGGAAGGTCGTTTGTCCAAGCAGGGGTCTAGAGCCAGAGAGAGACGTCCGCCAAGCCAAGTCGTAACCTGAGTGAATGAGAGAGAAAACGCCAGAGTAGTAATCCAAGTGAAAACTATGTCGAGCAATGAATGATAGGAAGGACTGGCATTATAAAGTGTGGCTGACCAATCAGAAGTGAAGGCAGACCTGGAGGACTGCGTGGAGCCATCCTGGATAGGTTCCCTTGATTGGCAGGCAGGTGAGAACTCTTGTCTTGACAGGAGATCATATTTCTGTATTGGGGGCGGGTCTTCACTGCCAGAGCAGTGAATAAATTAACTTCGCCCGGCGCGCGCTATTCAGGCGCGCGCCCGAGCAACATGGCGGCCGCGTGAGGTACTGCTGGAAACCGGGGACGCCGAGGACGACGGGGAACCCCCAGCACCGACGGAGGTGAGTGGCGCTGGCGAGAGGTGCGTGCCACGGCAGCAGGAGGGAATATATCAGCAGAGGAACCAGGGCGCGGGCGCCGCGATCCCTGATTCCTCACAGCCGGCGGCCGCACGAAGCAGTTGCCGCTGGGCCCAGCTCTCCCCTGCTGCAGGTTTCTCCCCCTGACACTCTGTCCCACGCTGGCGCGAGCTGGAACACACTGGAACTGGGACACACTGGAACTGGGACACACTGGAACTGGGACACACTGGAACTGGGACACACTGGAACTGGGACACACTGGAACTGGAACACACTGGAACTGGGACACACTGATGTTGGAAGCTCCGCGTTGGACCGAGTTGAGAGAGAGAAGCCTGCAGCAGGGGAGAGCTGGGCCCAGTAGCAACTGCTTTGTGGGGCTGCCAAGCCGCCACCAACCACCGGGTCCCGGCCTGACACCAAGCTAAGTCGGGGTATTTATTATGTATAGGAGAGGGGGGGGTATTTATTGTGTATTGGGGAGGGGGGTGTATTTATTGTGTATTGGGGAGGAGGGTGTATTTTTATTATGTATTGGGGAGGGGGAGTGTATTTATTATGCTTTGAGGAGGGAGGGTATTTATTATGTATTTGTGAGGGGGTTGCATTTTTGAAGTGAAACTTCTTTAGTGGCACCTATTCTGATGGGGTAAAACGGGAGAGTTGGGGGCGAAATGTGAAACGGAAGTGACGTCACGGTGATGTGCAAGGGGGGTGATGTGCAGGGAGATATGTAAGGTGAAGGAGGGTGATGTGCAGGGAGATATGTAAGGTGAAGGGGGGTGATGTGCAAGGGGGGTGATGTGCAGGGGGATATGTAGGGTGCAAGGGCGGTGATGTACAGGGGGGTATGTGATGTGCAGGGGGGTATATGATGTGCAGGGGGGTATGTGATGTGCAGGGGGGTATGTAAGGTGAAGGGGGGAGATGTGCAGGGGGATATGTGATGCGCAGGGGGTATGGGATGCGCAGGGGGGTATGGGATGCGCAGGGGGGTATGGGATGTGCAGGGGGATATGTGATGTGCAGGGGGATATGTGATGCGCAGGGGGGTATGGGATGTGCAGGGGGGTATGGGATGTGCAGGGGGGTATGGGATGTGCAGGGGGGTATGGGATGTGCAGGGGGGTATGGGATGTGCAGGGGGGTATGGGATGTGCAGGGAGATATGTAAGGTGAAGGGGGGTGATGTGCAGAGAGATATGTAAGGTGAAAGGGGGTTATGTGCAGAGAGATGTGTAAGGTGAAGGGGGGTGATGTGCAGAGAGATATGTAAGGTGAAGGGGTGTGATGTGCAAGGGGGGTGATGTGCAGGGAGATATGTAAGGTGAAGGGGGGTGATGTGCAGAGAGATATGTAAGGTGAAGGGGGGTGATGTGCAAGGGGGGTGATGTGCAGAGAGATATGTAAGGTGAAGGGGGGTGATGTGCAGGGAGATATGTAAGGTGAAGGGGGGTGATGTGCATGGGGATATGTAGGGTGCAGGGGGGGGGTGATGTGCAGGGAGATATGTAAGGTGAAGGGGGTGATGTGCAGGGAGATATGTAAGGTGAAGGAGGGTGATGTGCAGGGGGATATGTAGGGTGCAGGGGGGGTGATGTGCAGGGGGATATATGTAAGGTGAAGGGGGGTGATGTGCAGGGGGATATGTAAGGTGAAGGGGGGTGATGTTCAAGGGGGGTGATGTGCAGGGGGATATATGTAAGGTGAAGGGGGGTGATGTGCAGGGGGGCTGATGTGCAAGGGGGTTGATGTGCAAGGGGATATATAAGGTCACACTCAGTCACATGCACACTCACCGTCACACGCACACTCAGTCACACGCACACTCAGTCACACGCACACTCAGTCACACGCACACTCAGTCACACGCACACTCAGTCACACGCACACTCAGTCACACGCACACTCAGTCACACGCACACGCACAGTCACACGCACACGCACACTCAGTCACACGCACACACGAGGAATTCACACTTAGTGCAAATAGCTAATACAGGGGATGTGTGCCGAGCATGCGCATTCTAAGTCAAATTTATTTGCGTTTTGTCAATGAAATTGTATTTTGATTTTTAATTAAAACATCACCAACACAAATACAATTTCTGTGACAAAAGTCAAAGAAGTTTCACTTACTATGCGCGTGCACAGCACACACAGCTTTTTTTAAATTATATATTGGTAGGAGGGGGAGAGATGATGAGGGAGGAGGAGGAGGGATGGGGAGAGATGAGAGAGGATAGGGGGAGGGAGAAAAAAATTGCAGTCAATATTATGTAGTCCATCTACCTTCCCCCCCCCCCCCCATCCCCCCACCACCACCAGAGGAAGATTCTAGCTGCTACCTGGTGCATGATGGTGCAGTGCATACCTGTTTGGTAAAACAGAAGGCTTGAGAACTTTGCGATGGTATGGGGAGGCATCAGGACAGGCTCTCAGGGATGGTTCTTCCATCAGCATAGCGCCTCCAGACAGTGAGGATCCTGGTGCAGCTAGGATGGTCCGCACTGGCAATTCATGTAGTGTTTCATTCAAGTAGCCACACAAGATGTATTCAACTGGCTCTTTATTTGTAGTATCATACAAATATAGCAGGCTCATTCACTGAAGTAGTACCCCTAGGGCTTGAGGCCCTGCAGGTCCCTTCTCAGCTCTTTTACCCCTGATGGGATAAAGGGTAAGTGATTCCAATCCACAGGGGAGGGAAGAGAGCGCTCCGGACTTCTGGGAGAGTGTCAGCTATTGTACTTCAGGGGAGGGGTTTGTAACCCTGCCCCATAACAGGACAGGTCCGATACTGATAGGCATCACATCATGGCATGTGACCCAGCCAGTATCCTCCCCAGGGATGACACTCTCTGGTTGTTGTTAAGCCCACCCCTGGATACAGCAATAGTGTATCCAGGCTGCAACAACAAGCTAGGCCTCCATGAGAGAGCTTATCCCCACATTGCCTGTGTCTAACTAGACTTATACTGTTAGGGCCAAAGAAAAGATGATAGCCAGGGAACTAAGTTACAATTAATATTAATGGGGCCTTGAAATATTTTTTTTTTCCTGTGGGCCCGCACATTTCTAGCTATGCCACTGAGTAGGAGCAAGAAGTTTGAGGAGATGGGAGGGAATGGGGTAAAAAAAGGCAAGTGGTAGAGGGAGAAGATCCGCAGCGAAACACATCCTCCTCTGTGACAGAGGAAAAAGAGTCAAAGAACATGTAGATCAAGAGAGGAGGATTGGGCATAGTTGTAGTTCATGACAAGGTTGTCAGAGTCTGTAGCGGAGCAGACAAAAGAGGGAGGAGCCTAAGGGAAAGGGAGTTTTTGGGGGAAAATCAGGTCCAGGTATCAGATCATTGGTGGAGCCCAAAAGAAGAGATTAGAGAGAGAAATTGGGAAGCCCAAGGGAGAGAGGGGTCATCAATATCGCAGTTGAAGTCCCTAAGGAGAAGAACAGGGAGTCGGAAGAGAGAAGGAGAACCAGGATTCAAAATTATAGAGAAAGACAGAAGGGGATTGGGTAGAGGTAGGTGGGCGATAGATGACCGTCGCGTAAGGAGGGAGAGGAGAAAAAAGCTGGACAGTGTGAGCTTCAAAGGATGGAAAAGAAAGAGAGGGAGGAATAGGACGGGTTTGGTAATGGCAGATTGAGGAAAGGAAGAGCCACCATAAGAGAGGACAGCTTCTAGTGCAGAGTCAGACTGAGTGAGCCAAGTCTCAATTATAGCAAAGAGGAGCAGAGAGTGAGTGAAAAATAAGTCATGTACAGGGAGGAACTTGTTAGAAAGGGAGCGTGCATTCCAAAGGACACAGGAGAGAGGAGGGAGGGCGACAGGGGATGGGTATGAGGTTAGAGGGATTTACAGTAGAAGGAGTTGAAATTGTATGTGGGAGGCGAGATTGGGAGATATATGCCCAGAAGCAAGGAGAAGCATACAAAGAAAGAGGATGTGTGAGGAGGATTTATAGGGGTGTGTTTTAGCGCAGAGGGTTTTGCTGTGTTGACAGAGAGGTGCCTGAGCCCTAAGTGAAGGGCACCGTGACGGGGGGCCAGGCTCCCCTACTACCTTCTGGTTGCTCCCTAGCCTCTCCCTGCCCCCGTGCCTTCGATGACGGGGTGACGCGAGCAGGGGGGAGGGGCAAGGGAGTTAGTCTGCGACCCTGCCGGCAATTGCATTATGTCAGCTCCAGTGTGGGACCTCCCACGTTGGAGCAGCTTCTGTGCTCAGCTGCTCAGCTGCTGGCGGGCCGAACTGAGGAGAAGTCTTGCATGGTGAAGCTCCTGGTCTGAGTAGCTCCTGCACGGTCAGGGGAAGTCCCGTGCAGGCTGGGAGAGGCAGAGGTGAAGCTCCCACGTGGCGGGGGAAAGAGCACCAGCGCACGTAGC
The DNA here is from genome assembly GCF_040206685.1 of Ascaphus truei. Classification (NCBI taxonomy): domain Eukaryota; kingdom Metazoa; phylum Chordata; class Amphibia; order Anura; family Ascaphidae; genus Ascaphus; species Ascaphus truei. Next base: position 33,291,516 of record NC_134496.1, read on the forward strand.
CGGCGGTGGAAGCAGGCGAGGTTGCAGGGACCCATCTGGGGGTAAGTGAAGGGCCCTGCTCCTCCTCTGGCTACAGGCCCCATTATTCCTTCTCCCCCTTTGAAGGGGGGGAGTCCCAGTTGAGCCTCCACTCGGGTGGGGGCCATATTTGAGCCCCCCAATGGGGTGGGGACCCCACTGGAGTTTACACTGGGGAAGGTGCCCCACTTGAGACCCTATTTGGGGGGGAAGGGCCCACTTGATTTTACACTGGAGAAGTGTCACGGAAGACCAGACATTTACACCTTTTTCCCAGGATCATACAGTGAGCAAAACAGGTAAAGTGAAATAAATTGTACATTTATTCACAGGAAAAGGCATACAAACAATGATACACAAACTACATAAGAAGAGACACACTTACTTTGGAACTGGGGTAAAAAACTAGACTTTCCTAGCTATTTGGTACGTTAAACAAGAGTCTTTCTTTGACCGGGACTTAGCCCGAAATGTCCTGGAACCCAAATCGGCATGAAGTTCCAGATGCCACCGCTCCCTTCTCTCCGAAGGACTTGAAATTGCTTGACCGGGACTTGGCTCCAAACGTCCTGGAACTAAAATCGGCTTGAAATCCCAGCCGCGACCGCGACGTTCAATTCTCAGAACTTGGCCGCAAAAAGTGGAAAAATATTTAGTCTTGGTTTTTCTGAAGCCGGTCTCTTGCTATTTCCACAAGAGCATCTTTTGGTCGTTTCGAATTTACCGCTTGACTTCTGGCGCTTAGAATCTCATAACCGGGTAGGCTGAGGGATTCTTATAGTATTTTGGCGTTCATTCACAAAATACTACAGCCAATCACAGCGTGGGAACATTCTTACCAGCCAATCAGAGCGAAGCCGGTCCTGTGAAGCCAGGCAAGTGGGGTTTCTCAATCAGCCAAGGGACATGCGCAAGTTTGTCACCTAGCCCCTTGCTATTCAGATGCCACCCGCTGGGTCAGGCTCCTCCAAGTCTGGTGGGGAAAATGGTAGTCCGGAGGACTTCCATTTATCCCAGGATGTGGGTACTTGAGCCCAGATGGTCTTCACACCTCAGGCATCCTCTGTGGCTTTCATGTCTGATGTCTGAGCAGACTCACTGGCACCAAGTTGGTAGCCCACTGGCTCGCTCAGAACATTTGTTCTGATAGTCCCAGCTCATAATACCGTGCACAACAGTACATTTTATACCCAACACAAATGTTAATAAAAATATACTTTTACATGTCCTAAGCCTCTGGGTATGGGGAATAGAATAAAAAGCTGCACTTTATTTTCTATTAGCCTATATTCCCCACACACTATACAAATAGACTAGGACTGGACTTTAAAAATCCCCTCGCAACCTTTTATATGGTTGGAGCATTCCAGAACCTCTATACTGGTTCTGATTGACCTAGGCATTAACTGGAATCCCCCTTAACCAAGGGACCCCTCATTGTTACTTTGCATCCCTATGCCCCGTGTACCTTTCTGGGCTGTGCTGAAGCAGGAAATCTTTGCGGGGAGTCGTCCAAGCGTTTTCAAGGGGAGATATTGCCGGGACAATGTGCCTATATGCATCTGGGAATCAAGCATGATTCTCGGGTACATTTTTGGGGCATCCCTGGAAAGGCAAAAACACAAAAATTCTTTATTGTCGCATAATTACATAGCATGCGTATACAACAGTTAGGCTCAAGAGCTGACACTCCCGAACCCCAAAGCATGAATCAGAGGTAACCAAACAGACTTAACCTTTATTTGTGAGCCTGGTTACCCCCTCATCATCACAGGAGGGGACCCCACTTGAGCCCCAACCTGGGGGGAGACACTTGAGCCCCCATGCCCACAACGGTGGGGGGTCACACTTGAGCCCACACCGGCTGGGGGCACCATTTGAGCCACCACAGGAGTAATAGGAGCTACACTTGAGCCCACAATGTACCGGGAAGGCCTTATTTGAGACCCCACTGGGGCAGAGAGTTCACAGTGGAGCAGGGACCGGATCCCCTCTGTTCTGTATTCATACACATGAAAGATGTCCAAGAGTCCAAGGTAACTGTTATACTCAAGTAGAAATCTATTACGTTTTTATGCCTTATTTAATTACAGTCATTTTAAGGTCAGGCATTCCTCATCAAGGCGCTAATATACGGGACAATTATGCGTCCCGACAGACCTTTCCCGGGACAACTGGACAAGTCAATCAAATAAGGGAGATATTGGGTGGTATTCTCTGATTAAAACTTTTGCTCCTTTCAATTACCTACTAGGGTCCAAGTGTGTCACTAAAAGTAGTGATGCTTTGTGATATTTAGACACCAATATAAAAGGTTTATACTAACCTTAGGGAGGGAAGAATTACACAAGAAAGAGAAGTGTGTCTGCCAGTGTTTGGTACACTTTCACCATCTATTAAGTGTTAATTTTCAGTTGTGAGGGATTTATTCCATGGAGCATCAGAACCTTGAGAGTTGTAAACGTAAGCGTACAGGAATTCTTGGCCCAAGAGCTTACAGTCAGAGTGGAGTGGGTGCTAATACACATTATCACCAATTTTTAAATTCTGTGTTTACATACAGTAGGTCTGATAAATGTATACACAGTATATACATTATTTGGGGCTAATGCCGCGGTCTGAATCAGAGCATTCCTTCCGTATGTTGATACAGGTGGGAGTCAGACTAAGTCAGGTTGATGGAGATGGTACATGAGGGAGGAATGTGTCCTTCCCCTTCAGGCTACTTCTTGGATCTGTGGTTATGAAAATAAAGAATTAGCTGTCCTGTTTTGCTGCGCACATTGTTATTTTTCTGTTATTAAATTCTCTGTGAATGAGCCCGAGGTTGGGAGATAATTCCCCAGCAGGGATCTCGCTGTTCCCTACTCTAATTGTTTCCGAATGAATCATTGAATCCCTGCAGTGATTGGGGAGGGTGGGGGAGTTAGTGCAGTGTTTGGGGAGGGTGGGGGAGTTAGTGCAGTGATTGGGGAGGGTGGGGGAGTTAGTGCAGTGATTGGGGAGGGTGGGGGAGTTAGTGCAGTGATTGGGGAGGGTGGGGGAGTTAGTGCAGTGATTGGGGAGGGTGGGGGAGTTAGTGCAGTGATTGGGGAGGGTGGGGGAGTTAGTGCAGTGATTGGGGAGGGTGGGGGGGTTAGTGCAGTGATTGGGGAGGGTGGGGGAGCTGAACGCTTTAGTGCAGTGATTCTCAACCTTTTTTCAGCATCGGCGCACCTGGAGGAATTTTAAAATCTCGGGGCACCCCTGCTCATGAGACCTCCCCCCTCCCGCTCACAGGCACCACACTCACCCTTTTCAAGCATCCATACTCCTCACACACCTATACCAACCACACGCACCCCTATCTTACGCACTCGTACCCACCGTCTCACCCTCCTCACACACCCATACCCAGCTGACTCACATACCCACCACACTCACCCATACCCACCACACTCACCCTTCTCAAGCATCCATACCCACCTCACTCATACTCCTCACACACTTATACCAACCACCCGCAACTCTGTCTTACACACTCATACCCACCGTCTCACCCTCAGCACACATCCATACCCAGCTGACTCACCCATACCCACCACACTCACCCCTGCCTTACACACCACTCTCACCCTTGCCTTACACACTCATACCCATCTCACTCACCCACCGCACACACCCATACCCACCATACTCGCCTTCCTTCTCACACACCCATATCTACCACACTCATCCTCCTCACAGACCCATACCACCACACTCCAATTCTTACACACTTCACATTCACCCCCTTCATACACACTTCATACTCATCACAATCTACATTGCCTCTCTTCTCACTTAGCAGACACCCCCTTTCTCAGTCACACACTACACTTTCACCCCACCTTCTCTCCTACTTGCACCCTCACACCCACTCACGTTCCCCCTCGCTCCACACATACACAGAGCAATCACTCAAACCACATTTACTACCTTCTCACATTCACACCTCTCCGTATGCATTCCACACTCACCCTCTCACCCTCTCCCCTCAGAATGGGGGTGCCCTTCTCTTACTCAAACTAAACACCTCCCCTCTCCACACACAAAGCACTCACCCACACCACACACAGACAACTCTGACTTCTCACATACAGCTTCCCATCCAACACAAATCACTTACCTCTCTCCTCTGCACACAAAGCCAGAGGTGTGTCCCCAGCGGCCGCGGCACGCTTTTCAGAGAATCGCGGCACCCGGTTGAGAAACACTGTATTGGTTAGTAAATAAAGCATTTGGCAGCCCGGGCAACGCCGGGTATATCAGCTAGTACTCTATACGGGAGATATATAATGATGTATGAATGGGGAGTATCTGCTAATATGTTATGCTATCTGTTTTGGTGTCACTTGGGTGGTGTGTATATGCGGGGCATTGAGTATCCTCATATGTAACCGCACCTGTGTATGTGCGGAGCAGTGTGTATCCTCATATGTAACCGCTCCCGTGTATGTGCGGAGCAGTGTGTATCCTCATATGTAACCGCTCCCGTGTATGTGCGGAGCAGTGTGTATCCTCATATGTAACCGCTCCCGTGTACGTGCGGAGCAGTGTGTATTCTCATATGTAACCGCTCCCGTGTACGTGCGGAGCAGTGTGTATGCTCATATGTAACCGCTCCCGTGTACGTGCGGAGCAGTGTGTATCCTCATATGTAACCGCTCCCGTGTACGTGCGGAGCAGTGTGTATGCTCATATGTAACCGCTCCCGTGTACGTGCGGAGCAGTGTGTATGCTCATATGTAACCGCTCCCGTGTATGTGCGGAGCAGTGTGTATTCTCATATGTAACCGCTCCCGTGTACGTGCGGAGCAGTGTGTATGCTCATATGTAACCGCTCCCGTGTATGTGCGGAGCAGTGTGTATTCTCATATGTAACCGCTCCCGTGTATGTGCGGAGCAGTGTGTATGCTCATATGTAACCGCTCCCGTGTATGTGCGGAGCAGTGTGTATGCTCATATGTTACCGCTCCTGTGTATGTGCGGAGCAGTGTGTATGCTCATATGTAACCGCTCCCGTGTATGTGCGGAGCAGTGTGTATGCTCATATGTAACCGCTCCCGTGTATGTGCGGAGCAGTGTGTATGCTCATATGTAACCGCTCCCGTGAATGTGCGGAGCAATGTGTATGCTCATATGTAACCGCTCCTGTGTATGTGCGGAGCAGTGTGTATGCTCATATGTAACCGCTCCCGTGTACGTGCGGAGCAGTGTGTATGCTCATATGTAACCGCTCCCGTGTACGTGCGGAGCAGTGTGTATGCTCATATGTAACCGCTCCCGTGTACGTGCGGAGCAGTGTGTATGCTCATATGTAACCGCTCCCGTGTATGTGCGGAGCAGTGTGTATTCTCATATGTAACCGCTCCCGTGTATGTGCGGAGCAGTGTGTATGCTCATATGTAACCGCTCCCGTGTACGTGCGGAGCAGTGTGTATCCTCATATGTAACCGCTCCCGTGTACGTGCGGAGCAGTGTGTATGCTCATATGTAACCGCTCCTGTGTATGTGCGGGGCAGTGTGTATCCTCATATGTAACCGCTCCCGTGTACGTGCGGAGCAGTGTGTATCCTCATATGTAACCGCTCCCGTGTATGTGCGGAGCAGTGTGTATGCTCATATGTAACCGCTCCCGTGTACGTGCGGAGCAGTGTGTATTCTCATATGTAACCGCTCCCGTGTATGTGTGGAGCAGTGTGTATGCTCATATGTAACCGCTCCCGTGTATGTGCGGAGCAGTGTGTATTCTCATATGTAACCGCTCCCGTGTACGTGCGGAGCAGTGTGTATCCTCATATGTAACCGCTCCTGTGTATGTGCGGAGCAGTGTGTATGCTCATATGTAACCGCTCCCGTGTACGTGCGGAGCAGTGTGTATGCTCATATGTAACCGCTCCTGTGTATGTGTGGAGCAGTGTGTATGCTCATATGTAACCGCTCCTGTGTATGTGTGGAGCAGTGTGTATGCTCATATGTAACCGCTCCCGTGTATGTGCGGAGCAGTGTGTATGCTCATATGTAACCGCTCCCGTGTACGTGCGGAGCAGTGTGTATGCTCATATGTAACCTCTCCTGTGTATGTGCGGAGCAGTGTGTATTCTCATATGTAACCGCTCCTGTGTATGTGCGGAGCAGTGTGTATCCTCATATGTAACCGCTCCCGTGTACGTGCGGAGCAGTGTGTATCCTCATATGCAACCGCTCCCGTGTACGTGCGGAGCAGTGTGTATGCTCATATGTAACCGCTCACGTGTACGTGCGGAGCAGTGTGTATGCTCATATGTAACCGCTCCCGTGTATGTGCGGAGCAGTGTGTATCCTCATATGTAACCGCTCCCGTGTACGTGCGGAGCCGTGTGTATGCTCATATGTAACCGCTCCCGTGTACGTGCGGAGCAGTGTGTATCCTCATATGTAACCGCTCCCGTGTATGTGTGGAGCAGTGTGTATCCTCATATGTAACCGCTCCCGTGTATGTGCGGAGCAGTGTGTATGCTCATATGTAACCGCTCCCGTGTACGTGCGGAGCAGTGTGTATCCTCATATGTAACCGCTCCCGTGTACGTGCGGAGCAGTGTGTATGCTCATGTATATTCATGTTTTGTGCAGCACAGTCCAGCCTTGTCCGCGCTCTCCGGCAGCGCACAGTGTTCCTCTCCTTCCCGCGCTGTCCTGGGGTCTGTCCGTAGTCTGAGAGAGCTGAGCTCGGAGATTGGCTGCTTGTTCTGTGTAATCTGAATGCTGCGCTCCTGATAACTAAGGCAGCAAGGACAGCATGTGACGCACGGGATACAGAAGACTTTATGCAGTTATATGGAGCAATAGAAAAAGTTATAGGGAGTGGTTATACGGGGAAATAGGAGGAGTTATAGGGAGAGGTTATACGGGGAAAAAGGAGGAGTTATAGGGAGAGGTTATACGGGGAAATAGGAGGAGTTATAGGGAGAGGTTATATGGTGTAATAGGAGGAGTTATAGGGAGAGGTTATACGGGGAAATAGGAGGAGTTATAGGGAGAGGTTATACGGGGAAATAGGAGGAGTTATAGGGAGAGGTTATACGGGGAAATAGGAGGAGTTATAGGGAGAGGTTATACGGGGAAAAAGGAGGAGTTATAGGGAGAGGTTATACGGGGAAAAAGGAGGAGTTATAGGGAGAGGTTATACGGGGAAATAGGAGGAGTTATAGGGAGAGGTTATATGGTGTAATAGGAGGAGTTATAGGGAGTGGTTATACGGGGAAATAGGAGGAGTTATAGGGAGAGGTTATACGGGGAAATAGGAGGAGTTATAGGGAGAGGTTATACGGGGAAATAGGAGGAGTTATAGGGAGAGGTTATACGGGGAAATAGGAGGAGTTATAGGGAGACGTTATACGGGGAAATAGGAGGAGTTATAGGGAGAGGTTATACGGTGTAATCGGAGAAGTTATAGGGAGAGGTTATACGGGGAAATAGGAGGAGTTATAGGGAGAGGTTATACGGGGAAATAGGAGGAGTTATAGGGAGAGGTTATACGGGGAAATAGGAGGAGTTATAGGGAGAGGTTATATGGTGTAATAGGAGGAGTTATAGGGAGTGGTTATACGGGGAAATAGGAGGAGTTATAGGGAGAGGTTATACGGGGAAATAGGAGGAGTTATAGGGAGAGGTTATACGGGGAAATAGGAGGAGTTATAGGGAGAGGTTATACGGGGAAATAGGAGGAGTTATAGGGAGAGGTTATACGGGGAAATAGGAGGAGTTATAGGGAGAGGTTATATGGTGTAATAGGAGGAGTTATAGGGAGTGGTTATACGGGGAAATAGGAGGAGTTATAGGGAGAGGTTATACGGGGAAATAGGAGGAGTTATAGGGAGAGGTTATACGGGGAAATAGGAGGAGTTATAGGGAGAGGTTATATGGGGAAATAGGAGGAGTTATAGGGAGAGGTTATATGGTGTAATAGGAGGAGTTATAGGGAGTGGTTATACGGGGAAATAGGAGGAGTTATAGGGAGAGGTTATACGGGGAAATAGGAGGAGTTATAGGGAGACGTTATACGGGGAAATAGGAGGAGTTATAGGGAGACGTTATACGGGGAAATAGGAGGAGTTATAGGGAGAGGTTATACGGGGAAATAGGAGGAGTTATAGGGAGAGGTTATACGGGGAAATAGGAGGAGTTATAGGGAGAGGTTATACGGGGAAATAGGAGGAGTTATAGGGAGAGGTTATACGGGGAAATAGGAGGAATTATAGGGAGAGGTTATATGGAGTAATAGGTGTTATAGGGAGTCTGTACTGTAGTCATAAAGAAGAGTTATAGGGAGAGCTCATGTGGAGTAATAGGAGTTATAGGGTGCGGTTATATGGTGTAATAGGAGGAGTTATAGGGAGAGGTTATACGGGGAAATAGGAGGAGTTATAGGGAGAGGTTATACGGGGAAATAGGAGGAGTTATAGGGAGACGTTATACGGGGAAATAGGAGGAGTTATAGGGAGTGGTTATACGGGGAAATAGGAGGAGTTATAGGGAGAGGTTATACGGGGAAATAGGAGGAGTTATAGGGAGAGGTTATACGGGGAAATAGGAGGAGTTATAGGGAGAGGTTATACGGGGAAATAGGAGGAGTTATAGGGAGAGGTTATACGGGGAAATAGGAGGAGTTATAGGGAGAGGTTATACGGGGAAATAGGAGGAGTTATAGGGAGAGGTTATACGGGGAAATAGGAGGAGTTATAGGGAGACGTTATACGGGGAAATAGGAGGAGTTATAGGGAGAGGTTATACGGGGAAATAGGAGGAGTTATAGGGAGAGGTTATACGGGGAAATAGGAGGAGTTATAGGGAGACGTTATACGGGGAAATAGGAGGAGTTATAGGGAGAGGTTATACGGGGAAATAAGAGGAGTTATAGGGAGAGGTTATATGGAGTAATAGGTGTTATAGGGAGTCTGTACTGTAGTCATAAAGAAGAGTTATAGGGAGAGCTCATGTGGAGTAATAGGAGTTATAGGGTGCGGTTATATGGTGTAATAGGAGGAGCTATAGGGAGCGTTTATATGGAGCAATAGGAGGAGTTATATGGAGCGTTTATATGAGTAAGAGAGCTATGGCGAGTGTTTATTTGAGTAAGAGAGTTATAGGGAGCGGTTATATGGAGCAGTAGGAGGACTTTTAGAGAGGTTATATGAGTAATAGGAGGAGTTATAGAGAGCAGTTATATGGAGTAATAGGAGGAGTTATAGGGAGAGGTTATATTGAGTTATATGGAGCGGTTATAGGGAGTGGTTATATGGAGCGGTTATAGGGAGCGGTTATATGGAGTAATAGGAGGAGTTATAGGGAGAGGTTATATGGAGTAATAGGAGGAGTTATAGGGAGAGGTTATATGGAGTAATAGGAGGAGTTATAGGGAGAGGTTATATGGAGTAATAGGAGGAGTTATAGGGAGAGGTTATATGGAGTAATAGGAGGAGTTATAGGGAGAGGTAATAGGAGGAGTTATAGGGAGAGGTTATATGGAGTAATAGGAGGAGTTATATGGAGCAATAGGAGGAGTTATAGGGAGAGGTAATAGGAGGAGTTATAGGGAGAGGTAATAGGAGGAGTTATAGGGAGAGGTAATAGGAGGAGTTATAGAGCCTCCATCACAAAATGTCAAAAATATTCAGCATTCCCTTTGTAATTTTTAACATTTTTTTTTAATGTTCTCTTTGGAAATGCAGTTACTGGCCAGGGCTAATAAAGTGGCAAGAAGCGGCCATCAGAAAGCAAAGTCCTCTTTTTACACAAAATTATTTGATGGATCAAAACATAGTCCACATAAACTGCATGTATTCAGTTAACCCTAAAATTGCTGCGTAGTTGTAATTGTTATATTAGTCCGCAGCCTGGTCTTGTTTCTCTTTGCTTGTTGTTTCTGTTTCTGAGCGCGTTCCTTGTCATGTCCCTGTTGTGCGATAGATGCAGACCTGCAAATCTGCCAGCACAAAGCCCCCACCTGCTGCACCAGGAGGATGGAAGACAGCTACCAGGGGGCAGTGAGGAGGGAGCTAACCCACAACATCCAAGCCCTAAACTTCGAGCTCAAATACATGATCGTTGGACACATGTCCGCTTTCCAAGGTGAGACATTCATGGGGAGACACAGCGATGTAGGTCTGTGAGGAGGGCAGCAGAGTGTGTAGGGCGGGGTATAACAGGGAAGTGAGGAGGGCAGCAGAGTGTGTAGGGCGGGGTATAACAGGGAAGTGAGGAGGGCAGCAGAGTGTGTAGGGCGGGGTATAACAGGGAAGTGAGGGCAGCAGGATATTGGGGTGTATAGGGAAGGGTATAACAGAGCAGTGAGGAGGACAGCAGGGTGATGGGGTGTGTAGGGAGGGGTATAACGTGGCAGTGAGGAGGGCAGCAGGATGTTGGGTTGTATAAGGAGGGGTATAACGGGGTAGTGAGGAGGACAGCAGGGTGATGGGGTGTATAGGGAGGAGTATAATGGGGCAATGAGGAGGGCAAGCAGTGTGTTGGGGTGTGTAGGGAGGGGTGTAACAGGGCAGTGAGGCTGGGCAGCAGGGTGTTAGGGAGGGGTATAAATGGCAGAGAGGAAAGCACCAGGATATTGGGGTGTGTAGGGAGGGGTATAACAGGGCAGTGAGGAGGGCAGCAGGGTGTTAGGGAGGGGTATAACAGTGATTATGTGAGGTGATAAATTGGTACATTTGTTTGTTTGTTGGTGGTGTGCCCACAATTAGCTGCTTCTAATGTTCCCCTTCTGCTCAGGCAGATGAGGATCCAGAGACCCTCCATTAGATAGGAAGTTAATGTGGAGAAGGTCTGGCCAGGACATGGGGTTTCCTGATAATGTACAGTAGCTTTTTGTCTTCAATTCCAATTGGCAAATTAAAATGTTCCCCAAACCAATCTGTCAGTGTCACTCTGGGTTAAAGTCTGAGCTGGTTACGCTGAGCAGGCAGAACGGCTTCAGCACTAGCAGCAGACTGGAGGGACATTTAATATGTGATGATGAGGCTTCTCTTTGAGCAGCTGTGGCTCTCGCCACAAGCACCAAACAGATTCATTTTTCTAAAAAAAACTGTATATTTTATATAAACTTGGCATTCTCTCATGATGTGCTAATTAATTCTGTAGGTCATTCCTAAAAGCTTCTGTGAGGCCGATCAGACACCACTAATGGGTTTCCTTCAGAATTCTTTATATTCTCGTTTACCTGGTGCACACATGTTCTGTAGCGCGGTACAAATTAGTATGGCTGGAATAATAACAATTGATTTGTGAGGCGGCTCCTTTTCAAGCATATATCAAAGTTATAACTACCCATAGCGCTAAGCCCCTTTGGGAATGTATTGCAATTAATGCTTATGTGTGTCTGTTTACAGTCTTAACCACGGGTGGGAAACTCCAGTCCTCAAGGGCCACCAACAGGTCAGGTTTTCAGGATATCCCTGCTTCAGCACAGGTGGCTCAGACAAAGACTGCACTCCTTTAGGGAGTGCATCACGAAAAGAGAGTCTTGATGGAGAAGAGGACAGCCTTTTAATTAATGTATCGTAATCGGGTCCCATTGTCAACCTTTTGCGTTGGAAAGCACATGTTTAAATAAAGATAGCTGTTCAATACTCATGTTTAGGATTTCACCTCGGCTGTGATTGGTTTTACTTTATCTGAATCAGCAGATGTTGGAGCCTAAAGGCTGATACAGGGTTTTTGTTTCAGAAACACTTAACTTCAGCCAAGAGTGTGTGTTTTCTAGTGGATTTGCCAGCGTTTTCCCTGTGTAAGGGAGAAATTGCTGACAGCCGTCAGTGGAGCTCATTGTTGGGCTGGGTTTGGAAAGCCATAATCATTACAAGATGTTAGTATGAAGATTGAGTGAGAATAAAGTTAAAGTGCGCTACAAGTGTGATAACAAAAAAACAAACAAAAAAAACATGTGATATTACTAATATAAAACAAATATGATAAAAAATGAAATATTTGAGATAAATGTAAAAAAAAAAAAAAAGTGTGCAGAAAAGTTTTTTATAGTGCTCAATTAAAAAAGGGAAACCTGAATATACGTACATATAATGTATAAATATGCATGAGAGATTAACAGTAAAAAGACAAAATGGTCCATATGAAAAGCGAGTTAGATTAGACCCAGCCTGCAGTGACCATGTAAAGATGGCTGTTTATGTACAGAAGGAGCAAAACGGAAAATCCTCATAGTGTAGGAAGTCAAAAAGCTTTAAAGAAGCACCCCGACAATACCCTAGATGAGTTTAACTCAGTGGTGGGCAATTATTTGGGCTGGATGGCCACTTGACAAGCTTTGGTAAGCTTTGCGGGTCACACTACACCCAATGCCTCTCTCGCCCGCACCACAGGTAGGAACTGAGGAGCGGGGCCCAACCTGAGCGGGCTGCAGGTAACCATCCCCTGGGCCGCACTTTTTACACCCCCGGTTTAACTCGTATTATGTTAGCATCCGGCTCACTGATCATGTCTTGTTCTTTTTTTCTTTAAAAAAAAAAAAACGTTTTCTAGTGTTAGAAAAAAACATGTTTTTGCTAGTCTTAAGCGTCTTAGGCTGCGCTTATTGTGCCGGCGACGCGAGTTCGCGTCAAAACAAATGCATTGCCGTCGTCGTGTGCGCTTATAGTAAGCGCGGCGTGACGGAGCGACGGCTTGGTAGCGATCGCTGGAAGTCATCTCAATTTGATTTTTCCAGCGACCGCAGCCTGATGTCACCATCGCCATCGCCAGCACTATAAGCGTAGCCGTACACTGCAGTGGCCTGTTGACAGATCCATCTTTACCTCCCGAGACCTTTAGGGGCTTATTCTATATCTGCCAAAGTTAGTCAATGGGGAACTTCATCAGAAAATGTCCTGATCGGCCACTTCCGCGAATATAGAATAAAACCCTATTTCAAACTGATATCTCCTGAACGAAGCATCACATGTAAAAATAAAAATAAAAACAGCTTTGGAAAGAGAAAGAAGGTCATCTCTTAAAGTAAATTAAAAAATAAAAATGGTGATCAGTGCGTACTGCTGTTTTGAACCCTTTCAGGGCCAGAGGGTCCTGCCACGGACCCGTCGACATTAATGGATCACGTGATCCCCTTCCATGTTACGGTCGCCCGATTGGAAGGGGAAGTGGAGGGTCCACCGATTCATTGTAGTCCGCGATCGACTATCCCGTCACGGACAACCCATAGAAAACGAGCAAACTGCCTCTGGGGTGGCTTCATTAGGGTACTGAAGCAAACCAGGGCACTCACAACCACCTCCTCCTTCTGAAGATTGAGTGAGAATCCAGTCCTTAATAGCAGCACCATCCCTAGAAACGCACAGAATATTAGTTGAAATGGGCATTAAACTAACAATTTGTCAAAGTATTTTTATAATGTAAGACAGACTTCTTTGCCCATGTTAGAGGTAAACAGTTAATCTGGAAACAGAGACACTTATTTGTGATTATGGGATTATTAGACATCCCTGATAGAGGGAGTGTGGAAAAGAAGTTGAGCAGTGAGACATAGTTACCACATTGGATGGGTTTTTTCACTTACCTGTTATCCTAATTATAAAACCGGGTCACAGTTTAGGGACTGGATATATTGCATATTTGACATTGAAATGGGAACTGAGCTTACCCATTGCTTACCCATAAATTGAGGAAATTTGCTTGGCAGTTGCCTCTGGTGTGCTGGTTTTCATGATGCAGTCTGTCCTGCAATCCAAACATGAAATAATAAGACTTGGGTAACACCGACCTCCTTCTTACAGGCAGCAAATACCACGGTCTTGTGTAAAGATGGCCATGGTGATCTCAGACACAGGCCTCCAGCTCCTTATCACTGGGAGCAGAGAATTCATGAGATTATTCACCCTCTTTTTTCCCCTCTTAATATTATCACAATAGGAACCTAAAAACTTCAGTCACCCATATGTTCAGTATGCAATGTCATCTATGGCTCGCGCCTTCCTGGTGCAGCCTTTAACTGAGACCACATCGTATTCAGGCTATATAATCTGGTGTGCACTCTTATGAGGATGGTATAGGGCAATAAACATCCTATCCTAATATCCTGGGGGGGGCATACATTGATGACATAATCACCCTTCATATATTCTGACCTCCGGAGTAAGCGGATCTGGGTCAGGAATGGGACACGGCAGATAATATGGGAGTGTTAAATTCAGTTGCTTGAATGTGTCTTTATATCCTATTAAAGCCGTATTCAAGCATCTGACCATTTTTAATGTCAGTGTCCTTGTGTTGCCGAGTTTTTAAATAATTATAGTTGAGGTCAACAAACATTTCTCTTCCCGTATACCGTGGTTAACCTCTTCCCTGCCAGAGGAGCCTACACCACAACATAGCGCAATGTGTCACAGGCCCTTCTGGCAGCGAATACATTAAAACTTGCACCAGCTCACAGCTCACTCCAATATTTAACAACCCTAAATTCCCTCCAGGGTGCGAAACGAAACAATTTGACCCATTCAAATCATTGGGGATCGGAGCGGCCGCCGACCTGTTGAGCGATGGAAAGTTCCTGAGTTTCCAAGATTTACGCACCAAATTCAACGCACCTGAGCTAGATACATTCAAATTTCTCCAAATTCGGCACTTTTTACAAAAAAATGTCCCCAACGTTGAAATTTCCACCTCTCGCAAAATTTGAGAAGCTGTGCCAAGAAGGGGCACACCAAAAAGGTCTAATAACACAAATATTCGACGGAATGGAGAAGCCAGCGAACCCCACCGTACACTGTTATATGCTCAAATGGGCAGCGGAATTGAACATGGTTATAGACAATGAGGACTGGGAAGAAATATGGGACTCGGCCTCAGGAACTTCCATATGTACCACAGTGAAGGAAAACATATATAAAATAATGTATCACTGGTATCTTACCCCTGTGAGACTGAAACAAATATACCCTCTGGCCTCAGATTTATGCTGAGGAGGCTGTGGACAAAGAGGGGACATGGCCCATACTTGGTGGCTATGTCCAGAGATTCAGAAATTTGGGCTCATAATACAAGATTTAATAAAAGAGGTCACAGACCTCACAATTCCCATTGATCCACTGACCCTCCTATTGGGCAGACCAATAGAGGAAATTGATCGCCTAATATGGAAATTAATCTCCTTTATTCTCACAGCAGCGAGATGCTCAGTTGCGTCCTCTTGGAAGAAGGTAACACCCCCCACAAAACAAATGGTGAAGAAAAGACTCAATGAGGTCATGACAATGGAAAAACTCACGGCCTTCCTAAAGCGTTCGACGGAAAGTTTCTATAAAATTTGGGAGCCCTGGCTAACCCACTAACACAAACCAATATATTCTTCACTAAGCAACATGAACGCAGAAGAGCCTTGGGATATGGATGGGAGAGTCCTGCCGGTCGAGGGGAGGGAGGGCCAACTCCCTTCCCCCCCACTTCCCCCTCTATTCCTCCGCACTCTTTTTCTCCCTTTCCAGGCCTCCGGACCATGATGTGGTCCTAGGGTCATCCCCTCAGGGGCTCTACCCCAACCCTTCTACTATTTGAACAAGGAAAATACTATTGTATTAGGCCAGATATGTAATGTAATGTAACGTATGTAAACCTAAATATGCCTAATAAAAACGTTTAAAAAAACAAAAAAACTTGCAGTAGGCTCCTCTGTTAGTAGAAATAGTGATTTAACAACAAAAACATTCATATCCCTTGATCTGACACATTACCTTGATGCTCCGTAGTACTGTATATCACGTTTCCCGTCTGTTTCATCATCAGTTTTTGTTTGTGTTTCTTTCAGAGACGTTCGACTCTTTGATCCGCTTGGCCACAAACCACACACTCTCTCTGTTTGATAGCGTCTACAAGCCAATGGGGCAGGATGCCGGGGACACGGTGAGGGAGCTGTTCACCGACATGTCGCTCTTTATCCTGGGGGAGGACGTGCCGGTGGAAGCGGCCGTTTCCCGGTTTTTGGATGCCCTTTTTCCACTGGTTTACAGCCGCCTTATAAACCCAGGGACGGCGCCTTTGTCGGAGGAATACATGGAGTGTCTGCGCCTGACCCGGCAGGACGTTAACCCCTTCGGCCCGTACTCCCGCACACTGGTGACTGACCTGTCCAAGTCTCTCTGGACCAGCAGGATGATGAACCAGGCACTGAGCGTGGCCGTGCAGGTGATAAACAGCACAGAGCATTCGGGCTTGACGCGGGAGTGCAGCCGTGCACTGGTGAGGATGCAGTACTGCCCTCACTGTCAGGGCCTCACGCTGATCCGACCCTGTGTGGGGTACTGTCTGAATGTGATGAGGGGGTGTCTTGCCAGCCTGGCAGATCTGGACGCCCCTTGGGGGGACTTCATCACTTTGCTGGAGCATCTTGCGGGGCAGATGGCTGGGTCACATGACCTGGAGCTGGCGCTTCTGGGGATCAGGGATGTCATGAAAGATGCGATTCACTACGCAGAGATGCACGGGCCAGACCTCTCATCCATGGTGAGTCAGAACCTGCCCCATCTTCTCATCCACTATGCTGGATCCTCTTGGGCTGTGATAGTAGCTGTAGCTATAACTCAGTATATGTGACTCACCTACTACAGATATGTACCTTATTCTGCTTGAGTACTCTAAGCCTCCAGCATATATACCTTAGTCTCACCTGTCACATGGTTCCTGTTCTGCTCCCTCTTCTGAGGCGCTGTGTTGTGAAGCAGTAAGGTAGGTTGCAATCACACTGGCACCAAAGGAGTTAAGCATCACGAAGTCCATTCAGAAATATTACTAGCTTTTCATTTGCTAATGTTACCTTTCCTTTTTCATCTGGAAAATCTCGAATAGTTTTCTGTTTTGGAGTATTATTGGTGCACAAACACTGGGAGATTTCTTGTGAGAAAATAAATATAAATAGATGGTACTGGACCAACTAATGGTTTACGGCCGGGGAGGCCAACTCCTGTCCTCAAGGGCCACCAACAGGTCAGGTTTTCAGGATTTTCCTGCTTCAGCACAGGTGGCTCAATCAGTCCCTATTTCAGCACTGATTACTCAATCAGTCCATTCTTCAGCACAGGTAGCTCAGTTTTTGACTGAGCCACTGATTGAGACATGTGCTGTAGCAGGGATATCCTGAAAACCTGACCTGTTGGTAGCTCTTGAGGACTGGAGTTGGCTCCCCTGATTTACGGTCTACATATTCAGATTCAGTCCCCAGTATACACATCTAGCAGCCCCATATACATTATTGATGAATTTGCAGGGCATTGTGCTGCTTGTGAAGTGGATTCAGCGACCCGCAGGCCAGAGGAAGACTTTCTGAATTAGTATTTGGAAAGAATTAAGGGAAGTACAGCTTCAACTTTTGAAGAACCTTGGTATTGTCTATATCAGGCCTGCACAACTCCAGTCCTCGAGGGCCACAAACAGGCCAGGTTTTCAGAATATCCCTTCTTCAGCACAGCTGGCTCAATTAGTGGCTCAGTCATACATACCATACAATTTGATTGGACATGCTGTCCTACTCAGAGCCACCTGAGATGCCTAGGAAATCTGCTCATTTCATTTCCCAGGTGTGTTCATTTTTGTTTACAAATCTCGCTCCATGTGTTAGGCCGTAATTATACCTAAAAACGCGATGCTGCGCGGCTCAAAAACAAGATACAAAAAAACAATTAATGTACACATACCTGTAACGACGTGTGCGCCGCTTGGAGCGGCTGACTCCTGAAGAGATTTTCAAAATAGTTTCTGGCAGGTGACGGCCGCGTCATGTGAGCGGTTCAGCCAATGAGGACGAACTGCTCATGGCCACGCCTCCGCCACGCCTCCTTGTCTCCTTCCTGTCTCCTCTCACTGCCTCCTCTCCTTGATCAAGATGCCGCTCGGCGGCAGCATGAGGTTGACATCACTGGATCTCGCTGACGCTCAGCGGCATCTGGTATAATTGTAGCCTAAAGCAGGGGAGCGTCATCTTTTTTCCCCTGCGTCCCCCTGCCGGCTGTTCCCTTCTCCTTTCGCCCCCCCTTCCCCCCCCCCCCCCGCTTACCTTGACTCAGACATCCTGGCGTCATGACGTCACGTTGCCATGGCAATGCGACGTCACATGACCCCGCGGCGTAATTTGACACCACGTTGCCATGGCGACGCGTCACCAGGAGCCGTCTGAATCACGGTAAGGAGAAGTTTACAGAGGCCTTGCAGCTCCCCCGGCATTAATTTAAATGCCTTTGGGAAGCGCGCAGGGCCTCTAAACCCGCGCCTTCCGCAGTGAATCTCGCGTCCCCCACTTTGCGCACCGCTGGTCTAAAGGAGTGTTTGAGAAGGTATATAAGTCACTCACTCACCTCGGTGGGTCTTAGCCTCAGAAGGTTTTATGTGCTGTAACATGCACAGTCAGACTCAGAAGGCCTTTTGCTTGGTCATGCTAATAAAGGCATTAAAATTGCAGTGAATATATTTTCAGTAGGGAAGCATTACAGGCATACCCCGCATTAACGTACTCAATGGGACCGGAGCATGTATGTAAAGCGAAAATGTACTTAAAGTGAAGCACTACATTTTTCCCACTTATCGATGCATGTACTGTACTGCAATCGTCATATACATGCATAACTGATGTAAATAACCCATTTTTAACAGGCTCTATAGTCTCCCTGCTTGCGCACAGCTTCGGTACAGGTAGGGAGCTGGTATTGCTGTTCAGTATGTGCTGACAGGCGCATGCGTGAGCTGCCGTTTGCCTATTGGGCGATATGTCCTTACTCGCGAGTGTACTTAAAGAAAGTGAGTGTCCTTAAACCGGGGTATGCCTGTATACTGTTTTAGCGAACGTGACACGAGGGGCACGGGTATAATATTGGGTTTATGTCTATGAAGAGTCTGTCTTGTGTCTTCTCCGTCTGATAAGGGACACCTTTCTATGACACCTCTCACTTCTCTGCCTTTCACAACAAATACTTCGGCTTTTATTTATTTATTTATAAAATTACTAGGAAGTAATACATTGAGATTACCTCTGGTTCTCAAGTATGTCCTGGGCACAAAGTTATGCTGACAATACACTGTTACATTAAATGAACAGAGGTTATACATTATATTTACAGACATTTCATGGGCAGTTAGAGATAATTTATGATTATGGGCATATGTAACAGTTACAGACAAGATTAAAATTGTGTTAGAGGAGATAGGATAAGACTGCAATGCATTGCATTGCAAGAGGAGACACTGTTCCAAGGAACTTACAGTCTATATTGGAGGGTAAGTGGAAACATGGGGTTCAGGGGATGAGAAGCTTGGTGTGTTTCGGATTGTAATAGAGCAGCTGTAACATCAGCGAATGGCATCAAACGGCTGACACCCTTTGGCTGCCGCCTTTGGGGCGCCGCAGATGTAGGCTGAAGAGGTTCTGAATGAATTCGGCTGTGCTATGAAAGTCCTTTGTCCAGGGCAATAAATATTGCAGAGTACGGGACTGACGGAACATATTGGAGCAATCCCAGATGTTAACCCGTAGCACGCTGGTTCTGTGCAGAGGGGAGCAGCTCTTGGGGATCCCTTTCAGGCGTCCGACTTTGGGGCAATGCAAATATAGGCTGAAGAGGTTCAGAATTAAGTCTATTGAAGAAATAGCTGACCTCAGAAACTCTGAAACCTTTTCTGCAGACTGATCCGGCCCATTCATGCCAACACTTGACTCATTTCCCAAACTCTGAAAAACCTGCTGGCATATATGCAGAATGTTTCTTTATTCTTGCAGCCGAGCTGCCAGTTGTTCATGTTGTAAATCTGTGCCTAGAACAGCAGAACTAGGGTGTGAAGGGAATCCTGCCCTTATGCGGTCCCTGTCAGATCAGATGTAGAAAGGGACAATGGCCCATGTTTGCTAACTGGTGCTAGCTGTAAAACACCTTACTACCCATTTACAGATTTAGCCAGACTAAGTTTGCCCAGGTTTACCCGGCAGTGGGGAATCCTGGCTATTAGGAAGTAATGGCCAGCCTGCAGAGATGTCACTTTCACTGAAGCCGCGGCTTTTTTCTTTGTATGCCACAGATTCAGCAAAATAGAGTCTGGCTATATCTGTATTTCTGTGTGTTGTAAGAAGTCTTAAGGATTACCACTGCGTAGTAAATCTAGGACAATGTCATGGAGTTGGATGAGGGCATTATCCTGGGTTTCCTGCAGTACATTGGAGCATATAATGTCTAACATATTACCAAGTAAGATACCGTTCTCTTATTTCTCTCATGTAAGATTATATAGTGTGCTTGTTATTGTAAAATTGTGATGTGTGAGGGTGAGCGGCATGGATGGATACAGGAGTATCTGAAAGCTTCTTCTAGCAGGTCTGCTATCTTCTCAATTATGGATTGGTCGCTGGACATTGGGAAGACACCAGTTGTTTGCTCTTGATTAGAACGTTGCATTAAGGGCTCCAATTTCCTACTGTAATGTGACCAGGTGTTTGTTTGTCATGTTTGGTGACCTTACTCTAGCATCAATTTCTCAAGCTGCTCCGTATGAGTTTGTTAGTGGCAGGTGGAGGACAGTGACTGATAGAGGATGGTGTTTGTCTTCTTTCAGACTGGTAATGGGTTACTGTAACACAGACTTCTAATATTGTTTCCTTCTTGTTTGCTACCTTACAAGTCTCTGCACCAGATTAGCAGTTAGCACCCTGAATTTGTGCAGATGTGTTGGCAGTTTCAAGATTCTCACTTATGCTCTAATTGGTTGATATTTTTTTTGCAGGAGAATTAAGTTAATTATTCCAAGTCTAAAACGTTTTGTCTGCTCTTATTGTCTGATTGCTATGATCTTGCGGGTACAAAGGAAGCCTGCGTAATATCCCACAGGCAAATTCTCTGTAATTTTGTATTGAGATAATGTCCCATCTGGTTTCAATATGTGGATTAATAATGTCCAGTGCAGGATCTTGCGATGCGTAGGAGAGAGGCAGCTGTACGATGTTATACATTCTCCTTGTTTAAATTGAACAGGCTTCACATCACCAGGGGATATTCTTATTTGTCTACAAAGAGCGCTGCACGTTAGATTGTGGACACAATAAATACCTGTCCTTACGAGCTTACAAACTGAATTAGCATGTGGGCCAGTGCCGGTCAGTGTGTGCAGGAGCTCGCAATGCTGCAGACTGATGCTCAGATCTCATCTTCCAATCTCAAAAGCCCAGATTTCGAACTCTTAAACACAAACTGTGGAGGTTATTTATCACAGCTTCAAATCCACAAAACCCGGCTTTGGTTGGGATTTTTTTTAAAGACATTCAAGACTATGATAAATAAGCCTCTTTGTGTCAGTCCTGTTTACATGTGACTTAGAACAGATATAGTGCTTTTTTTTTTTTACCCTTTCGCTTCCTGAGAGTCCCGGTGTTTGTGAGTTGTTGTTTTACGTCTTCTATATTGGATGCAGTTTTGCAGGATTGTAGTAATGCTGCTCCGATGTTTGTGTAAATCAGTGACTTGCGTTGACATGACGGGGAATTGTGCAATATGAAGAAATGGATTGTAGGAAAGAGTGAATGAGTACTTCAGTACTAGGTTTATTTGGACTAACAATTGACATTAAACAACAAGCTTTTGGGAGTTCTCTTCTCTTCCTCAGGTCAGCAATCCTGATTCTGATCACCTCAGGAAAAGAGAACGCTCGAAAGCTTGTGTTATAATATCAATTGTTAGGCTTTGTCCCCGCTGGCCGCTGCTGCACGTGCGATGGTGTACGCTGCGCACACAAGGTATGGCCCTCTATGGGACAGGCCCTAGTCAGGGTGTGTGCGCGTGTGCACAAAGTGATGGCGTGACCACCTTTCCAAAAGAGGAGGACTTCGTCTTTTGGCGCGGCAGCCGAGCAATGGCGCGTCACGACGGCGGTTCAGCCAATGAGGGCGAACAAGCCGCGTGACATCATGGCCGTGCCCCCGCCATGTCTCCCCCTGTTCTCCTCTTCTTGCCAAAACGGGCGTCCCCATCGCGACCCCTAGAGCTCAGATCGCGGCTGAAACTGGTGCACACACCGCCAAGCGCTCCGACGCGCGTGTGCACGCAGTGACTGGGGCCGTAGCCTAAGTACGAAAAAAAGGCATCACCTTCTACTGTAGTACTCATTCCCTCTGCACTATCACAGCTGAACTAACGCGGCTATTTCTGCTTAATTAGGAAAGAGTGGAAATAAGCTGAAAGAAATGCAACTCATTGCAGGTTTTAAAACTGCCATTTCTGTTCAGTGTCCCTTCAATAAGAAGTGACACAGTTAACACCTTCGGCCATGCAGTTGTCGATTGATCTTCCTATCACTTCTGTCTCTAATAAAGAGTACTTTTGTATATTACTGTGTCCTGTCATATTTCCTGCATGTCCGTCTCTAATTTTGTGTGACCTAAATAACTTGTTCTGTGGATGTAATGATTGGATGTCTGTTCTATTTAGTCTTTCTCGCGCTCTTTCGCTCATTCACTCTTCTCTAATGACTGGAGTCATTATTTAATTATATTCTTATCTCTATCATTCTTTCTATCGCAATCTCTGTAACTATCTATGCTTCTATACTTATCTATTGCTAAGCTCTATCCACCTACATAACAATCTACCTATATGTCTCCTGCTTCATCTATACAGGTAACTCTATTTATATGTTTCTATTAATCTGTGTATATGTTACAATATACCTGTCTATATACGTACGTACATGCG
This sequence comes from Ascaphus truei, assembly GCF_040206685.1. Classification (NCBI taxonomy): domain Eukaryota; kingdom Metazoa; phylum Chordata; class Amphibia; order Anura; family Ascaphidae; genus Ascaphus; species Ascaphus truei. The sequence continues at coordinate 33,314,267 of NC_134496.1, forward strand.
TGTGTGTGGGTGTGTGTGTATATATACACACATTTTAAGTTATTTTGGATGAAAAAGGCGACAAAAAACCTCCACTGTTACCATATTGCCAATAAAGAATATCACTTGTGAGCACAGTAACATGTCTTAGGCTGCGGTCCCAGTGACTGCCACAGCGCACGCCTCGGTGTGCACTGTGCGAACAAGCACCGGCCCCCCAGTCACTCAGAGCCGAGTACATGCGTCGGCGCACATTCGGCAGCCGCGCTGTACTGCAAGATTCCACACACTCAAAAAAATTGTGTGTGGAACTTGCGACGGAGCCGTGGCCACGCCCCCGCCGGCGGTTGAGCCAATGAGGGCGAACCAGCCGCGTGAGGTCATGGCCACGCCGATGCAAAAACCCGACCACGCCCCCTCCCGTCGCAACCTCTCCCTCTCTCCTGAAGACCGCGGTTAGCGCTGTGCACGCGCCGCCCCCCCCCCCCCGCCGGGCGCGCGTGTCACAGTGATGACTGGGACCGCAGCCTTAGGCTGCGCTTATAGTGACAGTGACGCGAGACATCGTGTCAAAACAAATACATTGTCACCATCGCGTGCGCTTATAGTAAGCGTGACGCGACGGAGCGACGGCTTGGTCGCGATCGCTGGAAGTCACTTCAATTTCATTTTTCCATTAACCTTTGAAGAGCAGCTCATCTCCCCAGCTGTAGTACTCCTCCTTTTAGTATTGTGTCATCAGTGTTGTACACCTCCCATGCAATTTGTTTATCTGGTATCAGGTGCAAACACACCATTTAGATTTACATTTTCTCACATTACCTTGTGCGCTGGTTGTCTTTTCCCCCACCCTCTGGGAGATTGCCCTGTTACCAGGTGTATGGTGCAAGCTACCTGCAGGTTCACAAGAGGCTGAGGTGTCCGCCGATGGCTGGGGGGACTGCAGAACAGGCTCCTGGGGTATGTAACCGACATTTACTCCATGGTACTCAGCGCCTCCATCTGTGTAGGCTCCAGATGTATGAAGGTAATCTCCCACCAGGCAAGAGGTATAATAACAGGAACTGGTTTATTCTCTTCTGCTCCCAGCGCTGTCACTTGGCAACTCTGCCCAATGCAGTAACAGCTCTGGTCTCAAACTTCAGATGGTCCCTGGACCTGCACTACGGGTCAAGGGGCCCTGCAGCAGTCCTAGCTCTTCCCTGTCCTCTAGCAGGACATGGGGTATATGCCATCACTCACTTCCTCGAAGGGAAGGTAACCTCGGCCTGCAAGTGCACAGCAGCCTGGGTGTGATACCTTGTCTCTCTCAATGGTAGAGATCAACAGAATTTGGAGATGCAGCCCTTTTGAGTACAGCAGGGGGAGGGTACCAGGTCTGAACCCAGGATTGGGTAGAACACAGACTTGATCCCACCTCCTCCCCTGTCATTCAAGGGTACTGCCTTGAGTGGGGAAACCCCATGATTGATCCCAACACTGCCTGCTGTTACCAGGACTGATATGTCAAGACAGGGAAGAATAGTAGCCACACCCAGCCATGGCTACATATATAATGTGTGTGTGTGTGTATATATATATATATATATATATATATATATATATATATATATATATATATTCATTCATCATCTTGTCGATCCACTGCTGGATGAAGCCTCCCCAATGATCTTCCAGGTACTGCAGTTACAAGCCTCTCTTCTCCATGTTGCTCCAACACCTTTTTCTGATTTCATTCTCCCATCTTACTTTTGGTCGTTGTCTTGGCCTTTTAATTTCCCTTGGAATCCAGTTGAGTGCCATCTTTGTCCAACGATGGTCATTTCATCCGGAATAAAGGTATTTAACTGGAGTACATTACATTTGGGATTGCAAATTATGGTAGAGAGAAAATCTAACGGGGTGCATCCTGTGCGCATCTCCCCTCCAATTGGACTTACATTGTACGACTGTTATTATTATTATTATTATTATTATTATTAATAATATATACTAAACCGGATTTTGCACATAATACCTGGCCAGCTTTGTAGAATTAATTCTAATCTATTACTCATCTCCAATAGGAGTTGAACATTTTACATATTGGGACATTTAACTTTGGTCACTAGAATATATTAATTAATATTGTGCTAGAGTACGTTATATTTATTTATCATTTGACACTAATTTCTGGTTGTAGCGCTATTTCTTTTGTATGTGTATGTATATATATTTATCATCATCTTCAGCCCTTATCAATCCACTGCTGGATGAAGGCCTCCCCAATGATCTTTCAGGTAATGCGATTGCAAGACTATCTTCTCCATGTTGCTAATTTAATTCTCCCATCTTGCTTTCGGTCGTCGTCTTGGCCTTTTAATTTCCAGTTGAATCCAGTTGAGTACCATCTTTGTCGATGGTCATTTCTTCTTGCGATGTGTCCGGACCGTTGTGATGATGTCACTGACATTTTTTTGCTCTCGAACCCATTCATTCTTTTTCCTGTCTCTTCGAGTAATACCCAGCATACATCTCTCCATACTTCTTTGAGTTGTCTAAAGCTTCTGAATAATCTTTGCATTTAGGGTCCAAGTTTCACATCCATACGTGAGCACGGGCAGAATACACTGGTCGAACACGTTCCTCTTAATGCAGAGTCAAATATTTCCTTAAAAGACTTGTTTCTTCCAAATGCGCTTTATCCCAGCTTCATTCGCCTATTGATTTAATTCAAAACGTTCCCATCGATTTTTACTTGCTCTTATGAAAGGTCCTGATTGGACCAGAAACTTTGTACTTTCTAAAATTGCATTCTGAACGATTTGTGAGTAGAGATCTACTGAGTTTATTTTGTTACCATTTTTAAAGGGGCTCTAACTTCATCTTTACTTGCCTGCCTAGGTGTACATAGTCTTTGACTTCTTCTAGTTATATGCCATTTATTTAGATCTTTGTAGAGTTAACACATTTGTGGAACATTACATAGGTTTTACTGAGATTCATATGGAGTCCCAAGTTCTTACTTGTTTTGGCTGGAGGTGTTCTGGAGTTGTGGGGAAAAATAACAATATAATCTGCAAATCGTAGTTGACGGAAGTATTCACTGATTATTCTGATTCATTTTGCTTCCCAATTCAATGTCTTGAACAATTCTTCAAGCGTTGCTGTGAAAAGCTTTGGTGACACGGGGTCTCCCTATCGTACTGTTTTGCTGATGCTTATCTTGCTTGTATCTTCATGTAATTTTATGGTTGATGTGGCATTCTTGTAAATGTTCCTTATAATACCATTGTACGATTCTTCAACAGTCTTCTTAATACATTCAAACCCGCTGAGGTGGAGACCCACTCAAATGCTGTTTTGTAATCTACGAATCCTAAACTGAGTGGTAAATCGTATTTATTACTTAGGGAAATTACTTCTTGTACTACTTGGATGTGGTCCATTGTGTTGTATTAACTGCAAAATCCTGCTTGTTCTCTAGACTGGGCAAAGTCCAGGGTCTGTTGCAGCCGATTAGTGAGTATCTTCATAAAAGTCTTGTCAATAATTGGAAGTAGACTTATGTCTTCTTTGTATCCTTTCTTGTGAATAAGGATTACTATCCAATGTTCTGGATTTTCCTGTTCTTCAAGCATCATGTAAAGAGTTTTGCAAGGATTTTCTCTACTTCTTCTGCAGCTTCTTGCAAGATTTCAGTTGTAATTCCATCTCCTCTGGGGACCATCCAATCCTTCATGGATTTTATTGCCTTTGCCACTTCTTCTTGAAGCACACATGGATCATCATTGGTAGTTTCTTTTCACTCGTCCTCTGTCGGAATATGCCCTGTGTTATCTATATTATCGTACAATTTCACATAGAAGTCTTCAACTCTATGATGGGTTCAGTCTTTTATTGTTGATCCATCGTCTTGTTTGAGTGCGATCATTTGCTTCTTCCCAATCATAAGTTACTGTGTCTTTTGTTATCTTCGATAGACCTCTTCACCCTATCAGTTACATTTTTGTACATCTTCAGTTACAGTATACGTCTTGCACAGTTCTACATTTTCAATTCTTCTTCTTGCGTCTTGGGATTGCTTCATTTCTTATAGTCTGCTCAGTAATTTGTCTCATCTGATATTTTCTTATCCTGCTTTTCGTTAGCAACTCCTCCATTTTTTTCTGCGCTTTCAACTACCATCTTCATACAGCACGTCCTTCATAATTGTTTTTTTTTAAATGTCCCCAAGCATCTCGTACTAGCTGAAACGATTTTATTTTAACCCCAGTTGAAATTCTCTGCATTATTTCTTAAATGTCTTTACGTTCATTGCTGTTGCTGTAACCATATTTACCAACTGGTGCTTCATCCTTCTGCTGGGCACCAATCTTTGCACTGAAATCTTCCATAATGATCTCAAAGTGACAGTTTTCTTTGTTGTTGGTTGATTTCATGGTAGAAATCTTCCACTTCATTATCTGTGTGGCTTGATGGGAGAACAGGAAACGAAACGGCGGTGCACAACCGAAGTAAACTCTGCCAGGCAAGGTAACAGCAGCTAAAACTTCTATTTATTGGCACAAAATAATTTAAAAAAAACACTAACGCGTTTCATGCGCCTCCTGCGTGAAACGCGTTAGTGTTTTTTTAATCATTTTGTGCCAATAAATAGAAGTTTTAACTGCTGTTACCTTGCCTGGCGGAGTTTACTTCGGTTGTGCACCGCCGTTTCTTTTCCTGTTCTCCCTGCACTGCTGTTTGGATTGGAGCACGCCCTGCAGTTCAAGCCACTCTGCCTACAAACATGAAAGACAGTGAGTACTGCCACAATGTGTATGCATCATGAAAATAAGCTATGCTATTGGTTACCACTACTTATTCAATAAGATTGCTGTTCTTCAATCAAGTTTATGTGATACTCACTCACTGAATATACTTGTTACAATAGTTGGGACAGAGGAACGGCTGCCTTATGTTAATTGGTCATTGCTTCATTTGCTATGGACATATGTCTATGTTGTTGGTTTGGATGCACTGTTTGGGTTTACTTAACACATAGCTTACCCTGGTAATCATCTTGTGTGGCTTGATGGTCGATCATACAGTTGGATTATTTGAAGCCTTTTTCTCTTTGTCAATTGAATGACGATTCTTGCTGCTCTTTCTAATACAATTTCATACTCCCCTATGTTGTTTCTCCATTTCTTCTTCATGGATTCTTCCATTTTCTGTACCTGTATAATATAATATGCCTGCTTGTTAGCATCGTTTCCTCCTGTTCTTCACTAAGGTCAACATTATCCCATTTAATCTTTTCGAGATCATCTTCCAGTTCTTGCATTGCTGCTTCACTGGAGAGAGACTGACAGTTGTAGGTAGCCAGATAGAGGTTTGAATTACATCTTTTGTTTAACCTCTGGGGATCCATAGCAGCCTCTGCCTTCATGCCGTCTTCTTGAACGCTGTCAAGCCCAGGCACAATCAGGCCCTTGAAGAATGAAGGCCATTGTTTTTCGGTGTCTCCTATATTTGGGTATTGAGGCCTTAATTGTTATGCCAGCCTCATTTGTATGTTGCCAAGTACCTTTCCAACTTTAGCCGGGTATATTGTTCATGCTTGGTTGAACCTACCAGGACAAATGCCACTATACTGTGCATCTTCCTGAGCACCCATTGCCACCTTCCTGCCACTTTGAGGCAATAAGATAAGGATTTTAGGAAGGCATATATACTGTATGTTACTACCTATCTATATAATCTACAGTATCAATACCTGTGTATCGATCTCTTTCCATATCTATATACCTGCTTATCGATTTTATCTATCGCTCCAACTACTTATCTAGCTACCTAAATATATTGTCTATTTATTCAACCTAAATTCTATTATCCTTTTCTTATTTATGAACTTTTCTCCCTTTCTCAGTCTCTCTCTCTCTCTCTCTCTCTCTCTCTCTCTCTCTCTCTCTCTCTCTCTCTCTCTCTCTCTCTCTCTCTCTCTCTCTCTCTCTCTCTCTCTCTCTCTCTCTCTCTCTCAGTTTTATTATTTTATCAGTTTATAATAATTTTCTCTTAATGTACAGTACTCCCTTTTATTTAGGTTTCCTACTCTTGCTTTGCTCTGTCATGTCTCTTTAATGTCCTTTCGTCTTCTCCTCTCCCCTTTTTAAAAGGCCCTAACATTCTAACCTTTTGCATTGCTATTCTGGCACCCACAAAGGGTCTCAAACCACCGCAGCACAACCCCACGGACCCGCAGGGGAGGGGGGAAGAGGCTCTGGGACACTATATATTTAATTGTATTTTATTTATATGTTTCATGGCCTTTTCATTTTTTTCAAATATACATTTTCTAGTAACGTGTGGCTGCATTTTAAAAATGGTGTAGGCTGCATTATAATGTCAAAGCCCCTAAACACGCCATACATGTACAGCTGCAGGTGTAGTGAGACATTGAGAAACTAAGTCCAAGCTGTGAGTCGCTGAACATGAAACAAAAGATTGTGCTGCTTTGTACATATTTGATTCGATAATGGTACACGATGGGTTGCTAAATGACATGTATCCATGCTTTTGTAATAAATGGAAAATAATTGTAAACAGTGAGACTGTTCACAGCTGTTACAATGATGTGCGTGAAACCTTTTAACCATTCAACAGTCTTGCTCACTTTAAGCCCCCTAAAAAGTGATGCCGTTCGCTGCATGGCATTATGTAGTGACAAGGCAAATGGAACAGATGTTAGCAGAAGTCTGCGGCTCTTTCCAAACGTTACTCTCACTGCAGCGAGGCACTTTGGGGCTGTCTCCCAGGTGTGCCACAGATAAGAAATGTGTATCAGATTTCTTCAGTTGACTTGGAGTGTGGTGCCGAGAGGTTTATTCCACTTCAGAGCTGGCAGATGTTTTTTTGGAACAAAGTCAAGGAAAATATGAATAATTAAGCAGAATTTGGTACATTGGATTAGGTGCAGTATATTGTCCATTCCCCCTGCTACTCCCCTGATCACAAGCTGAGGAACAGTCACCCGATAAAAACACTCCAGTCTTGCTCTAAAATGACAGTACCTTCATACAGAGGACCGTGCGAGTAGATCTTGGGGAAGACTATAAGGCACTGAGTGTACAGGGGGTGGGAGGGGGGGGAAGTCGCTAATGTCTATTAGCGGCAAATTCAGTGCAAAAAAACATCTTTTATCAAAGAAAATAGATGCTATTGAAAGCATTTGGAGTTGTTACTTTGAATTTGGTATTATTCTTTTGCACTGGTTTTGCGCTACGATTACAGTCAGGTGACCCTTTGAGCATATGGAACAAATTGTAGAATAAACCTCAGTACAGTGCACAGTACCACTTGTGTGCTCAACTGGTAAACGTCCCTCCCATTGTATTTGGGGAGGGAGTTGTACCTTTGTCACATTCGGAGACTGGGTGGCCATTTATGGCATTAAATAGTTGGAGAGGGATTTTCCGAGATTGAGTTTTCTTGTCTGCAGATGAAACAATTCTTGGCTCTTTTAATAGTACATTGGGACAGACAGTGAACCAAGAGCAAATGCTGAGAAAGCAAACAACACATTTTACCTGCATGGAACAATGATTGATTTGGTACATTCCATGCTTAGTTTATACTTTGGGGGCTGGAGGGATACATGGATAACGTGGGGCCAGAAACAGAATCAGTAACATCACAAGGATTCCCCTGCAGAGTCATCATTACAATTAAGAGAATCTGTAAAGCAGATCCGTCTTATTTTACAGTTAAATCAGGGGTGGCCAACTCCAGTCCTCAAGAGTCACCACCACGTCAGGTTTTAAGGATATCCCTGCTTCAGCAAAGGTGGCTCAATCAGTGGCACAGTCATTTTGACTGAGCCAGCTGTGCTGAAGCAGGAATATCCTTAAAACCTGACCTGTTGGTGGCTCTAGAGGACTGGAGTTGGCCACTCCTGAGTTAGATAATAATGTGACTTACAAAGCGGGTTGATCCGATATAAGCTGTACAATGTTTCAGCACCTCCAGTAGACCGTCTGATTTTGTGAGTTGACATTCTCCCACAGAGTGATGGCCCACACAGGCTCCATCTTATCCGTTGTGATATAAGGATGGCAGGAGGGGAGCAGGCAAGTCGTTCTCTTTGTCCTTACGTGGAACGCCGCACATCTCCCCTCATATCTCCAGGGCACTGGTTCCCGTATCTGTGCTGTACCACCCTGTGCAGAGAACTGACATCCAGTAACCAGATAACCGCTCTCGTTAGGTCAGACATTTACAGGTTCTACAATTGCATTGCATATATTAATTGGTTTCTTTTGTTTCATGCGTTTGTTTGTGTCTGGGTTCCATCTGTGCTTTCTCTCACAGGTAGACAAAGTCTGCGGACAGCTGCTGGAGAGCACGGTAACATGGTCCCCGGGTGTCATGGTACAAATTGAAGAGGTGGTTGAACCCCCTGCAATCACCACAGTGCTGTCATCTGGCCACATAAGAAGGTACCTTAATCTGAAGCTGTCATGAAGGTTCATTCTGACGCAAGGGGAATAGCATGTGTGACTGCCCCCATCATGCACATTTTGTGACCGGGTGTGGTACATGTTGTTCCTGTTCACCACACACCTATTACATATGATACATATACTGTACATAGTTCTATGAGGCTGGAGTGTTCCATAAAACACCTTCTAAACTCTGGCCTCAGTGTTGCATTTAAAAGCCTTCTCCTGTAAGTGATAATGTTGTGTGCTCTTGCGCAGAATGTAGGAATCATTCTGCATCGCCAATCACGCTCATTTTCTTCTTGGTGTTGAACACCATCACCCTTTGCATGTGCAGAAAAGCTTTTATCTGATCAACTGTTTCACTTTTTTTCCCCCTTTGTTTCTCGTTCTCTTTGGCTGAACTCCTGCTTCCCTCTTCCCTCCTTTCCTCTGGTTGGTGCTTGTTGCACCGCCCTGGGCTGTCCAGCTCTCTGCCTCTGAAGGCTTCAAAGAACGACAGACCCCGCAGTTTGAAAAGAATCTCTCGGTAAGACAAACACAAGCTGACCTTTTGCTTTCTATCTCTGCTGCTCTGCACTCCCCGTTGGCGACTTGGTGCAGTTCTCCTCTTGGAATGTTTGCGCACCTCAATCTCCTGCTGAAAGCTAACATTTTGGTTGGTTTCCTGCCACTCCCTCTGTTAATGCTTGAATGTGGTATTACCATGCGATATTAACGTAGCGTGTAATGTATCTGTGTTATCTGACGCACGGGAGTTTAAGCACATTGTGTCCACATTTTGAATTGTAATGTTGTAAAAATGATAAAGCACTGCATATTTGGTTGGTGCTATAATAATAATAATATACATAAATAATCTGGTTCTTGTGACACCTTTCACTCGAGTAGCATTATATTTCTTCATAAACCGGCCCTGTCAATAAGGTGTCAGGGCCTGTGACGTCTGAATAAGTGTCTGGAGATCTCTTGTACATACCAAATCTACGAAGAACTCACGTAAGACCAATAAAAGTGTCACAACCTGCAAACCAATCTAGTGATGTCCAGGAGTTCCCCTCACTATGGAGCGTCCGCTGCATGTGAACCTTTGTTTTGCACAGTCACCAATAGGGTTATCTGGTTAAGATGACTATACAACATTGTTAACCCTTTTGCTGCCAGAGGGGATGACCACATAGGCGTCGCACAGGAATGTGTAAGGTTATGTTTTTTTCCCCTTCTGTCCTTCCGAGACACACATTGTGCAGGTGTCACTGATCCTACTAGCCTGTAGGATTTTGAACCTGTAGCTGTTTTATTCCCATACAACTGATTCTCCTGTGGAACATACAGTTAGACCAACTCCCGGATTTTTCCACTTCCTTGTTTCAGGGAATTTATCAACTATATGAAACGATCAAGAACATTTTATGCCTCGTTAGCAGAACGTTTGTGTGACGGTGACCTGGCAGTGAGAGACAGCGCCACCTGCTGGAATGGGGAAGAAGTAGTGGAAAGGTAACCTTGTGTGAACACAATCAGCATGGTATATAGGCGCGTTATTGACTTAACGAGGCATTAACGTATCTTCAAAGCTCCCAAGCGCTGTTATCAGCCACAAGGAGCCCTTGTGTTAATATAATGGACATAAGTGCTATAGATATGCAAAAGAGGCGTTCTCTCTAACAGCGCATATCCACAGAGCGCCGTTATAGTGACCACAGGGATTTAATGTTATGTTAGTTAGGTCAGAGCTAAAGCTGGCGTTACCCACACCCTGAAATAGGTCTTACACGGGGTCTGCATAAGTGTAAAGCACAGGTAGTTAAATCATGTCTAACATTGTTATTTACGGGGCTCTTTTCCTCTCCTGTCTTTCCTTTTTTTTTTTACTTGAATGAAACGCATATTCAGGGTCTGGATGGGAGTAACGCCACCTTTGCTTACAACAGGCAGAGCACCATGTTATTTGAAGCTAACACAAGGCAGGGCTAACTTCACATGGTGTTAAGCCTGTGCTAATGAGATCACTAACGGACGGATTTTTTGCATATAAGTATCTTCCTATGAAGGTACTTGCTTTGATTTTCCCTACTCGCATACAATTAGGGAGGAGTTTTATGGAGCAATAGGAGGACTTAGGGGAGGACCCACATGAACAATTGATGGTGTTAAAGATAGAGGTTTTGTGGAGCAATAAATATCCTCTCTGAACATATTTCAAAGTATCATCACCAAGATTTACAGATAGTTACCCATTCATAAACATGCGTGTGTCTTTATTTATATAGCGCCGTTAATGTACATAGCGTTTCACAGCAGTAATACACGTGACAAAGTCTGCTGGTCAGAAAGCGTATCGCAAAGCAGATGCTAATGCCAATTATCGACTATGGGGACATAGTATACGGCTCGGCACCCCAAACACACTTTAGCAAACTTGACACCCTCTACAATTCAATATGCCGTTTTGTTCGCCAATGCAACTACAACACACATCACTGCGAAATGCTCAAAGAACTAGATTGGTCATAACTTGAGTCTAGGCGGAAAGTTAATCTTTCCTGTCTCGACTTCAAATACTTTCTGGGCGAGCTACCGATCTATCTGAACAATCTCCTCACCCCTACCACATGCAGCACTTATCATCTGAGATCTGACTCCAAAAGACTGTTCATGGTCACAAGGTTCAGCAAAGTATCCGGCCGCTCCTCCTCCTCTTACCGTGCACCCCAAAACTGGAACAATCTACCGGAGACTCTCACAGCCACCACCAGTCTAAGTTCTTTCAAAGCTAAAACTGTCTCACATTTTAATCTGGTCTGTAACGGTTACATACGCCTATAATATATATTATCTCTAACTGTGCATGCTATGTCTTGTATATAATGTATACCCTGTTCACTTATGTAACTATGTACTTGTAACCATGTATTATTTGTCATCATAACTATGCCCAGGACATACTTAAAAACGAGAGGTAACTCTCAATGTATTACTTCCTGGTAAAACATTTTATACACAAATAAATAAACAAATCGTATAGATAACAAATAATATAAATAGCACATAAAGGGGAGAAGTGCTTCAGACATAAAAGTAACATTTAGGAAAAGGAGTCCCTGCTCTGAAGAGCATACAATCTAAGCTCTTACATCCCCTCCTTCTGTCTCTGTAAGTCCTCCCACTTACCACTTAGATTGTAAGCTCTTCAGGGAAGGGACTCCTTTTCCTATTTTATGTCTGAAGCGCTTATTCCCATTATGCGTGTAAATCCTCTTACTTCTAGGCCCCAGATTGACACCTGGTGGTGAGGTGGGGGCCTGAGTCCTTTATTGCTACTCTATATGCCACGTGTGGCTTACGGTCATACGGCGAGCAACAAGTACACGACGTGTGTGGTATAACTTCTTTTATATAATCGTTACCCAGCAAAGGATCACCACTTTCATCATACAGTATATACCGGTGTGTATATAATGTATATTTTTTTAATATCTATATATATATATATATATTTATTTATATATAATACTGTAGCACTCTCTGTAGGGTATACATAAGGATTTAATCCATCATGCAAGCATAAGGGGTCAAATACAGAAAAGGGAATATTTTTGATATACGTGTTTGAGTGCCCTGAACTTCTGTTTTCATATATATATATATATATATATATATATATATATATATATATATATATATATAATACTTAAGAATAACGATGCGCAGGTGTGTCTGTGTCAATTGAGAATGGGCCATCCAATCCTGGGTATATTGGCCTATGTGATGGTGCCGCCACACCGTGGGAGCTCTAGTGCATTAAAGTGTTGCAGGCATTTACTTCCCAAAGGTGCTTCGGTACCACTTTAACTGCAGCCGTTGAGGGTCCCCTCCGAGAGCTCGATGCTCTGTGCTGCTTCCCGGCGTGGATCCACTTGGCCTGACACCACAATGTACTGCTCTCACTCTGGCAACTCTCGGCTCACTATTGACGAGACTCAAACTGGCCCCTAGTCACTCTCGATCGAGCCTGAAGGCAATCGGGCTCGTGCAGATCTGACTCACACATATCATGGCAGGCCCTCTTTAAAAGCTCCTCTCCCTCTTAGTTCCACCTCTTCCACAACCTTTGTTACTGGCTGCTTTTATGTCCATCATCAGTCACATGTCCATAGCATACTGGAGAGGAGCCTGCCAGGGGGCAGTGCGAGTGTGTTGCGTGCATCACCCAGGGGGTTACATGTATTAATATTATCACATGTATTACTGCTGTAAAGCGCTATGTACCTGGATGGCGCTATAGAAATAAAGATATACAGTACATACATACAGTACATACATATATACTCCTTCAGTGACCCACCCATCACTTGGATGTGCACATGGAACGCAATAGAGAACCTCTGTTTATTTATTTGCAGCATTGATGTGTTTTCTGTGGCCGTCACTGCATCGTTCTCTCTAACTGGCTGGATGCTGCAGCTTCTTAAAACTTCCAGAGAAATTCCACTTGAGGCCAATAAATAGTTATACGGTTGAATTGTTTGCAGTAAAGACATTTTTACTGGATTCATTGTATTGATAAAAGCAGGAATTTGGTAAAATACTGTGCGGGTCACAGGGCACCTACATTGTGCATCATTTCCATCGTTCCTACAAGCTTTAATGACCAGATCTGATCTGTTTATAGTCCTGCAGTCACTAGGACACTGTCTGCAAATAACACGTTTACTTATGTAATAGTTTATCCCTAGATACTGGTAATTGCATCACTCCGAGCCCTTGCTTTTTTGTGTGCAGTGAGATAATAACTATCTAGAGATCACTGGCTTTTCCAGTTCAAAGGTTGGTGCCTTATTTATTTAGACCGACCCACATGGCTAATGCTTTTGTTTGCTCTGTCTAAACAGACATACATTCAGGGAAATACGTCCTGCTTTCACATGATATCTGCATGCTGCCCTGGGGTAGCTGGCACTGTTTGTCACATGCCTCCAGCTCTGGGGTAGCTGGCACTGTTTATCACATGCCTCCAGCTCTGGGGTAAATGGCACTGTTTATCACATGCCTCCAGCTCTGGGGTAGCTGGCACTGTTTATCACATGCCTCCAGTTCTGGGGTAACTGGCACTGTTTATCACATGCCTCCAGGTCTGGGATAGCTGGCACGGTTATTTACATGCTTCCAGGTCTGGGATAGCTGGCACGGTTATTTACATACCTCCAGGTCTGTGGTAGCTGGCACTGTTGTCACATACCTCCAGGTCTGTGGTAGCTGGCACTGTTTGTCACATGCCTCCAGGTCTGGGATAGCTGGCACGGTTATTTACATACCTCCAGGTCTGGGGTAGCTGGCACGGTTATTTACATGCCTCCAGGTCTGGGATAGCTGGCACGGTTATTTACATGCCTCCAGGTCTGGGATAGCTGGCACTGTTTGTCACATACCTCCAGGTCTGTGGTAGCTGGCACTGTTTGTCACATACCTCCAGGTCTGTGGTAGCTGGCACTGTTTGTCACATGCCTCCAGGTCTGGGGTAGCTGGCACAGTTATTTACATACCTCCAGGTCTGGGGTAGCTGGCACGGTTATTTACATGCCTCCAGGTCTGGGGTAGCTGGCACGGTTATTTACATGCATCCAGGTCTGGGATAGCTGGCACAGTTATTTACATGCCTCCAGGTCTGGGATAGCTGGCACGGTTATTTACATACCTCCAGGTCTGGGGTAGTTGGCACTGTTTGTCAGAGGCCTTCAGGTCTGGGATAGCTGGCACGGTTATTTACATGCCTCCAGGTCTGGGGTAGCTGGCACTGTTTGTCAGAGGCCTTCAGGTCTGGGATAGCTGGCACGGTTATTTACATGCCTCCAGCTCTGGTGTAGCTGGCACTGTTTGTCAGAGGCCCCCCGTGTCTGGAGTATCCGGTGACAATGAGCAGTGCTGATGGGAATCTAGTTGTTGGATAAAGTGCCTTATTGTCAGATTTTCCATGGTGATCCTATTACCATGAAGGAAATCACTGTCCTTTTACAGGACAACCTTGTGTGCCTGTAGTTACCATGGAGCCAGGATTCTTCTCCTTCATGTCACTACAAACTCCTCGCCCAGGACCCGCTTTCCCCTCTCAGCCACATTGTTGTGTAAATTGAACAGACAAAATGATTTGAATGTAAAAGCATTAGAAAAGAAAAGAGCTGAGGCAGCACACCCCAAGAATTCATTAGGGGACGGAGCGAAGCAACTGCGGAAGAGCTAAATACACACGACTGGTTTTTGCAATTGTGCCAATGCGCTGAGTTCCTATGAAAATGTCAGTGTGTGAAAAATTAACACCCAGCGTTAAACATATGTAGCGCCACAGCGCAGAACCCTTTACAGAACATGACGCTAACGCAGAGAGTCCGTCCCACTGCTGTGTTAGTGGTAGGTGGGGGTTGGAGGGGGATAGGTAAGTAGCTGCCTGAGATTAGAAGGCAGTCTGCTCTGTGCTGGTCTGTTCTCGCTATTACCTCACCCTTTAGGACATAGAAACATCACACTATCATATTACAGTAATTATGTGTTGTCTGCCTTGGGCAGAGGGATGTTTTGTAGCTCCCAGACTTTGACACAAGAGGGTGCTCACGAATCATGCGAGCAGAACATTGTGCTCGCTTTTCCCTTTCCGTCCTGATGATCACACATTTTCGCAGTGAATTCCTTCAGAGTTGGGAGAACCATTGATTTATTTAAATACAGATTTGTGAGAGCTACAATTGTGAATTTTCTTTTTTTTTTTTAAAACAGCTTTATCTCAACTCTGATGGACTACAAATTTCAAACCACTCTAGCTTTTTTCCCTCAGGTGTCCTTATAAGTTCTACACAAAATCATCATGTATATTTAATGTAAAGCGATAGGGACACCCAGTGGAAAACTAAAATGCAGGAAATGTGGCTATTAATTCTTTTAAGGCTCAATACATATCAGTGTTGTCTAGTTTTAAAATCACATCTATTGTAAAAGTTATTTTAGGACTGGAAGATCTGCCATGAAGAAGAGGTTCATATGAACAAAACGTAGTGCCACATCGTTACCAATAAAATATATACAAAATACATGCACTGTGCCATTAAGAGGACATTGTTTGCCTTTGTCAATGCGAGTGACACTGCAGCGTTCCTATCTGTGCTGCTATTTCAGAGGATCGCCGTGTTCAGCAGAATCACACAGGCAGATCAAGGGAAATTAGTGCACATTCAGAATCTGCTGTCTCTTCAATCAATAAGTATGCTCTTGAAACCTAGACAACTTATTGCAACAGAAGCAATGTCTAGGAAGCAAAAATTACTGCAGGAGAGTTTTAATCGGCTGCGTTGTGTTTACTGTAGTGGGAGCTTTTCTAAACTAGAGTAGTACCTGTCCAACAATGACTGTATGGGAAAAATAACAACCTTTTGCAGAATGTGACACCTTTCAACTACAGTACGAGAGGTCAGCATGGGTGCAGATTGTACACAAGCCTTTGTCAGATACCATCTATAAGAATAATCTATTACGGACTCTCATGTTGAGCCATACAAATATATCAAAGCTTGCAAAAAATCTACACATCCCCAGTGTCTGCAACATCAAGAACAGCTGTCTGAAGACAAACTACATGAGGAGGAGCCAACACCACCTAATATATATATATATATTGACATATTACCAGCCTACTGAAACTGAGGACCATAAGCTTGGTAATGATACTAACGGTTTTGTTTATCAATATCTCATGGCAGCAAAACTGATACAGAGTGCACTTTTCTTGCTCTAGTTTTGCCCCAAAGAAAAAGGTCCTAATGGTTTCGAGAGACACCTAAGTATGTACATATGTAGTTATATATACGGTACCTGCGGTATGCTGCCCGGGCTCTGTTTCCGCAGCACGGTTCGGGCACCAGGCTTATCTGCTGTACATTCTGTATGGACTCAGATAGCAGCGTTTGACATGGTAGGTGGCAGACATGCACTGCTGCTCTTACCTCCAGGTGACCTCATAAGGATGAATAATAGGGCAGTCAGAGCACCTTCTCAATCTACTGCTGGACTAATTATAGATTTATAATGAATGCAATTGATCTTAACAGGATGTTCTTCTTGGGCTAAAGGCAGATTTACTGCACAGGTTTTCCGAGCAGCTCCTTCCCCTTTGTTTATATGTCACAAGTTTCCCCCTCCTGCTACATTGATTTTACCCTCTTATTGTCGCAGTGAAATAAATGGTGTGACTCTCTCTTACAAACTTTGCTCTTCACAAATCTTGAGGTCAAAAATGTGGTCTCCACACTCCGATGAGACAGCAGAGACAGTGCGCAGACTTACACGCTGCTGTCATTTCTCCTTTGCAGTTACACAAATGTGGTTGTGTCCAACGGGTTGAAAGCTCAAGCAAACAACCCAGAAGTTAAGGTCAAAGGGCCCGACCTTCTCATCGGCCATGTGATTGTCCAACTGCGCCACTTCATACAGGTAAGAGTAACCTCACCACTGTCCAGGTAAATACGTCCGGTGTACGCAGGCTAACAAATCACAAAAAGCATGTTTTCAAGCAATACCAAAGCGTTATTTTTTATATCCCTAATTTCCACCGTCAATCTCTGGACACAGACTTGGAGTGTGCTTTGAAGTCTGAACCACGTTGCTTTTTATCTGTGTGTGAGGGGCGAATACAACTTTAAACTTGTCACAGGCTTTCTGCTTCTTCATCACACCGAGGGCCTTCTGTATATACCAAAGTGTATGTTCGGTCTGTGTTCAGCTGAAAGTCCCGATTGAAGTGTATATGGAGAAAGCAGCCCAAACAGTCGCTTTGGTGTATGTAGAATTACCCAGTGAGTGTCCTACATGTGAGCCGATGTGTGTTTTTACATGCTGGAAACAGCAGTTTAGAGATGGTAAAACCATTAACAATTAACCCCCCAACCACAGCCAACTTGTGAGTATATCTCCCCCGCAACCAGAGCCAATCTGGGACAATATCCCCTCCTCCCCTCCAACCAGAGCCAGTCTGGGAGCACCTGCCCAACCACCACAGCCAATCTGGGAGTGTATCTCCTCTTTCCTAAACCACCACTGCCAATCTGAAAGTATATTCCTCCCCACCCCAGCCGGTTTGGGAGCACCCCCCCGCCCCCCAACCATAGCCAGTCTTGGGCCATCTCTCTCCCACCCCTCAACCATAGCCAGTCTAGTAGCATCTCCCCCTCCTAACCACAGTCAGCCTGGGAGTATTCTTTCCCCCCCCCCCCCACCAAAGCTTGTCTGCAAGAAACATCCCCCCCCTCCAACTACAGCCATTCTGGTAACACCTCTGCCCCCCCCCCCAACTACAGCCAGTCTGGTAACCCCTCCTCCACCCCAACTACATGTATTCTGGTAACACCTCCGCCCCCCCAACTACAGCCAGTCTAGTAACACCTCCGCTCCCCCAACTACAGCCATTCTGGTAACACCTCCGCCCCCCCAACTACAGCCATTCTGGTAACACCTCCGCCCCCCCAACTACAGCCATTCTGGTAACACCTCCGCCCCCCCAACTACAGCCAGTCTGGTAACACCTCCGCCCCCCCCCCCCAACTACAGCCAGTCTGGTAGCATTTCCCCCGCCCGACCCCCAACCACAACCAGTCTGGAAGCAACTGAGCCTCCCCTTTAACCAGTCTGGTAGCAAAATACGGCAAAATATTTGAGGATTTATCATTTTTTTTGTTTAATGCTAACGAGGCTGTGAATGACCAATGTAAATATGTACAGTAAGCTGCTCCCACTCCTTCATGAAAAAGTCTATGCTTAGTTTAGAGTACAATTTGCGTGGTCCTAGCTTTGTCTCTACTGCAGAGATGCAATGATACCAGCGACAGTCTGGGGTCCCCTCATACCCCATGCGCATTTATTCCCAGGGAACTGAAGCCTGGAGGACTTTCTCCTCAGCGCTGTAAATAGCTCAGGTCTTTTGATCATAATTTATTCGAGTGTCTTCTGTAAGATCAAAGCAGCTTTACTAACTTTCTCTATTGGGTTTATGCTGTAGATTTCTTTTTAAAGCATATTAAATATCTATATTTATCACACATAAGTACCTTCTATGGACCATCCTATGTAGCTTTTTATTCAGCCAGGTCAGTTTTGGGGTCTTGTTAATTTCACAGGTCTCAGAAACATTAGTGTAATAGAACAGTATTACTCTATTACTCTATAAAAGGGGAGAGCAAACTGTATCCACTCCCTATAACTGCTTCCTAGCGCCGCCGATATACTAGAAAAGTACAGGAACCATAAAGAAACAAGATAACATTGTAATACATACAGGTATAATATACTTAGAAGCGTGTGTGAAGGTGCTGCTCATATTCTCAATGTCAGCTGGCTGTCGGACTCCTGGAGAATGGTCATTTGGTGCTGAAGCAAAGTGTTCTTCCCAGAGCTCAGAGCATTATACTGCAGTTGTGAAGAGAACACAATCTAGTATCATATTCTAATCCAAGCTGCAGAAGGCTGAGAACTCGCTTTAGGTCGATAGATTTGGGCTCCAACAGCTAAAAAGATGGAGTTTTTACTAGCAATTTGAACCTTCTCTACAGATCTTAAATCAAAAGCCTAATTAGGTGGTCAAGTACATAGCACCATAGTTGTGTAGCTCCAGGACCGACGTCAGGGGGGGGGGAGACAGTCTGGACTGCTGTCCCGGGCCCGGCCTCCCCAACCCTACAGTTTCCTCTCTGCAGACAAGATGGGCCCTCCCCTTCCCTTGGCATTGCCCATCTGTCCCTCCCTTAAGCTCTGTGGGCCTTCTGTGTACTAGCCATGCTGCTCCAGCAAGCCCACCCAGGGGCCCCAGGTAGCTCCCCCCCTTGTGTATGTGTGTGTATTTGGGGAGGGTGACCTATTGTGTGTGTCTGTATTTGGGGGGGGGGGCTATTGTGTGTGTGTGTGTGTGTGTGTGTGTGTGTGTGTGTGTGTGTCTATCTGTCTGTATTTGGGATGGGGGGCCTATTGTGTGTGTATAGGAAGGGGGGCCTATTGTGTGGGTGTGTGCGTGGGTGTATTTGGGATGGGGGGCATATTGTGTGTGTGTGTGTGTGTTTGGGGAGGGGGCATATTGTGTGTATATTTGGGGAGGGGGTCCTATTGTGTGTGTGTGTGTGTGTGTTTGGGGAGGGGGCATATTGTGTGTGTGTGTTTGTCTGTCTGTCTGTATTTGGGGATGGGGGGCATATTGTGTGTGTGTGTAGGTATTTGGGGAGGGGGCATATTGTGTGTATATTTGGGGAGGGGGTCCTATTGTGTGTGTGTGTGTGTGTGTGTGTGTGTGTGTTTCGGGAGGGGGCATATTGTGTGTGTGTGTGTGTGTGTGTGTGTGTGTTTGTCTGTCTGTCTGTATTTGGGGATGGGGGGCATATTGTGTGTGTGTAGGTATTTGGGGAGGGGGGCTTTTTGACTGTGTGTAAATATTCAGGAGGGGGGTTATTGAGTGTGGGGGGAGAAATACATGGGGAGGGAGAGGGGAAGGAATGGGTGACGGGAGTGTAAAAGGGGGGTGAGAGAGCGAGGAGGTGTGTGGGAAGGGGGTGTGTAAGAGAAAATGGGGGGTTCTCGCAAGGCCGCCAACACATGGGTGGGGGGACCCGGTGGAAACGTTTGTCCTGGGCCCCGGGAAAGCTACCTGGGGCCCTGTGTAGCGCATCCCGTGTTCCCAGTGGGCTCTTCAGAGAGGCCTTTTCCCATATTCTAGAACGTTTTTTTCTTCAGTCCATTTTGGAGCAGCTTTACTCAGACCTTCCAGAGTTTTCTGGAGTGGGCAGGAACATGCTATCTTTCAAATCCCAGCACACAACTTATGTTCAGCAATATAAGGCCAGCATTGCAAATGACCTTGAATTCATTCGGTATGTGAATTATTAATCACATTCTTCTATATACAAACCAGAACGTTTTGGGAATGATTGAAAGTCATGACCAGATACTGTATAACAAAGCGCATAACGTTGTCTTTGTATGTTTGTGTAGGGCAGAGGACTCAAACTCAGTCCTCAAGGGCCACCAACAGGCCAGGTTTTATGGATATCCCTGCTTGAGCACAGGTGGCACAATCCACTGATTGAGCCACCTGTGCTCAAGCAGGGATTTCCATAGAAGCTCACCTATTTGTGGCCCTTGAGGATTGCGTTTTAGACCCCTGGTGTAGGGGATACCAGTCTAAAACACATAGCAAATCAAGTGTTCACCGTCAATATATGTGGGTTTCTGGTGTTTCACATACCCACTGAACACAGAGTATCGATGGGAAGCACTTAATAGCATGGCTGCAACATACACCAAAGCAGTGAGTCCCTGAAAAGCTACAAACAGGAGATGAAAGGGTAGGGTAGGAAGCATGATGGCCAGTCTCCCACAAATACTGTGTGGAACCCTGTCTGTCTCCTTTTGTCTTACAAGGGGACGCAGACGTTCTACTGAGGGATTCTGTTGCAACGCGTAAAAACTCAATACATTACTAATTCCACACCTCAGCACTTCTACATTCACAGTTTAATAGTAATCTTTAAGCCACCTGAAGTTAACCTTTCCTTCCTCTCCTGAAATGATGATTTGCATGATACACTCCCCCCCTCTACCCTTTTACAATGAACAGTCTGTCCCCAGCGCACAGGATTATCTGGTGATTGTAGTGAGAACAGAGGCGCAGATGGAAATGCTCACATTCTGGATACATTATACAGTGCTCTCCAAGTATCTACATATTCATTCGTTCTCAAAGTAGTAGAAGCATAGAGAGTTGGACGTTTATTGTCACACTAAGTACTGCTGGTTGTAGCATGTTTATTTTCAGAGGCATTGAAAGAGGATCCATCAATCTCCCAGCAGAATGGGTGGGGAGATCTGCCGTGACTTGTTCTTCTCGCTATTTGCTCAACTCTTTGCTGGCAGGTGAAAAGGCTACTCTGGAATTACGTGTTTTATATTCTAATAATGGGCAGAAAATCTTTGTTTCTACTTGTTGTATTCAGTTGTTCATATCACACGCATGACTGAGTTTCAATCACTGTTGACTGCCTCAATGTTCTTTTGATGTCCATTAACATTTGCGTTAAATCTGAGCACAACTCCAGAGAAATTGTTTTGGCAGCAAAACTCAACTTACCAAATATTTTCACTAACCCTAAAGACCGGGCTGAGCAGTACATGTGAGATTGACATACTTCACAAAAACGTGTGCGTTTCTATTAAAAAAATGATATATTAATATGCTCCAGGAAAAAAAACAAAAAACATTTGGAGTCAGCAGAAAGCAGAACATTACAGTTGCACAAAGCAGGAGCACGTCCTACTGAGAAGAAACAGAACAAGAGCTGAAGAGAGGCGAGATGGTGCAGGGAAGGTAGAAGGACGTTGTAGCTTTAAAGGCTTAGTCTTCCCAACCTTCGATTTTACCCCACCATCCCAGAAAGAGAGACAACAAGGTTTCTTCTGGCAGTAAAATAAGGTCACAGCTTTATTTCTTTAACGACATTGAAAATAAGCTGTCAGCAAGACCGCTAGTACCTGTGTGCACACGACCCTATGCGACCTGCAAGTAGTATGGCGGGAGACCCTTAGGCCGTGACCGGCTGGTCTCACACTGCTCAGGAATAGTCCACTCTCATGCCCCCTTTTGGCAGCCTGGGCCTAACTGCATAAGTTGGCGCCCAGCTTCCTAAGACTTGGGCAGGGAGGGGTACAGCCCAATCGCATAATTCGGCCTACCCAATCTCTTTTGGGGACTTAAACACAGGCCCAACCGCATAAATTGGTGGTTTTTTTTTTTTTTTAGCATTTCCAAGCACCCATAAGCTGTCTGGCATGACCGTTTCGCCACCCGGAGGACCCATTAAGGCCACTTACTGTGGACGAACACATAACCCAAGCTGTGACCCTGCGTTCTGATTTTTTTATTGCCTGTAAGAGGCCGCTTGAGGTTATTAATACAATTATCCATACCCCTCCTGCCCCCCGTCCCCCTAACCTGCATCTGGCAGATAAAGCCTAGCAACTTACTTGATATAACTAGACTAATAAAGCATACGAAAAGCGCTTTACCTACAATTTGTACCTGTGAGGTATAAGTACCTAATATGTGATAATGATAAATCTACGTGTAACCTACTTAGTGATTCCAAATTGATAACAGTGATAATGTAATATCAAATAAAAGTGGAACTCGAAACACAGTGTTAACTTGATGAGTGACTTCCTCCTAAATGAGGAGTACTGAAAAAGTTCCCAATTAGGAGTGTGTACTACAATCCTCGGTTGGAAACGGGCAGCCTAAGGGACAAGAAGGACAGGTCTTTCCAAAACCTGTCAATACAGACATAGAACAAAAATATTCTAGTCCCTGGCACAACGAAAACAGTAACAGTTACGATACCAGGCCCAAGATAAGGTATGAAAAACGGTCCTGTTAATCAAGGGGATATCCAGATACTTTATGTAGGAGGTGCAAATTATCAGCCATGGTGCTACTCTTATGCTTCCTTAAGCAGGTGTGTTTTAAGGTGGGTCTTAAAGGTGGATAGAGAGGGTGCTGTGAAATTGGAATTTTGTTAGAAGGGTTAAAAGGACTGTCAGAAAATTCTCGCCCTTTTGTAGCTGTGACTCGGAGAATCGTTTTGACAGCCTTACCGGGCACTCCCTCTTATTTTGTGTTTGAGATGCACCCAGGCCTCTTTGCTCGCCTGATCAGTTTCTGATCTGTGTATTTGGCATGCTATCGAGCTGCTACTGATTTATCATGTTTCTAAGCCAGAAGCCCTGCCTGCGGTGCTGACACTAATTCCCCTTTTCCGAACGCCCCAAAAAGCAAAGGTGGTTTTAAACAATATGATTGTGTCTAGCCCTGAGTATATTGATTCAGCTGCTATGGTTAGGATTTCCTGCCCTTCTACGGTTACTGGCTCCCTTTTGTCCCCTTGCCTGCTCTCCCCTCTGCCCACACTATCAGGACGCGCCTGATGCCACATCTTTGGTACTGACTTTCCTTCCTGGGAATTTCCAGACTACGGCTATGCCCGCCAGCGTGTAACCTATTTTTGCGCGAGACATCCCTGCGTGTTTCTGGGCCAGTAGGGAGTTAATGAGTTTGCTGAGTGCTATATACCGTACCCCTTATCGTTGTAGCCCCCTGAAAGCACGCCTTTGCTGCCAGACA
Organism: Ascaphus truei; assembly: GCF_040206685.1. Lineage (NCBI taxonomy): Eukaryota > Metazoa > Chordata > Amphibia > Anura > Ascaphidae > Ascaphus > Ascaphus truei. The sequence continues at coordinate 33,337,904 of NC_134496.1, forward strand.
TTGTTATATGCTTTCCTCCATGCGCAGGGCTAACAAATGAGGGACCATGTCGATTAGTCCCTCCGCCCAATCTGCCACCGGTGATTTGGGCAGGTTAAACCGTGTGCCTGCGTGTCTGCTGTTGCCTGTCTGACCCCTAAACAATTAAAGCGGGACAATGCAACTGCCATGTTTAGCTTTCCTGGGACATGCTTCACCTTAAACGTTTATGATGCTTTACCCCTCCCCCCTCCCCCGCCATGCAGTATTATTATCACTGGTGGCGATGTTGCCAATACGTTGTTACCGCCTTCGACTATTCCCGGGTTGCCTGACCAGAATATGATGTGTATATATAGGCCTCTGCCTCTTCTTATCCACCTCACATGCACACAGCTACTGGCAGGGATGCTGCATACAGCAATAATGTTACAGGCTAACGCAACCAAACATTAACGTCTATTCAAGTCAATGGCAGTTAATTATCCTACAAGAGACCCTAGTGAAGGTTCCCCTAAAATGGTATCTCTACCTCAACAAGGGCATAAAATTCAGCCGTGTCAGATTTCCGCTGGCCAAACTCTCAGCTAAAAAAATAATAATTATAGGACCAGCAGTGATACCGTGCTAAATGTCACACTACCAAGTCTGGGGTTGTATTAATTGAACATATATGTATTAATTATACTATTAGCTATTTGAACCTACTCGCACTGACTTTGAAGCACTAACTACCCAGGCACTAGAGAAGTTTCTTTATAATGCCTTAGTTTGACAGCATGGGTATGTAACAATGCAGCTGTGGAAGTGGAATTTACAACACAATTCTTCCCCCTTTACGTATGGAACTAATTGAGCTCCGTAGTGTAAAAACATATGGCTTTTGAGGTCTCAACATTAGTTAGATTACAAGATGGGCCAGAAATTTTATTTTCCTGTTTTAGTTTTAGCTCTTCTAACATAATCTCTTCACACATACAGTACTGTAGAAAGCTTCACAAGCCGTTGCTCTACATATAACTGAGATAATTTGCCAAACCAGGCAATATGTTCAAATGCAAGATACAAGTCATCTGTTTGTCGCAGTGCACATTGATTGAGGGGATGTGGAGAATCAAACAGAATAGTGTGCATGTCCAGGGTGACCTCATATCACACATCCAGCAGGGTGCAGATGTTATTCTGTACACTGTCTCTAGCTTCCACTATCACGTATCTGGGTCTTTGCTGCTGTTGTATTCCAAATATAACAAGTAAGCAAAAATGTATGCAAGAAATGCCAAAATGTATGTCTATTTCCTCATTTGAAATCCCCATTCCAAAGGGAGTCTGGCAAAACCTGTCTCTCACAACATTCCTTGACTGTGTAGGTTGCTGTCTCCTATGGAGGTCTCTTTCTCTCGCACAACGCACAAAAATGGCCAATATCAGTTCCTCTTGCCATTTCATTCCTTTTCCTCTCAGACTTCAAATCCTGGCTTTCCTTTTTACCAGGGGGGGACTTAAATTCTCACATTGATGACCCCTTAGTCTCCTAGGCATCTCATTGCATCTCTCTAGCCTCCTCCTTTGGCCTCGGCCGATGGACCAATTTCAGCAGCCACAAAGATGGCCACTATTTAGACCTGGTTTCCTAAACTGTTTTCTTTATCTCCCTTCTCCCCACCTTTTGTCAAATCTAAAAACGCACCTTCTGAATGAAACATTTCAATAGCCTGGACTCATCGGTATTACACCAGGCGCACAGACGCACTCACCACCCATTCTGGTCAGGCACTGCCATCTACTACATTAACATACTCCTCGCCTGCGGTCTCTGTAAGGCTGGGATTATGGTGCTGGTGTCGCTGCTTGCGTGCGCACACCCGGCAAGCACTCTGCTGTATTTTCTTAAGGGAACTACCCCCTGCCTGCGCGCCTACAGGCGGAGAGGCGCGTTGACGCTGCAGCGTTTTGAAAATACAACAAATGTATTTTCAGGTGGCTGCCGGGTGACATCAGCACACGTGAGCTGGTTCAGCCAATGAGGGCGAACCAGCATCGAGACGCCCCCCGCGACGCGTCTACGATCTCCTGCAGCCAAGTTCAGAAATCGCTTCAGCTGCAGGAGTGCACGCGGTGGCGTGCTTCTCACGCGGCCGCGCCGGGAAAATAATCCCTGCCTAAGTCTCCTAACATATCACTTTCAATTTTAAGCTCTCCAGGAGAGGGATTTACTTTCCTATTATCTGATTTTATGTCTGCACTTACTGTATTATAATTCTATGTAATGTATTGTCGTAGAGTACATTGCTGGCGCTACTGTATATGGATGCAGATATACATACACATCCACAAGAATCGAAGTGAATAAATGATGAACACGGAACATGTGCTGTTTTATATATATATATATATATATATATTTAAACGAGTGTATAGATACTAGTACACTGGTCTGAGTTTGTTCTTTTTTTGCTGTCTGTGCTCTCCCTGATCGGGATAACACCCCCTTGCACATGGGGGGTCGTCCCTATTTCTTCTGTAATCACAATATATGGTTTCTCCATATCCCTGGGGTTTGTTCTTACTTCCCCTCAATTCACTACTATTCCCACATCCATATAGTTCATATTAATTCAATACATTTTATTATGTCCCTATTTAGGTTTACACTTGTTCAGCAGTTTTTTATTTAGCATTTCAATAATTAGCACATTTATTTAATTAATAATTTAGGTCCACCCTTAGAGTATATTCACAGATTAGATTAGTTAATGCTACATTTATGGGTATTATATATACACCAACTGGTACTGCTAGTAGTCATTTATTTATATATATCCACCACCAATGTATTTAACTTTAATATTTACACTGGTTCGTTTGTTAGTTCTGTAGAGCACATTGTGAATTTTATGCTATTTTATTATTGATTATGTATCATTTTGTCTAACAATAACATCACACTATTAGCCGTTTCGATTGTGTGTTGAATCAGCAAAGCTGATTACAGTCTTCTTTGAGCTTTTTTGCCGTGTTTACGTGGACTTTGCCCTATAAAACTGGCTATGTTACACCAACCAATCATCTCCTGATTAAGTCACGCAACGTGACGAAACGCATAGAGACGAGGTGACATCATCTTAGACGGACGTGTGGGAGGAGGTCCTGTGATCTCCGATACTTTCTTCAGCTGCTCTGCCGGTACTTCCAACACTGCATCACACAAGGAAGCATTTTGAGCATTGGAGACGCTGAAACGCTGCAGGACTCGTGGCAGGAGTCAGAAGCAGCCATACCAGGTGCACAGTATCACGATCGGCGCCCCCTACCCCCCCCCCCCCCCCCCGCTCCGGTAGATGACGCCCCATACAGATTCTCTCCAATGTTTATGTTATTTTAACTTTTTGTAAGTGTATCTCCTAGGGACACTTTCCTTTAATAAATTCACCCTTATTGTACACAGTTACGCGCTATGGAGCTTGCGCTTTTTTTGTGTTTTGTTTTTTTATATATAATATATATATATATATATATATATATATATATATATATATATATATATATATAGTGCCCACAGCTATACTCAGCACTTTACATGAGACAATACAGTGAATTATAATACAATAAGTGCAACAATCAAAATCAGACAATAGGGAAGGAAATTCCTGCCCCGGAGAACTTACAATCTAAGTGTATACTGTATTGTATACTGGTAGCACAGATGTTGATGCAGATGTGGACTAAGCTAAACTTATTGTGCAGTCACTTTGAGCATGATACATCAAACAAGTTATCATTTGTTTGCAATTGAAAATCTAACTTCAAAAGAAATGAAATTGGGCTATGACTGACTTTTAGGACTGCTTTAGTATTGCCAGCTGTATTACCTGCCTAATATACACTTTCTACTTTCATATGTGAAAATAACAGTCAATCATTCCCAAAAACGGATCTGAAAAAGCTATGGGTAGCTGGATTTCTGCACGCTAACATTTAGATATAATAATTTAGGAAGTCATCTCCTTAGGAATGTGAATGTATATTCAGTAAAGTTATACAGTGAGGCATATTCCCATATAATAGGAGCTGGTATCAAAATGTCCATTTTAACTATTTAATAATGTCAGTTGCAGCAGGATAGAATACAGTTTTGTGAAACCGAACAGGAGCAGAACCCGAATATTTCTAATTATCCCATTAGCAGCAGCCTTCAGAGCAGAGTGCAGCTGCCAGATTTTAAATGATCTTATGGCAGCCTCTGGGCATCACGCCCTGTGTCTTAAAACAGCTGAAATATAATTCCAAAGACACAGAAACGCACCCATTACAACAAAGGAGTTTTCTTAAGCAGAATTCACTCATTGGCTCTGCGTTCTTTCCTGTGCTATACACAGGTCACTGCCATTTACATTGTAAATCAGAATGCTTGATTCAGCAAAACGCCTTGGTCCTATTTGAGGAGTATAACATGGAGGAGTCGATGGGTCGCACCCCATAGAATGCTCCATTCACCCACAATCATGGGAGAGCTCTGGTCATGTCGTGCTGCAAACGTCCAACTTCGTATCACTACCTGAAAAACAAACGCATTTCTCAGGGCTCGATGTTACTATGTAGCGGGGTAATCAGAAGCTGACACCAGAGTCAGATCAAATCAAAAGAGCTTTCTTTCAGGTAAAACTAGGAGTCTATATAGTGTAGCACAGCGGAAGGATAACAAACGCAGTCTGTGGTCCTCCCAGGAGATTTTAACCTGACTGTTTGTGTCAGTCTTTACTTCCTGTGACAAGAGTAGAAAGCAGTAGTACAGCAGCCAAGTCAAAGCAGATCAATAAGTAAGCAGATAGATTTAGCAGTCACTGGTTGTACAGTCATACCCCTCCAGTCTGCCCGCGCTCTCTGCCACAGCCCTGATAAAGGACTACCAGCCTGGTTAATTAATCCAGTGCACCTGAAGCTGAGAAATTAGCTCTGCAGCTCCAGTTCCAGTGGAAACTCAGAGTTGGCTAAGACAGGAGCAGTCTGCATATTACAGGGGTGTTGTATGTCTTTATTTATATAGCGCCAAAAGTGTACTCAGAGCTTCACAAAGAATACAGTACAGGGAATTATAATACAATAAATGCAGCAAAATCAGACAATGGGAAAGGAAATCCCTCCCGAAGAGTTTACAATCTAAGAGGTTTGATGGGGAACTTACAGAGACAGCAGGTGAGAGAATAAGTGAGTAAATGGCAGTGCTTGGTCACAATGGGTGATAGGAGTGACTGAGTGTTGGATAGTAACCATGAGTACAGGCTATTGGGATGCTTGATTTGTGGGGCGAGTTTTAAGGTTAGTCAGTATTAAAATGAGAGGGTTAACACAATTTACAGGGGAAGAGATGACAGGGAGGCATGGGTGAAATCAGATGTGTATGTCTGGGTTTAGACTTAGGGGAGATCCACAGCAGCAGGTAGGAGTAGATAGAGGGTTTGAATAGAGGATTTGTGTGGGTGTTTTTTATTGAGGTGTAAAGAAGTTGTTGGGAGAGAGGTGTATAAATAATGGTGAAGTGGGGAAGTTGGAGAGAACAGAGACATTCACAAAGGAGTGAGGAACCAGTAAACAGAAAAAGCAATAGGGAGGGCATAGTGAGATGCAGGAGGAGAGACTTCCCAGGTACTGGAGGATAGAAAGAGTACAAAGAACCACAGCTTTTTGAAAGTTAAGTTCTCACAGTTGCAAGGTTGTTGTGCAGAGTCCCGATCTTCCTCAAATCTTCACCTCCAAAATTAACTATGCCACACACTTTAAATGTGACACTTAAGATGGGACTCACAGCCAAGATAGTCTGTCTTAAATACTCTGATCACATGCAATTGAATAACAATTAAGGGGGGGGGGGGTCTGTCTATCAACTCACAGAAACATACCCCAATAGTTAATTAAATCTTAATATCTCTTGCAATTGATGCGGTATCCAACTTCAGTCCTCAAGGGCCATCAACAGGTCAGGTTTTCAGAATATCCCTACTTCAGCACATTGACTGAGCCACCTGTGCTGAAGCAGCGATATCCTGAAGACCTTGTGGTGGCCCTTGAGGACTGGAGTTGTCCCCCCCCCCCCGGACTATTACAAAGGTGTATTTCCATGTCACTGTGAGATTTGTCTGGAAAAGCATCTGGACTTTCAATCATGATTACACATTTATCATGTGTTATACTTATAGCGTTGTGCTGTAGAAGGATCCGAAATTGGAATCTGAACCATAGTCACTCACTTGAAAAGCACTGACATAAAATTCTGCCGAAATATTTTCAGCAATATTTAAATAAACTCATATATAAAAATGTTTTTTTCCCCATGCTCTTAGAATATCAGATCAGTATTTGAACACATTTTTATGGCTAAGCATATTCTCATATGATCCTGTATTATACAGCTCAGGGACCAGTGTAAAGTAGTCCTGCAGATAAGTATATATTCACTTGTTAGAAGGTTCTAGCACAGAACAAACATGATACCTTTCTCATAATATTTATTCAGTCTCTGGCACTACAAGTCCACATGGAAATGACTTATACTGTATAAGTCAATGTTGACCAATACATGAGGGTAGGCTTGAGGACTGGAGTTGAGCTCCCCTGACTTAGCTTTCCCCCAGTTTGTGTCGGCCGTATCTTGTCTTTTTCTCATCTATCTCAACTTCTTTATTTATATTGTTTCAGAGAATGGCAAAAAGAATGATGTTACCGAAGTTCCTTTAGTAAAGCAGATTTAAGAGAGGTCCCTGTAAGAGATGTGTGCAGAGGTACATATAATGGAGACCGATTTGGGTGAAATTATATCTTGACTTTATTGAGCCTGTTCCTGTATCCAGGCAAAACATACAAAAACAACAATATAACAAACCCCTATCCGTTTGTAAGGGCGAACTTGCTTCCTCAGACCCTATCTGCAGGACTGGAGGGATATTCCCATTACCAGCCCAGCACCCCAAAGTCTCAGGAGGTACCTTAAGCAGGTGGTCCTCCATGTCAGTCTCTGGCAGGTTCCTCTGTGTCCAGGAAATATAGGTGTCTGGGTGTCTTGATCTCAGCACAGCCTTTGTGCTCAAGACAGTGTCCATGTGCAGGCTTCTCTGCTCTCCTTTTGTCAGCCCAAATGTGAGCTAAGGAATCTCTCCTGTTTCCAACAGGAGGCTTTTCTTACAGACTTAATTGACCAGGTGGAATCTGGTTAATCCCTGCTGGATTTTAGAGATAGTTTCTTCAACAGGCATAAGTCCCTGTTACAGTCCCCTGATTGGGTTAGTCTGCCTGAGGGTCACCGAGATAACACACTATTCACACTTTATCAACACATCAACAAATCTCATTAAGCTTGTTATGTTTGTGTACGTTGCTAACTACTGTCCAGGAGACAGACAAGTAGGGCAGGGGTGGGGAGTATAGACCGACCCATACCTGTGATCTGGATCCTAAGCGAATATGAATAATCGGGTCCGGTTCCGGGGTTAGGGCATGGTGTGGCAGCATAGTCAAGGTCATGGGAGGAGAGAGGCAGGCAGAGGATCAAATGGGCAAGACAGCAAGCCTGATACAAGGCTGGGTCCAGTAACAAAGGCACAGAGTACTTTGCACAGGCAAGTACGGAGCAGAAATGAAGGCCTTATAAAGGGCTAGGCCAGGTACAGCCAATTACAAATCCAATCCGAGGCTGACTTCTTGTATAGATGCCCATCTTGGTGCACCCGGTGAAGGCAGGAAGCATCCATATTTGTGTCAGCAAATCTTCACATAGCTGCACAAACACTGCAATGTTCTTCTTTCTGTGTCTTGTAATCTAAGGCTCAGATCTACATTAGGATGCTAAGCCTTAGCATGCATTTGAATGGGGGTAAAGGTGTGCTAAACCTTAGCAAAATTTTGTGGAGCTGAACCTAAATTGCACAGAGTGTCACACAGCAAAGTGCTGCATTACTTACTTAACTTGATACCAAATTAACTTCTTTAAATATATATATATATATATATATATATATATATATGATGGAAATATAACTTTTATATATATATATATATATATATATATATTAATTAAAAAGCATCAGCATGAATCATCACTTTTAAACGTCTTGCTTGGCAGCATAGATGTGCCAGTGATTGCAGGGAGCAGAGAGATATATACTGTGTGGTTATAAAGCCGCCCAGCAAGACAGGCCGGTGATGTCAGTGGGTGTCTGGGCCGCTGTCTGGAAGGTGATGCTACTAACCTCATGTTGATTGTTCCCAAGAGTTTGATGAAATTAAAAACTGGGCATGTAAGATAAAGCAAATACAAACCAGCGCCCACAGAGTAAAATAATGTCCAATAGGTCCAATGGGGGAAAAATCCAGTGAGTCCAATTGCTTGTGGAAATTCCAATCAGTGAATCCGTTATATGTGGACAGATAAAAAAGAGATTATCATAGCGTATACTGTAAAACAACTACATAAAACATAAATAACAGATAAGGACAAACAGCATAAATAACATATAACACAGAAGCTGAAAAAATAAACTATTTATTAAAACAAAGGAGCCTGCTGCAGTGGGTCTTCAAGGGGTTAAAACCCAAAACAATACTTACAGCAGGGCCGGAATAGTGAGCATCTGAGACCAAACAGGGGTTATAGCCAGGTGCAGACCGAGTCCTCCGTCAACGCTGTAATGAAGAGAGCGGTGCCTCAAAGCTCCCTCCGATTTAAGGGGACTCCCAAGATGGATGCAGGGATGTGGAGCCAGACAGCTACTCCTACACGGCCGAGTGAAGGGGACCTCTCGCACGATGACGTCACTTCCCGTATTGGTGGTCGGAAAATTCCTACTGAACATAAAAAGGACGAGTGAAGACTCGCAAATAGTTTGAATTTTAATGGAAAGAGTGCAGATCAGATCAAGGTATACCTTTAAAATGTTAACTGACATTTGATTGTACAATATTGTATTAAGAACACAGAGTTGCCTTCATCTTCAGTTCAATCTCAGTATGAATGCAACATTACCAACCAGAGTCAGCCAAAGTATCCAAAGAGTAAACAAGACCTGGCATCTTGGTTCTGTCATTAATATAGTGCAAACAAAGTAATCTCTGGCAGGCTCGAAACCTGCTGCTCAAAATGCTATTTGTTACGGATATCAAAAGAAATCATTCAAAAAGATCAAGGAAAAATGAATGATATGTAACTCCCTTCAATTGGGTTACCAGGTTGCTGTGAGGAGTTAATAGCGGGATTGTGTGTGCTTGGTCCCACCCTGTGTTGCCATGGGGATACTGGTGTCAGAAAGTATATAAAATATAGGGGGAAGGGTGGGGCAGCTCAGGTTTCCGGAGGACAAGAGGAGAGGAGCCTCGGGGAGAGTAGATAGGGATGTTCATAAAGTAATAGCACAGTCCAGGCCCCCCCTGCTTTATGATGGTGTGGATAAGGACAGTGCCCCTCTAAATTAGGATCCCAGAATTGGAGTCCAAAATATCTGAAAGATGGGAAAATAGCATGCCACAGAGGGCCTCAGGAAACACGGGTCTCAGGTGTCGGTGGATTGGCTCTAACCGCAGACCCACATAAATTTTCCTCTCAGTCTGTATGGAAGTGGCAGTTCCCAAAGAGGCCAAAAGTATTGTGGTAAATTGCAAAAGACCAACCAGTATGGCCTAGGGTAACCGGGGTAATACCAATGATGATCCTGAAGCAGCAAAGGGGGGCCAGGTCCCACACAAGTAAAGCAACTAAGTCAATGCACCTTCATTTGAGTGTTGAGTGGGCACTAATGGAAGCACTGTGTTTATGTACATCTGTTATAAAAACCAGTACAACGTTGTCATGTACGTGTGAGTGGTCCCCGTGCCTGGGGACACAAATAAAACACTGTTGTGCTACAAAATTTCCTAGCCCATTATTTTCCATCCTTGCTAATTGTCACGCTGCGCTCACCACAACCTAGACGAGATCCCTGTGCTGAGATGGGAATAGGCAAACATCAGCCACAGACACGGGAGACCGTCCGGAATGTAGAATGGTCTTGCTGGCCGAGTCTAGGATAGTAGAGATCAGAGTAGACGTATACTTGCCGGGTCCGATGCAGGAGAAGTCCGGAGCGTGGCAGGTACTATTGCCAAGGTCAGGACTGGAGAAGAGCGGATCGTCAAAGTTCAAAGCCAGGGTCAGGATACGAGAGGTGCGGATCGTCAAAGTTCAAAGTCTGGGTCGGAGAGGTGCGGAGAGCCAGGAGAAGCCGAGATCAGTATTCTGGAGAGCGAAGGCTCCAAGGGCAAGCAGAGTCGGTACACGGGAGATCAGAACTAGAAACAAGGCAGGATAAGCAGAGACAAACATAGGGTAACGTGAGTCTATGCTCAGCCAAAGTGCCAGTGGCACAGCTGAGCATAAATAGCAGGCACTGACCAGTCCCCCAGGGGGTGGAGCGGAGGTGTGACCTCCGCAGAGTCCAGTGATAGGCGGGATGGGCAAGGCAGCTGAAGAGGATGGAGCTAATGAGCTTTTCTTGACCTGTAGCTCGGGTGCGTCACGCGCTGATGACGCGGGACGCAGCCAGACCTATCCCGCAATGCGGGGTTTGCGCCTGCGCACCATACCAGCGGGGGGCGCTGTGCCCGCGGGAAGCACCCTGTGCGTGCGCAAGGAAGCGCGTGAGGGAACCCGACCTTGCAGGGGGTCGACAGCGGGCGTCGGAGCGGGTCTCCGGTAAGTGCGGACCCGCGGGGGGGCGCACGTGGCTCTGCGCGGCCCGAGAGTCCTCACACTAACTCATCGCCCAGTCGCCTGAATCCAGCACCCTGAGTTAAGGTAACTCATATTGAGTAGCCAAACACAGTACACCAATATAATCTACCTAGAAGCCAGGCAAGGAGGGTTACTTATAAAAGTAATGAACAGAAAGGCTGACGTAGCTCCAATGTCCTTAGTGATAACGGAAGGAGCAGAATAGCTCAGAAACGCTGCTCCAGCTACATCACGATAAATGTGCCCTAGTTGTGATGTTTCCGGTTCCAAGACCTTTCTTCAGCATGTCTCTGAGTGTGCCTGTGATTACTGTGCACATTGTTGTTTATAGGGTGTCCTAATTATATCAGTACACCTCATCAGGGTACCGTGTGTCTTTTTCTAAAAGTTTTTGCATGTTCTTATTTTGTTTTTGGTGTACACCATCAATATTTGTGTTAATGAATATAGTTTACAATAAATTATTTCAAAATTTCAGTGAAAATAAGGTGTGCTTTGCAGATGTAGTTCAATATGCTCATCAGCTCTGCTTTTGTGCACGTGCTACAGTATGTTGCCTGCCCGTTATATGTGAGGCAGTGGATTCTGAGGTAAAATGGTCTTTGGTAACTTTGCTTTGTGAAGCAAAGAATTGTTCCAATAATATGTGAGAGGTTTGCTTTGTGAAGCAAAGAATTATTCCAAGAATATGTGAGAGAATTAACATTCAGTGTAGCGAGACAGCAGCACTTATTTCTACTGATGAAAAGGTAATTGTTGTACTGGTGCCGAGCAGTGGGTTTGGCCTTGCATTCTTGTGGAAGGCCACAGGTTATATGGGCTGATACACAGCTTGTCAGAATTGTGTGCTTCAAGTGGTGGAGTGAGACGAGCTGGAACCCCGTCTTGCTGGACACTCCTTTCCAAGAAATAGAGCAGTGGTATTAGCACCAGCCTTCTGCTCCCAGTTAATCATGGATTTCCAGCAACAAGATTAGATAGAAGCTGAAAGACACATTGCACACTCGCTGAGATTGGTTACAAAATCAGCCCAAGTCAGACGTGATTTATATACACGTACATCCTGGTTAAAGATGGGCGAAACAGTTGAAATCCATTCTGCGGATTTTTGGCACTGGTTTTACCAAAATACGAGAGCGAGCGAAAGCTAAAAGCCAGCAGCCAAATCCTGGGCTGAAATTCGGCCCATCTCTAATCGTGGGGAGACACATGACACAATGTTTCAAGAGCAACGGGTCTTTATATCAGGTGTATGTTGGATGTGTTGTCCTGTTTGTAGCCAGGTTTGGGCTGATTTTGAACCCATCGCAGTAAGTGTAATGTGTCTGTCAACATTTAAACTTTGTACCTTCTGATGTTCAGCGGGCGATCACTGTTTTAGTCTAGTCTGCACCTCAAAGAGGAATAATACATTCTGAAATGTGTACCTGAATACCTTCCTTTTCTATACAGGAACAAGATTAGATTAATTAAACTGGCCTTTTCAATGAATATATTATTGTAGAAAAACTGTGATCCAAATTCAAATAACAAGCATATTGTGGACCACTTAACTGCAACCATGCAAGAAAGGCCAAGGTTTCAGTACTCACAGGTACACACTCTTCACAGATGTGCATTATAAATCAGATGCTAGGTGCTGGCAGTTTCATTATTCACTGTGCTCTCTGGTACCCTCTGACACCAGCACTGCAGGGAACACATGCACAAACTTGGAGCATACACAATTGGTTCAGTTAGTTGTCTTGGATACACTCCATCCCTAGTCACTCACCTCCGATTTTTGCCACAAGGAGAACATTTATTTACATTTTATGCATTGTTTCATCTTTGTTTCACATAGCAATTTTGCCATCATATAAATGTCGGTTACTCTTGCCCTAAACCCTTTAACATACTGTCTGTCAGTTTGTAATGAGAACATCTCAGTGAGGAATCCGAGACGAGAAAACGGTGTCCTCACGAAATTAAATAATGTGTTTTAGTTTCTAAGTGCACTTACTGTAATTCAGATACTTTTCAACTGGGCATTGTAAAACACATTTTTTTTTTTTACATGTATAGTAGACTTAAGAGGGTAAAATAATAATGAGACAGTCTGGAGTTGATGCGGACTCTTTGTAATTATCCCATGCTTATTTTGTGAGATTTTAGGTGCTGGTAGCTACAGAATCTGCTAATTCTGTGCATTCAACTAAAGGAAACTGGATATTCATACTTTCTGCGTGGAACATTTTTCAATAATGTCTTCAAAATCGCGCTGCAAATCACTTTCAATGCTCAACAATGCCACAATGCAAAAATGCTTGCCATGAGAGACGCTGCTGCTTCATTATTGATCTTAGCCTGTTCTTTATGATTTTCATCTTTGAAAACGACTGTTCGCCAGTACAATTGGTCACCATCTGTACTAAATAGATTCTCAGAGCAATTTCCACATTAGGAAATGATGCTCTGAAATCGTTCTCAACTAGATCTTTGTAGAAGAACATTTCCTTCGGCATGTTGTCATTGTAATCTTCTTTGTGGAGCTTAATAATCGCAACAAACTGCACTAATTAATTGCCACGGCTATGCTCCCAAGTCATCCTTATATACGCTGACAAGATTGACTGCAGCAGAGCAGATATCAGAAGCATCCAGGTTTTCCAGCTGACTAAGGAAGCCAAACCGTCCACAGACACTGTCACAGTGTAAGGTTTCTGCTTGATCTGTGCCGGGTTTTCACTTCAGTCCAGGTTTTCGGTCTCTCCTGCCCATTCTGCTCTCTGTGGCCATTTTGGGTACTGGCAGCCTGCTTTATATACAAAAGGAAACTTATCAAAATGTGGCGCTCTAAGTATTCAGATATCAATCATAAAGAGTATAAATTAATATAACAGTGATACTTATATAAACATATAGGAAGATGCAGCTGTGACCCGGCTGAGGTTTGCTCGGTCAATCCTCTTGGTACGAAATGGCGATGGGGTCTCCGGGAAGCGCAATATATGTAATAAAGAATAAAACAGTGATGGTGCAATATTGTTAAAGCAAGGTTAGTGAATTCAAATAGTGATGACACGGCTTTCTATATATATACTCACAAACGTGTGAGGTTTTGCAGGCACATAAAGGTATCTTTTAAGGCATTCATTCAATCGCCAGGAGATGCAGAGATCAGTGTTTCCCCGTATGTATGGACTCCCAGGAACCTTATTTAAAAGATACAACTGGACATAGTGCAGACTGTATATATAGTTTATCAAAGGTAAGTAAAATCAGTTACACTCACATATTTTCAGATACAGGTAAGCATTTTAGATCGCAATGGATCTCTCTGGCTGGGTCGATGGTGTCTCAGCTTCCCCTCTCTCGTGGCGTGCGTTCCACCAGTGCGTTCCAGACACCGGAAGTGATGTCATCCGCCGCGTCCACTTCCTGGGGTTCCAGCCGTCTCAGGGATAGAGCGTCACTCTACGCGTTTCACCACTGATGAAACCTATGTGGTGAAACGCGTAGAGTGACGCTCTATCCCTGAGACGGCTGGAACCCCAGGAAGTGGACGCGGCGGATGACATCACTTCCGGTGTCTGGAACGCACTGGTGGAACGCACGCCACGAGAGAGGGGAAGCTGAGACACCATCGACCCAGCCAGAGAGATCCATTGCGATCTAAAATGCTTACCTGTATCTGAAAATATGTGAGTGTAACTGATTTTACTTACCTTTGATAAACTATATATACAGTCTGCACTATGTCCAGTTGTATCTTTTAAATAAGGTTCCTGGGAGTCCATACATACGGGGAAACACTGATCTCTGCATCTCCTGGCGATTGAATGAATGCCTTAAAAGATACCTTTATGTGCCTGCAAAACCTCACACGTTTGTGAGTATATATATAGAAAGCCGTGTCATCACTATTTGAATTCCCGAACAATATTGCACCATCACTGTTTTATTCTTTATTACATATATTGCGCTTCCCGGAGACCCCATAGCCTGCTTTATATGGCTGCAGTTACCATAGGGAGTCGCCGAGCAAAGTTCTGTGTGTTTGCAGCTCCTGTCGGTCTTTGCAGTTACGCCTCATCCTCTTGCTTGTTTTGAATTCTTGTTGCTGACCCTGGACCGTGACCACGACCTCGCTCCCTTCCGCCTGCCCTGACCTCTGCTTGCCTCCTCGACTTTGCACCTCTGCCACCATCCCTGACCTCTGCCTGTCCCCTGGACTTTGCAACTCTGCCGCCAGCCCTGACCCCTGCTTCCATACCAACTACGGATACTCTTACAGGACTCTGTCCCTGGGTTCTGGTTGGTTTATTTGTATCCCTACCTCAGCCCGGCGGGTCCGCCTCCTGATTTGAGACTAGCACCGTTGCACACAGACACCTATGTTCTCTGTCAAGGATGTAACAAACAGATCGACAACCGGAATGAAGCTTGCTGTACGGAACTTCTATTTGGCTGACATCTGGACTTCTTGTGCTTGTTCCTAATCCAATGGATTGAGGAGCACATTTCTCACTTGAGATTGAACTTGAACAACATACTCTTAGATTCCAGACATTCTCTTAGCCGTGTCCTCATATTCATCGAACTTGTCTCTCTTTGATTCTACAAATGTTTTCAGAGACTTCAGTGCTGTTACTGCAGACTGGAGAACCATTTTTGGATCCAATAGTTTGTGTGTTTGTTGAACCTTTTCAAAATGTAATTTCAAAATGAATGGAATAATGCAAATTCCAAACTGCACATCTTTTCATTAAGGATGCCAGTTTAACTTCGAACCACATCCTGGTCATTTGAGATTTCAGTTAGGGCTTCCTTAATCTTTTCATATCCGTGTACAATCGCTTTTGTCGCATCAGCTCTGCAAGACCAACGAGTTTCACTCAAACTCTTAAGCACATACAACTTTGTGCCTGCCTGAGACAATATTTTGGCCAGAATTGCATAACGTGAAAGAGATGCCATGAAAAGACTTAGATTTGTTGGACAAACGCAAGGAAGCATACAGCTGCAGGGCAAGTATTGGCCACCGTCTTCCCTACTGAATGAAGGGAATAACCACAATATGGCGTAAAAAGTGCCATTGACAGTCACTGATATCAATGTTGTGACAATCCAGAATTCAAGCAGTGCATTAGCAAGAGCAAAACCAGTGTGACCACAATTTGGCATGAATGTCAGAAACCTTTCCCTTGGAGATGTATTCTCCATGTAACGTATTACTATAGTCAACTGGTCAATTTGAGCCTCGTCTGGGGTTGAATCAACTGACACAGAATAATACTTGGACTTCTTTATTCCTGCAATTATGTGGTTCAGGACATGCTCACCCATTAATCCAATCAGCTCTTCACATACAGTATTGTAGATGACCGGTAATTCACATGACCGCTTCCTTTATTTGCATGTAGTTTGATGTGAGCAAAGAGAAATGATCATATTCAACTAGCAGTTCCATAATACCAAGATAGTTACCATTTCTTGGTGATCCAACCACTGTATTAACACCCCGGAAAGCAAGTCCACGTTTTTCAATGAATTTGGTAGTACTCACAACACGCATGAGAACTTTGCGCCAATATCCACTCAAATCTGCTTTTTGTTTTGCCAAATCCTGGTCAAAACGCCCAAGTTCCTTTCCACGTTTCGCCAAAATGGTTACAGATTCCAAGTGATACTTTGAAGTCTCATGTTAAGTCAACCGTTGACTTCAATATCTCCAGTCACAAAATCCAGTACTGGACGGTTTTACTTTGTTTAGCCACTAGATTACAGATATAGAAGTAGAGTTTACCAGTACTTGGAGAGAAACTGTAACGGAGTGCTCACTACAAACAAGACGTGACAGCGAGGCCAAGGTGGGGATAGATATATAACGCCACCCACAGCCGCAAAGGCGAATCTGGAGTGTAGATTGGTCGAGGTAGCCGGGTCAGGGTTGGAGAGGTGCGGATCGTTGCAGGTACTATTAGCCATGGTCAGGATTGGAGAGATTAGGATAGTCGTGGTACGTTTGCCGAGGTCTGGGTTGGAGAGGTGCAGATCGTCGTTGGTAGCCGGGGTCAGGAGTATAGAAGAGCTGAA
Source organism: Ascaphus truei (assembly GCF_040206685.1). Lineage (NCBI taxonomy): Eukaryota > Metazoa > Chordata > Amphibia > Anura > Ascaphidae > Ascaphus > Ascaphus truei. Next base: position 33,354,717 of record NC_134496.1, read on the forward strand.
TCCAAGAGATAGCAAGGTCAGGAACAGTAGCTAGGAACCAAGATATCAAGACAAGACTGTGGAGGCAGGGGTAGTAGTGAACACTTTGAAACAACAAAGGTTTATGCTCAGCCAATTTGCCAGAGGGCTGGCTGAGCATATATAGGGAGCAAAGACCAATGAGTGGACGGACAAAGTGAAGGCGCGTCCTCAATACAGGCTATGATTGGTAGAAATGGTGCAGGAGACCCGTGTGGGAAGGATTGCAGATGAAGATAGGTGACGCGGTCCATGCACACATTGTGCGTGCGTCATGTGCGCGCTTCGATGCCGTCACCACACGGGCGTAACCTGGAGGCGGGACAAGGAGATTCGCGCGCGTAGTACGGCGGTTGATGGAGGGAGGACCAGCTGATATGTTGCAGGGAGCGGAGCACCCGTCGCGGGCCGAGGTAAGCCGGGAGCGCGCCGAGGGCGGCGTGACTCCCGGATCCTTACAGAAACAAAGCCAAGAGCGGTGACAATCTCATTGTTCCGATTTATTAGTTGAAATAAATGTGCAGTACATTTTCAAACAAAATGCTTTTCACCCTTGGTCTGTTCTTCTTGGTGTACTGATGATCGCTCAAGCAATTTGCCATCATAGTTTTGCAAATCAAAGGATGCTTTTTTGGCCCAAAAATGTATCATATCTGGTGCTGATGATTCTGGCCACAGGCCAATATCATTTTCAAAACAGTGAGGTTTCTTTCCAGTTCTTCTCTAAGTTCTGATTGATTATCTTCGCCTTCATGGACTGTGTTTTCGCCTGTTGTTTACTCACTTGTCTCACCAACGCCAATGTTTTTTTTTTTTTTTTTAAGTTACAGATGAAGGTAGAATTTTTTGGTGTTTCTGTTGCAATGGTGCAATCTGTTGAAATTGCTTCAATTGGTTAGTTCGAGGTCGCGGTAGCTGAAGTTATGAAGTCATTGCTAATTTTTGGCAGCTTTGAAGTAATGTGTTGTTGTTTCTTTGACGTTCTGCAGCTGATTTCCGTTTCTGTACGCTGCTTTTATGGACAGGAGGGATTCTGCGTCGATCACTCATATTTACCTAGAAAAAGCAAATATTTGATAGTGAGTCCAAGTTGCCTGCCCGGCAAGTACACTTCATAATATGTTCACATTTTTCTACTTTTAATCTTGTATTCAAATCTTTTTCAATACACACGTTTCAATCAAAGTTAGTGGCTATCCTTGAGTTTGCATACGTAAAATAAAAGTAGTACTTCTTTAAAGCAATTAGTATATTTTATAAAACTATAGTATAGCATCAGAAAGCAAACAGCATGCAAATAAATAGAAAAGATATACCCAGTGCGCTAAGTGAATACTTATCCTCAAACAAATAAATAATGCAATTAATACGTGGAATAACATAAAAGGCTTTAATATACAAAAAGAAATCTTAGACCTAAAAAGGTCTATAATTGACCCCAAAAAGTGTCCATGTAATCGTGAAAGAGTCTTTGTATGAAAAAAACAATAAACAAAACGTCCAAATCAAGTTCAATAGTGTAAGTTATCAATGTATAAAAAATAATTGTCAATACAAAAGGATAATCCTTTTCACAAGCCTGCCAGCTCCATTGAAATATATCTGTAGGTAGAAAGTCCCACAGCTGATCTCAGGTAGCTCAATACCTAGGTGCATTAGTGAGAAAAGAAGCGCAGGGACAAACATAGGGTATTCAAGTTTTACTATTAAAAAACATATAAAAGCGGTCAATCAGTAATGCCCTTATAGAAAGAAAGTTATTTTAAGCATATCAGCCAGTTCTTTAGGTTCCGGTGCTGGTTAAAGTCCCTCAGCGTGGCGTCCGTCCTGCACGAGTATTCACCGTTGTCAGAACAGCGAAAAGGGCTGTTTGAATTCTCCACACGGGAGAAATAGATGGTCACCATACCCCGTCTCCGTACTCCGCGCCTCACTCAGCGGAGGGGGATGCCTGCAATCGGTGCTTACAAAGGGGACACAAAAAGAACCTTCCATATTTCTCAAGCTAGAGCAGCCAGCTCAATGCTGAGCTGCGCAGACTGCACAGATCTGCAGCTCCCGTGTCTGCTGCGTTGCTGCAAGCGTGGTACTGGAAGGTCTCAGATACAATTCTTAGGATCAGGGATAAGATGTCATACAATGCCCTATGCGTTTTGTGGAGCTGGTCCACTTCATCTGGGGTATGCTTTCCTATCACTGGGTTATTCTCTTTGCAGCTCCACCTCCCCCAGAGCAAATAAAACATTACTTACCCCCAAAATTGGCAGAATATTGATTTTTGGAGGCGATTCACTGGATACATAGAAAGGTAGCGTAGAATAGCAGCTTCCTTTTTTTTAAAAGATATATTTATATTTTATATATATATATATATATATATATATATATATATTATACATTTAATATATTATTTATTTTATTATATGTATATTAATATATTTATTTATTATTACAGTATTATGCAGTGACTGCATGCTTTAAAAGTAACTGAATGAAAGATCCGAAAATATTTAAGAAAAAATGGCTTATCAAATTATTTACTGTGTGTGTGGAGGCCCGGGGCGACCGCCCCATCCGCACCCCTTTAAATCCTAAAATATTTTTTTTAAAAGTTTTTTTGTGTAGGATGTGTTGCCTTCTGATATTTGCACTTCCCTGGCGTGGGAAGGGTTCCGATACGATTAAGAAATGGATGCTGTATTGGGTATTGTTTGTTCATAACAATGGTCTGTTATATTAATGAAAAGCTCTCTCCCTTGTGCTGGGTGACTTCAGCCGTATGACTAATCTCTTCTGTATCGGTCCAATACACGGCTTGTATGAAGGGAAGTCTCTTTTATACATCTGGAGTTCTATATTACATGAAGGACATTTCGTTATGGTTTAATTATTATTAATATTATTATTGTTTATTTGTAAAGAGCCAACATATTCCGCAGCGTGGTACTGCACCGACACACTTTATTCGAGCAAATACCCAGTATGTACCTGGCAGATACCTGGAATGCGCCGCTCCTCACCTCTGACAAGCCCCGTTCCGTTTGCCTTCCCAGCCTGGGTTCATGCCTGGCTGACGGGCGACTGATCTGTTAAATGATAATGATTAGGATTTAATAGGCTGCAATGCTTCGCGTGTCTATCAGATGGCATAAATTCATGAATTGTAATGCAGTATATATATATATACTGTGCAGTATTGCAGCCAGCGGGAATAAAATGCTTCAATCCCTGCCTGGAAAATACCTCAATTCACTTGGGCAGAAAACAGTCACAAACCTCAATACACCCGGGTATACCCGAATTCGTGGGACTAGCCGAGCTCGAATAAAGTGTGTCGCCAGTGTACAATGGGTTTCCAAAGTTATGTATATTACATACACAGAATGACATACCAAATAAGGACAAACGTGCGCAAACAGATCAAAAAAGGTAACGAGGGCCCTGCTCCAGAGATTTTATAATCTAGAGGGAATAAGGGGCAATGTTGGACAAAAGGTGAAGTGGCTGCTCATTGTGGGGTGGAGTATTTTAGACGTTTAATTATAAGGAAACCCTTCTGCAGTGCATTACAGGGGAATATGAAAGTGTGACACAGCCCTAACAGCATATACTGTATTACATGCAAAGAATACAGTACAGGCATACCCCGCATTAACGTACGCAATGGGACCGGAGCAGGTATGTAAAGCGAAAATGTACTTAAAGTGAAGCACTACCTTTTTCGCACTTATCGATGCATGTACTATACTGCAATCGTCATATACGTGCATAACTGATGTAAATAACGCATTTGTAACAGGCTCTATAGTCTCCCCGCTTGCGCACACCTTCGGTACAGGTAGGGAGACGGTATTGCTGTTCAGGACGTGCTGACAGGCGCATGCGCGAGCTGCTGTTTGCCTATTGGGCGATATGTCCTTACTGGCGAGTGTACTTAAAGTGAGTGTCCTTAAACCGGGGTATGCCTGTAAATGGGGAGGAGTAATTTACAGATGTGACCTGAGCCTTTAGCCACAGAGGGAACCCATGAATATAACTCACACATTTCATACAATATTGCAGGATTGCTGTAGCATGCATGGTATGTCACAATTATCACAATAACAATTACATATATATATATATTTTATTTTTTTGCATGTCATTTCCCAGAATTCCTTGCTGCAGTGGAAGCGCTGTATGCTGGGCGATAATGGGGAAAGACGGGGTTGCAGACCTGTCCAAGACATGCAAATGAACATACAGTAATATTTACAGTTGGTTTATATATATATATATATATATATATATATATATATATATATATATAATAGAGAGACAGTTGGCACTCCAAATACAAAACAATAGTTGCGGTGCATGTCCCATAGGGATAAAATAGAAAACGGTAGTCAACTCAACAAGAGTAAACAAAGGACAGCACTCAGTGGTAGATGAAAAAACCTGTATTCAAAGTAGACAGCAGCACAAACAAGACCAACGTTTCGGTCCTCACAGGGACCTTCCTCAGGGCAGTGCTGTAGACTACTGGCTGTGGAAACCTTATATACCCCCTAAAACCCACACCTAAGTGACCATCAGCTACTCTGATTGGTTATGCAAAAATGACCCATGATCAACCCCTCATGATCTGTCGCCGCACTAAAGTTGTCATAGCCTTAGCAGGAAAAGCTGCAGAGAACTGAAAAAGTAAACAGAGCTATATCAGTCCACATGTAGGGAATTTGCATCCCTGGTAGCCATGGTGACTAGTTCCTGGTAGCCGCAACGCCGTCCTGCAAGACAGGGGAATTCATAGCGCTCCCCAATGCGCATGTGCAGTCTCCTCGGAGTCAGTATAAGCACCACAACACATCTGGTAATGAGAAAGTTATCATAGGATCCTTTATCTTTAGCATAAATTCTGCAGCAAGCAGTCATTGACGCAGCATATCAGGAACAGTCCAAGAATGGCAAGGCTGATGCTCTTACTTCTTCACCCCCGAAGAAGTTCCTAGTTTGGAACAAAACATGTGTCGGGTGCGATGTCATGCGTGACGTCATTAGCGCGACCAGCTAACAGTAGCTTGGTCTGTCTACTTTCACGGCGTTGTGTATGTCTCTTAGCTGCCAGTTAACTAAGATGTGGGCCATATGTGGATCCCACTAGCTAGCGCTAAGGTCTTGAAGATTTAGCTCCTACCTGGTAAGGGGCCCCTGACCGAAATTTGCAGGTATCCAGCTCTGAATGCTTTCCGGAATGGGGGGTAAATAACTATGATCACTAACAACATTGGAGTGATTGTAGCACTTGGCTATTACTTTCGTTTGGAGATCTGAAGTAGTGGGGTACAGTTTAACTGTTTCATGCATATCTGTAGCAGGGTGAACTGTATGACCTGATTATAGAGTGAGGAATAGGCAACAATATAGCAGCAAAACTAAAGCTGCAGTCACTGAACTTCATTTGCGCACCCACTCTATATATGTGATATATCTATAAGGGTCAATGATACACTCTATATTACAACTTCAGCTCCTAATATCTTAATATATAAAATTGAAATTTGTGGGGTTGTTGCTAGATGTGGTGAATCTGATTGGTCCGTGGGTCTGTCACTCAGCCTCTGGCCAATCAGATTGGTCCGTATCCCTGCCCCGCCCCGCACGCCTCTCATTGGTCTGCGTGGCTCTATGACGTCACCCAACTGCCACTCTCTTCTCCTCCTCACCCACAGCTCACCTTCCCCCTCTGCCTCACCCAACTGCCACACACACAACCACCCGGCCACTGTCTTTTTCACCCAGCGGCCCGGACCGCCGCCCCCCCCCCCATCCATCACCCCGCCGGCTCCCCCCATCACCCGCAGCTCACCTCCACGCCGGCTCTCCCCCCCCCCCCCCCCCCATCCGCAGCTCTGTCTCTATGGATTCGATCCCATCATGTCGCGAGCTCTCAGGTCCCCCAACGGTCTGGCGCACGCAGGTACAGCACTTGCGGGGTTTCCAGCCCCTTTCCTCACAGACTACCGACTTGTGGCAATGCTATCTGCATCTGCTCTGTTCTTATAGGGCACCGTGTGTGCTTTTACTCTGCAGGAAGGGGGGTGGTTCAGAGTCACGCCCGCCCAGGTATTGGAGGGAGGGGGGGGGGGATAGGGAGGATTGTGACCGGCCCTCACCCCCGGCCGGGCCCCTCACCCCGCTGCACAGTAAGGTCGGCCTCGCGCTGGGACCGGGTTGAAATGGCGCCGGCGGCGTCTGCGCCAGCACGGGGGGCGGGGCTGATTCCCACATTCCGATTCCTGATTGGGCAGTCCTTCCACTCCGTCCAATCGTGCAACGGCGGCCGGGGAGGGGGGGGGTACATGCCCCTCCCTCTGGTCCCCTTCCCCACGGCGCTCCCTTGCTTGCCAGCGTGGGGAGGGAGATGGGCGCGGGGGGGTGGGGTGGTGGTGCGCAGTCACGGCTGGCAGGAGGTAGGGAGCTGCCTGTTCGGATAGCCGGACGTTCCACTCTCCCTACCCCCCCCCACTCCTCCTGTCCACTGTGTGTGTGTATGGGAGACAGTGTGTGTGTGTCTCACTGTGTATGTGACACTGTGTGCTGCGCAGGGGGGGGACCAGAGCTACGCAGGCGGGGCCAGAGCTGCGCAGAGGGGGGGGGGGGGGGGCGCGAGACCGGAGTTGTGCAGGGGGGGGGGGGCGGGAGACCAGAGCTGCGCAGGGGGGGGGGGGGCGGGAGACCAGAGCTGCGCAGGGGGGGGGGAGCGGAGAGAGAGGGGAAGTAGAGAAAAACTGGGGGAGCGGAGAAAGAGACAGGAGGAGGGAGCGGGAAATTTTAATCCCGGGCAATGCCGGGTCTCTTAGCTAGTATATCTATATATGCAAGTGCTCTCTCCCCTCAGGAACTTACCTTGATACCATCGTTGCCATCAGGGCTACATCTCATTATCTGGCCCAAAATACCTATATCATCGTTTGAACCATTATTTTAGTGTTCACACTAGGGTACAATAGAGGCCATCTAGACAGTACACCAGATTTCGTTGTGGTAAACATGCGCTACTATCAAGTTTTAACTAGGATGTGTCTTTCACAATTATCATTAAAATGTATTTATTTTTGAGTTCTATCCCTAAGTGAGTGCATCTATTTGGATTCTGTCTCCCTTTTTCCAGTTTTAGTGCAACGGCAGATCATGAGGGGTTGATCATGGGTCATTTTTGCATAACCAATCAGAGTAGCTGATGGTCACTTAGGTGTGGGTTTTAGGGGGTATATAAGGTTTCCACGGCCAGTAGTCTACAGCACTGCCCTGAGGAAGGTCCCTGTGAAGACCGAAACGTTGGTCTTGTTTGTGTTGCTGTCTACTTTCAATACAGGTTTTTTCATCTACCACTGAGTGCTGTCCTTTGTTTACTCTTGTTGAGCTGACTACCGTTTTATCTTATACTATATTAGTGAAAGCACTGTATGTTTGCCTGCCTGGATGTCCGGTGTCCCTAGGGGAAATCTCATTGGTCCCTTGGCCCGCCCGCCCCCGCACACCTCTCATTGGCCTGAGGCGGAGTGACGGGCCAAAGGACACACAGGGACACACACACACACAGGGAACACAGGGACACACACACACACACACAGGGAACACAGGGACACACACACACACAGGGAACACAGGGACACACACACACAGGGGGGACACACACCCACACAGACACACACACACACACACAGGGACACACACACACACAGGGACACACACACACACACACACACACACACACAGGGACACACACACACAGTGACAGACACACACACAGTGACACACACACACAGTGACACACACACACACACACACACACTGTTACATACATTAGCGGGGCTCACAGTGTTAGCAGCACCCGCGCGCACCTCCTCCTCTCCCCGTGTCTCCCGCGCTTTCACCCCGACCCCCCCCTCCCCCGGCGCCGCCACAGTCAGCGGGACACACACACTATTATTACCCCTTCAGCGCCCCAACCCCCCACCCACCCAGTGTCAGCGGCCGTGCGAGACCCCCCCTCTATATCTCCCACCTCTCCCCCCCCACACATATACATGCCCCCCCCTCCCCGGCGCTACAACTCACCCCTCCCCGGCGGGGGAACAGCCAGTGGCCAGGCAGGCTGCCTCGCGGCGCCGAGTGCCCAAGATGGCGGCGCCCGGGACACAGCGGGGGAGCGGCCACAACACGCTGCCTCCCGCCTCAGATCCACGTGGGACCTGCCGGATGGGTGAGTGAGCGGCCTTCACCTCCCCTTCACCTCCCCTCCACCCCCCCCCCCCTCCAGTGTCAGTGTCTCCCCGATACCCCCCCCCCCCCGGCGCCGCTACAGTCAGCGGGGGAGCGAGCGAGCGCCCGGGACACAGCGGGAGAGCGGCCACAACACGCTGCCTCCCGCCTCAGATCCACGTGGGACCTGCCGGATGGGTGAGTGAGCGGCCTTCACCTCCCCTCACCCCCCATCACCTCCCCTCACCCCCTTTCACCTCCCCTCACTCCACTTCTCCCTTCCACCCCCCTTCACCTCCCCATTTACCTCCCCCCCTCCACCCCCCCTTCACCTCCCCTCCACCCCCCCCTTCACCTCCCCTCCACCCCCCCCCTTCACCTCCCTTCCACCCCCCCTTCACCTCCCTTCCACCCCCCCCTTCACCTCCCTTCCACTCCCCCCCCTTCACCTCCCCTCCAACCCCCCACCTTCACCTCCCCTCCAACCCCCCACCTTCACCTCCCCTCCACCCCCCCCCTTCACCTCCCCTCCACCCCCCCTTCCCACCGCCTCCCCCCCCTTCCCACCGCCTCCCCCCCTTCCCACCGCCTCCCCCCCCCCTTCCCACCGCCTCCCCCCCCTTCCCACTGCCTCCCCCCCCTTCCCTCCACCTTCCCACCGCCTCCCCCCCTTCCCACCGCCCTTCCCACCGCCTTCCCACCGCCTCCCCCCCCTTCCCACCGCCTCCCAGCCCCCCTTCCCACCGCCTCCCCCCACCGCCTCCCCCCCCTTCCCACCGCCTCCCACCCCCCCTTCCCACCGCCTCCCACCCCCCCTTCCCACCGCCTCCCTCCCCCCCTTCCCACCGCCTCCCCCCCCCTTCCCACCGCCCCTTCCCTTCTCCCCTTCCCCCCCCGCTCCCCTTCCCCCCCCCCGCTCCCCTTCCCCCCCTCCGCTCCCCTTCCCCCCCTCCGCTCCCCTTCCCCCCCTCCGCTCCCCTTCCCCCCCCCTCCGCTCCCCTTCACCCCCCCTCCGCTCCCCTTTCCACCCCCCCTCCGCTCCTCTTCCCCCCCCTCCACCTCTTTTTCCCCTTTCCCCTCCCACCCCCTCCCACACTTCCACCCCCTCCTCTAACCCTTCCCCCCCTCCTCTAACCCTTCCCCCCCCTCCTCTAACCCTTCCCCCCCCCCCTCCTCTAACCCTTCCCCCCTCCTCCACCCCTTGCCCCCCTCCTCCACCCCCTCCTCCCCTTCCCGCTGCCCTTCGCCTTCATGCCCGCCTTACCGCCTCCCCACCCCCGCCTCTGCCTTTCACCCGCCCTTACTCCGGCCGCCTCTGCCTTTCACCCACCGCCTCACAGCCGCTGCACGCACTCAACAGACACCCGCCACACTCGACACATACCTGCCGCCACACACACCTGCTGCCTCCCGCCCCTACGCACCGACATCACTGACCCACCGCCTCACACCCTAGCAGGACCCCCACTCACAGACAGCACTCACAACCCACGCGCCAGCCGCCGCCTCACACCCTTGCAGGACCCCCACTCACAGACAGCACTCACAACCCACGCACCACCCGCCGCCTCACACCCTAGCAGGACCCCCACTCGCACACAGCACTCACAACCCACGCGCCACCCGCCGCCTCACACCCTAGCAGGACACACGACTCAGATTTTTACATCACTTATGCCACCAAAATATACATTGTACTGTGGTGTGGTTACAATAAACCATTTTTATACAACATCGTATTACATTTTCTTCCATCTTTCTTTTCAATATTATTATCCAACCTTTACAACAAACAGTCACCTATTGTTCCACGATTTATAAATAATACTACCTATTACGCATTTACATCCCGGGCAACGCCGGGTCTCTCAGCTAGTATATATATATATATATAGAGAGAGAGAGAGAGAGAGAGAGATACATACATACATACATACATACATACATACATACACATACATATATATTCTTTTAAAATGGCCAATTGTGTGTGCTACCCATAATCAATATGCAGAACACATAAACACATAAACTGCATTGTTATTAAATGTGCATTAGCTTTCTTGACCAGTGCAAAACATCTTTGAAGTTTTGTTCAAAATCTAATGTTTGTAGCTATTTTGCAAGTAATGTTTCAAAAACCGCAAATCCCATTTTCCCTCAGACTTGTATGGGCATCAGTTATATTTAATATCAATCTAGATCAAGGGTGGCCGTCACCATCCCTCAAGGGTCACCAACAGGTCAGGTTTTAAGGATATCCCTGCTTCAGCACAGGTGGCTCAGTGAACGACTGTTGGTGGCCCTTGAGGCCTGGAGTTGACTACCCCTGGTCTATATTATTTCACAACTTGAAAATGGGATGTTAAAACAATGCTACATACTACTTTTCCTCTGAATGTTGCAGTTTCTTAATTATTCATGTTTATTTTAGAATTCTTTTAATTTGTATAAGGCACTTAACCTCTTCAGTACTGGAAAGACCTGCAACTTATTTAGACTTAATAATGTAGTGCTGGCCCCTACTGCACTGAAGGAGTTAAATGTTGTTTATTGGAGTGCAGTAAATAGATGTAGAGGTACAGTAAGCATTTTTCAGACAAAATTACAATTGAGAGGGCAAACCTGAGAAAGTTGAATTTCGTTGAGAGGTTAGTGCATGCATGGAACAGTCTCCCAGCAGAGGGGGTAGACGTGAACATAATTGGAAAGCAGCCCAAGAGTCTTAACAGTAGGATGTCTGATGATGTACCATTGTGTATATAATAAGGAGCACTGCTTGTGGTTTTCCAGATGGGCACGGAGAAGAGGATCAGACCGGATAGGTGGCGTATCAGAGAGGGAAGCGGAGGGGAAGGGAGAACAGAGGATACGGATCCCAGCGGAGACTGTGACGATGAGGACGGGTGTCAGGGATCCGGTGATAAAGTATACACAGGTAAATTTGATGTGCTATTCATACGTAGATGACATTCTGCTGCTCACAACAGCAGCCATATTTAGAAGCTTATGTTACATTAGTATGTATGTGTGTGTATATATATATATATAAAATCACTAATGTGTGGTGGATACCTATCTAAGCTTCAAATCACAAAGCCAGTATAACCAGCCTCACACTGATGAGACCAAAAAGGTCGAAACAGCTGTCTGTCTGTGGGTAGGTTTACTGGCTATGCATCTTAACCCAGGCTGTGCTGAAAAGCTGTGAAATGCAGCAAGCATACGCTTATAGTGGTCCATGTCAATATGGATTTGAAGCAAAAGGTGGCACTGTGTGCTCATTTGCATGTCATTTCCCAGAATCCCTTGCTGTAGTGGAAGCACTGTATGCTGGACGATAATGGTGAAAGGTAGACTTGCAGACCTGTCTAAGGCATGCAAATGAGCACACAGTAATATTTCCATTATATGCACACATATATAATATATACACACATATATATATATATATATATATATATATACAATTAAAATCTGCTAGAGGATGTGACTTAACGTCTGACCGCCGGTACCCAAAAAGCGGAAGGTCACCAGTACATGAAGTCTTACCAGACTCGACCTGCTGGGATAGCGCCTTGGTCCGACTGACCGCAACAGAATCCCTAGCCTCAAACTAGTAGGATGGTAGCACCACCAACTGGGACAACTAGGGGGACTACCCAAGAGCTCTATCTGGAGTACCTCCCACCCACTCCCAGTAACCACAGGCTGGGAGCCACAACCTGGGAACTATTTCCTTGTGGTTTCTGAAGGCAGTAGGACCTCTGGCCTAGGTGACAGGCCTTCCAGGAAGCACACAGCAATCACTGACAAAAATACTCTGCACATTTTTTAACAAAGACCCTGCTCCTCTTTCGGGACACCCGGGTCAGAGCTTTAAAAGGGACACACACGCCGTTGTAAGGCCTAGCCAGCCCACAAAAATCTGTAGGTAAGATAAAGGGGTTCCCCTCCTCCTCCAAAATGCAAGAGGGAGGCAGGGTAGGGGGAGGGGGGTGATGGCTGGCGGAGGCTGCGTGGTACGGTGGCGAGGGGGCAGCAGAGTGGAGAGGAGGAAGCCTGGCGATTTGATGGAAGTAGGCACCTGGAGGAGCTTGGGAGCAAGGGGGAATGCAGAGAGGAGGTTTGGGGGTGGGGGGGAAAGGTACCGAAGGAGCTCCATTTCCATCACAGAGGATGTGATCTGGATGAAAAAGTAATAGCAAAGGCAAATTGGAATGGGTATCATGATATTAAGTGAATAAAGGAAGATTTAGTAACAGCTGTACTGTAAGAGCCAGTATCCTGCTCTGCCTTATTAGATCCTTGCATCACTTATAGCTTGATGTTCCTCTTGAGCCCGAGGGTTTTAGAAGTTAAATTCTAATCTATATATGTATTTCTGACATTCATATAATAATCAACAACGTTCTGCAAAATGCTTTGCCACAAAGAACCAAGAAGGGAATGTGAAGAGCAAGGAAGCGGCTTTTGCTGAAGTTGGGCGTTCTAGCACAAACACAGTGAAGGATGTGTGTACATTGCGAGTGATCTGTGAATGATTCCTTTATCTGCCCCAAGTTGTGCTCTTATTCATTGATTTGTATGATGCACAGACAATGCTTCTCTTGTTTCTCTTGTATTGTTCTTTTATGTAACTACAGAGCCTCTCATTTTAGCCGCAGACCCTTCCCTTCTCTGTAAAGAATTAGCCCAGATCTCTTTGACACGCCTGGCAGGTCACGCTCTCCAGCCTACAAGTTGGCTTTGTTGAGCATTTACACATTTTCTGATCAAGGTCTTATGGTGTGGTCACTGCAACAGATCCTACGTCACAGCTGGCCCTGAATCTGGTGTCTTGCAGCGGAGACATTCATCCCTATTTTTGTATTTTTCAGTGGTCTGGACCCCGTGCATGTAAATCAGATGTGTGCTGTGTGTGTAAATTGGAGGTGTGCACTGTTCTGGACACAGCGCGTGCATACTGGGCCTGTGCGGAGTGTGTCTAAGGGAGGTGTGCACTGGGTCTGGGCGCTGTGCTTGCATATCGGAGGTGTGCGCTGGGTCTGTGCGGTGTCTCCATATATCGGAGGTGTGCGCTGGTTTTGGGGCACTGTGCGTGCATATCGGAGGTGTGCGCTGGGTCTGTGTGGTGTTTTTGTATAGCGGAGGTGTGCGCTGGTTTTGGGGCGCTTTGCGTGCATATCGGAGGTGTGCGCTGGTTTTGTGCAGTGTGCGTGCATATCAGAGGTGTGCAATGTGCGTGCATATCGGAGGTGTGGTCTGGGCACTGTGTGTGCACATTGTCGGTATAAAATTCCTGTAACCTGAATGCTCCAGTGTGTGCCTTCCTTCCACAGCAGCCAGCGGACGTTAAACTGACAGACCCCTGTTTCTGCTCAGAGGGGGACACGAGAGGACGGAGCATATGTTAGGGAATCTGAGCTGTGTGTTGCACTGCACCCAGACACTGCATCTTAAACCGTCAATGACTCTGAGGCTATTATATACAATATGTGTACAATCAAATGAAATAATGTCAATAGCAGCCAAAAGCAGGTGATAAAAACAGAGTTCATAAAGAGATAAGATAAAACACTGAAATGTAGTTACTGCTTGTGCTTTACGTGTAAAAAAAAAAGCAGTGCTTTTTATGCAAACTTACATTAGCTGACAAACTAATTTCCCCAAATTGCTGATCTAACTATAGGCAGTGAATACCAACCAAGGTCACAAACGATACATGCGTTATAAATAAGCCCCCTGGTGTATCAGACCTTTTCTATAAATGATGTTAAAAGTAAACACAATGCAGGGAAATCAATAGAGCTTAGAAGACTGAAACTCGGAGAGAGCAGAGGATATAATAAAATAATGTCCCCCAGGAAAATGAGGTCCCATCACTGCAGGTGTGGAAAAACAATAAATAGCTCAGGCATTGAATCAATAAAATTACAGTGATAGATGAGAGCTTAATAAGATAACGTTCATTAGGTTGCTTTGCAAAGCAGCCATCTGAGCGTTTAGCAGCAGGGCCTGGCAGGAAAGCGCTGAAAAGGAGGCGGTTCTGTCTGGTGTCACCGTCATACTTTTACATCTAATAGAATTAAGTCATTGCATTTGGCAATGGGAAAACGTGGATTGCAGTGCTCTGTGAAGATGCTAATTCTTTCAGTTCTCAGCATTGCTTGGTGCCTGTTTTGTCTGCAAATGGTCTTTAAAGAGGCTGTCCGCGTGGCACTTTAAAAAAACCAAATATATATATATTTTCAATATATGCTCCTATGATTACCTTTATTGAGAACTAATTACATAAGCTGCCAATCGATTCCTTCTTCCGTGATCCATCAGCAAAGATTCTGCTTCCCAGGGTTCACAAAATGGCTGCCTTTCCGTTTCAATCAATCCTTCAGTCAGTGTAACTCAGAAGCTACTATTGTATTGTAAAATTGTCAAATGTATTTGTATATTACTACGGTGACATGATCTATCGTTACAGTTTGCAGCTCAAACTGCTGGGAATATTGGCAACAAAGTATCACAAACAGGAAAGTGTTGCAAAAAAATTGCACTGCTTGGGGTGTGTTTAAACCTGCTATAGAAATCAAAAGATGCTCAGTATATTTAAACTAATTAAAAATTGCACTAAGAGTTGAATTTTTTTTTTAAAAAGTGTGTGTGCCGGGGCACGCACATTTTAAGTGAAACTTCTTTGTCTTTTGTCACTATGTTGTCACAAAAATTGTATTTGTGATTGTGATGTTTTTAATTACAAATCAAAACACAATTTCAGTACCAAAACGCAAAGAAGTTTGACTTAGAATGTGTGTTTTAGCTATTTGCACTTCTATATTTATAGTAACTGTGAATTCATTGTGTGTGTGTGTGTGTCGCTGTGTGAGTCAGTCAGTGTGTGTGTGTGTGTGTGTGTCTGACACACACACACACACACACACACACACACACACACACACACACACACACACACTGACAGACACACACTGACAGACACACATACACTGACAGTCAGTGTGTGTGTCAATCAGTGTGTGTATGTCAGTCAGTGTGTGTGTGTCAGTCAGTGTCTTTCCTCTCCCTCCCCCGACGTCACTGATGGCCTCTTCTGCCAGCAGTGACGTCACTTCCGTTATGGAATTGTGTTACAACACAAGGGATTTTTTCTATCAAAACTCTGTAGGTGCCAGCAAAGGTTTCACTTCAAAAAGATGTAGTAAGTATTATCTAATACTAGAGAACTGATTTAGTTAAAAAAAAAATGGAAAAAAAACATGTAGGATATTGCATGCATTGCTCCTTTAAAATAGAATAATTTGGGGACATGACAAACAAGCAGCACACATTAAAATTGAATATCAACTAGGACATATTGAGACATGTTGTTTCTCTTTGTGTCAGTAAGAAACAATGACAACACAGAAATGAATGTTGACTTTATCTTTGTAGCAAGGATCTCCTGGTGTATGACGGGGGTCTTCACTCATTGGGAGCTATAAAGATCTAAAGCTGGTCAAAACAAATGAGTCCTTACATACATGGGACAGGTGCATCTGAACTAGCCTTGGTACCCTTCAGGAATATCTCCAGCAAGAAGAGCACCTGAATTATTAAGCTGGACTCGCAGCCCCCTGATGACATTGTAATCATTTTTACGTTTGATCCACTGATATCAAAACATTATATCCAGAGATGGATGAGTAACAATCTGTTTCAGGCTTAAAAATAAGTGGTAACTGTTATTATATAGAAAATGGAAAATTCCTAAAGCAAATCTTACAGCATGTATTTCAATTGATAAACTTGATGTCTTTCTTCTTTATTTCAAACTGATTTCCACTTTGCAAGGGTTTCCTCAGAAGTGACTGGTAAGTGTGAGTTCTAGCAATATCCATCCCTCGTTATCATGTCACAAGAAATCAGCAGCTGGTCCTGAAACTGGACATCAATGTGTCAGGCTGCTTTGTTCACTATTGTACTTCAGGGCTTTTAACACACGTGTTTACATTCCTACCTGCTTACATGACCGGGTTATAGTGAGGAGTTTAAAAAAAAAAAAAGAAACCACCCCAAGATACTCTGCATGTTCCAATCAGGTGTGTTTGGTGATCTAGGCCCTAAGTGACTTCCAAAAGGTACAAGACTCTGCAAGTAAGTTCTCTCACTTTGAAGACAGTGTTTTTATTACCAGGCTATTCTTTCACTGCTAGAGAAGCAGATTTAAATACATTGAAACACAGTACTGTGTTTCAGTCTTCAGCTGCACGCAGAACCTCCAGAATTCCTGTTACCATCTCAAAAGGAAAATGTGATTTAAATTTAAGTAGGTATCGAACCAGATTAGCCGTCGGCTACAATAAAAAGGCACGGGCCCAGCAGCACAGGCGTAGACCAGCAAGTTCAGATGCACCTGTCCCCAATTGTTTTTACCAGCTTTAGAGTCCGCATCTCCCAATGAGTCAAGACCCCTGTCATACACCAGGAGATCCTTGCTTCGAAGATGAAGGCAACAATAATTTCTGTGTTGTCATTGTGTCTTACTGACACAAAGAGAAACAACATGTCTCAATATGTCCTAACTGTAGTTGATATTATATTTGAATGTGTGCTGCTTGTTTATCATGTCTCCAAATTATTCTGTTTTAAAGGAGCAATTCATGCAATATCCTACATGTTTTTTAAATAAACCAGTTCTGTAGTATTAGATAATACTCCAACATGCAAAAAAAGAATAAAGGGCGCAAAAAATGTAAAATTCTTTATATGATACGATTGAATCTCTGAGGAAACCACAGTAGGTGGAGAAACATTGGAGGTGAAGCAGCAAACACCAGATTAGCACTCTCCCATAGTCTCTTCCCCCCTGTAGTCAGCATCCGGAGTTGGTTCCAGTATCCAGTGTGTGATCACGCAACGCGCATGAAGCTCCAAGTGGAACGCAGGACTTCAGTGACACATAAGCTGAGGAGTCGTCACTCCCGGACGTGACGTCAGTTCCGGAGAGTCCCGCAGCGGGCCAGTCGGAGGAGGGGTGGCATGCTGCGGAGTGGAGCTGGGACCGCTGTTAATCAACGGGTCAACGGCTCACAAGTGCCCATCACCCCCAACCATAAAGACCAGCAGAAGCGCCCAGTGGGTTGTGGACTAAGAGACTGGACCCCAGGATTCTAAGCTGATCGTTGACACAGGACAGGGGAGAATGGAGACTGATATGACAAGGCAATTCATTTTATCTTTTTATTGTTCATGTGAGTGCACCATTTTTGATGTTGATTCAATAGTATCATATAAAGAATTTTAAAAAAAAATGCGCCCTTTATTCTTTTTTTGCATTTTGAGGTATTGAGGAGGAGTGGTATTCTGACCTCTTGGGCTGCATTTGTTATAAGACCCATCAATACAAGCACTCACTCAAGAGGACATTGTTTAGCATTCAATGTATCCCCTTTATATAACACTTGCTTCATGTTGACACTTTTGAGAGCTCATGAAGGGGTGTTACTTTTAGCATATCTGTGTGTTTGCTGTAAGTCTGCATCTATAGGGACGCATTTATCAGTGATTTTGCGTCTTTTTAACAAATATATATATTTTTTTTAATTTTTTATTACATTTATTGTATCTTGGAGAATACTACCATAAACAAAAACTATACCGAGTATATGATTTAAAGGGTTCTTGAGAATACAATTATATACCAACTATATCATTTACCATCAAGTGGACACACACCTTGTGTACGTGTTCACAAGTTCTTTTATTCATTAGATAATATTTACTACAGCTTTTTTTTTAATTCAACTCAATGTCATGTTTAATTTGTTTAAATATACTGAGCATTTTTGGCTTTAGCACACTTCCCCACAGTGCAAGATGTTTGCAACACTTTCCTGTCTGTGATACTTTGTTGCCAATATTTCCAGGAGTTTGAGCTGCAAACTATAACAATAGATAATGTTACTGTAGTAATATAAAAAAGCCTTTTACAATTTTACAATACAATTGTAGCTTCTGAGTTACAGTGACCGAAGAATTGATTGAAACTGACAGACAGCACCAACACAGCCGCACTGAACACCAGCCACAGCACCAACACAGCCGCATAGAACAGCAGCACAGCCGCACTGAACAGCAGCCACAGCACCAACACAGCCGCATAGAACAGCAGCACAACCGCACTGAACACCAGCCACAGCACCAACACAGCCGCATAGAACAGCAGCACAACCGCACTGAACACCAGCCACAGCACCAACACAGCCGCATAGAACAGCAGCACAGCCGCATTGAACACCAGCCACAGCCGCATAGAACAGCAGCACAGCCGCACTGAACACCAGCCACAGCACCAACACAGCCGCACTGAACACCAGCCACAGCACCAACACAGCCGCACTGAACACCAGCCACAGCACCAACACAGCCGCACTGAACACCAGCCACATCACCAACACAGTCGCACAGAACAGCTGCACAGCCGCACACAACACAAGCTACAGCACCAACATAGTCGCAAAGAGCCATCACCGCCGAACATAACAGCAGCCACAGCACCAACATAGCCGCGCTGAACAGCCTCAAGCTCTCACCAGTGAAATCTTATTAGAGCTCATACGACAAAGATTTGTGTTTGTTTTTTTAAAGCAGCTCTTTCCATTCCACATTAGGATTAGGGTTCATATTTACTAGTAGTGCTATCCAATAAGACAAGCCAAATAGGCTGTGAGGTGTCTTGTGGTGCTGCAAAGTGTCATATGGAATCAGACTACTTAGTAAATAGGGCCCTAAATCTATGGCGCAAGCCTCTTATACTTGAACCTCACCCATTTTTTTTATATTACGTCCTCAAATATGTGCTTGTATTACTTTTTGTGCGAATCAGAAACTCTTCTCACATAATATAACAAAAGGCAGAAAAGCCCAATGCTACATCCAATGTGACACAAATACACAGTGAAATACTTATATATTCTCTTGAATAAGGGTCGTTTAGTTAAACCCTTTGGCCATTGGGGTTCTGAGCTTGCTGGGATTGTGTTTATTAATTTGATTCTCACATAATGTGTATGCGGCTTCTAGGATTAAAAGCTCGGAAACAAATGAGGACTATTTTTGAGGACTAACATTTTAATTAGGCAACAACACTACCCTGGCCATGTCTGATATGTGTCTCTCATAAGAAGTGAATGTAAGACAGACTTCACTAGAGTTTCTTTCAAATGAAAACATTGACACTATTTCTGGTCCATAAAACCTAAAATCCCATTTGGGATCAAGGTAGATGTTGGCGTTTGCTTCACGCCAGAACACAAGGGTGCTGCCGCTTTCATGCAATGTCCACTTACAGGACTACTTATTATCAGACGGGCGTTTGATGATCAGTATATTTACTCTGAATATTTACAGGAATTCAGAGCCCAACCAAAGTCCCTGTCAATAACTGTCAGCGGTGATAGAGCTGCGGTTCTGGTTGACTGAGTGTAGACACTGATGTGAAGACCTGGCAGTGTGTGCTGAATATTTACTAAGCTAAAGCCAATTACAGCCTGGCAGTGACAGGCACACGACCTAATAAAGAGATGTTTGGCCTCCACTTGATCAAAACGGGGATCTTCTAGAAAACGCTTGTGTGTGCTGAAATGATTTAACTCTTTTTGATCTGGGATGGGACCGACCGATAGTGGAAGGCACCTATTTTGCATCTTTTAATAAATTTACCTTCTGTGCAGTAAAAAAAAAAGAGTCTGGATTTTAGTGGATCTAGAATTTGAAGGTGCAGACTGGAAATGTAGAGTAATTCACACATTTTAATGCACAGTATTTAGGTTATTTTATGGGGCCTATTCTGGTAACTTCTATAAGTGACTTCACGCTTGTTAAGTACACTTACCAAGCGATATTGCATGTGTACCTATTCAGAAAGTTTCGATAACATGGCAATATCGCTTGGAAACAGCTTTTTAAGGAGCGTTAGCACTCTGGCTCAGACAAGGCGTACGGTATCCCAAAAAATGGCCAATCGCTCTTTTTCTTTTGCCAGTAACTGGTATTCAGGTAGCTTTGATGTGCTCATCGCGGCTTAAACCCGCATATTCAGATCTCGCCACCTATGTGCAGGTCAAGGAGAAAAATGTATTGTTACTACATCAGATTGAAGCCAGGGATCTCCGGAGCTGCCCCACATTCATTGCAGCTCTGGAGAACCCCTGCTTTAATCCTTTGTAATAAAAATAAATTTACAGCTTCATTACCTTAGTGGCTAATTGCTAAGGTAATGAAGTGATTAAATGCCAGTGCCTGATTTGTTGGTGGTAGAGGGGGTGGGTGAAGTTTGTAGTTGCCCCAGGGTGGGTGGTTAGTCCTACCGGGAGGGGTTGCGGGAGTAGTTAACCCCTCCCTTACCTTAGCGGTAACAACCGCTAAGGTAATGAAGGGGATAACTCTTCCCACTACCCACCTGGTAGGCCTAGCCACCCACCCTGGGGCATCCTTCAACCTTCATCCACCCCCGCTACCACAAAAAAAACAGGTAGTGGTGGTTATCCCCTTCATTACCTTAGCTTCATTACCTTAGCGGCTAAATGCTGTTTTTATTTTTATTGTATTAACATACAGTAGTATTGAATCAGGGGGTCTCTGGAGCTGAACCGTATTAATTTCAGGTCCGTGGACCCCCTGCTACCCGAGCTACAGGCCCCAGTATGGGATGCTAGTATATCCGGCATGTTTAATTCTCCCGTGTCACATGACCGGGACATTTAAACGTGCAGAAGATACCGGCAACCCCATACCGAGGCCTGTACCTTCTGGAAACAGGGGGTCCCAGACCTAAAATAAATGAGGTTCCGGTCCTGAGCTGTTCAGAGACATGCAGTAATCTCTGTGCAGCTCTTACGGACTGCAGGGAGATCGCCTGTAAGAGCTGTGCAGGGACATACAGTTATCTCTGTGCAGCTCTCTCTGTGCAGCTCTTACAGACTGCAGGGAGATCGCCTGTAAGAGCTGTGCAGGGACATGCAGCTCTCTCTGTGCAGCTCTTACAGACTGCAGGGAGATCGCCTGTAAGAGCTGTGCAGGGACATGCAGCTCTCTCTGTGCAGCTCTTACAGACTGCAGGGAGATCGCCTGTAAGAGCTGTGCAGGGACATGCAGCTCTCTCTGTGCAGCTCTTACAGACTGCAGGGAGATCGCCTGTAAGAGCTGTGCAGGGACATGCAGCTCTCTCTGTGCAGCTCTTACAGACTGCAGGGAGATCGCCTGTAAGAGCTGTGCAGGGACATGCAGCTCTCTCTGTGCAGCTCTTACAGACTGCAGGGAGATCGCCTGTAAGAGCTGTGCAGGGACATGCAGCTCTCTCTGTGCAGCTCTTACAGACTGCAGGGAGATCGCCTGTAAGAGCTGTGCAGGGACATGCAGCTCTCTCTGTGCAGCTCTTACAGACTGCAGGGAGATCGCACGGTAAGATCTTTGGGGGGGGAAAAAACTTTTTACCAAGCGATAAATCTTACTGAATACCGTTTTTACACAAATGTAAGACTGTGTGGTAACAACTTTAACACATTAACTCACTCCAGAGCAGATGTCAGCTGCCAAGCAGTGTGTGTGGCTGCATGTGGCAGCACTGTGTCCAATCCTTCCTGCTCTTTCTGCAAAGCTTCCCTTTCTTCCTCTAGGAAACGTGGGGGGACATGGGCATTGGACTCTTGCCGGTTTTTATTTTTCTAATAAATACAGCAGTTTTATACATTTACAGCAATGCAATTATTTAAGCTGACAATCAATCCTTGCTCCCGCGATCGATCGATGAAAATCCTGCTTTTCAGGGTACACAATATGGCCGCCAAAAGAGGCAGCGCTGTTGCTTCCTAAATGGTTGCTATAGCAACCCAAGGAAGCCTAATCCATTAAAAAGGGCCTAGTGATTTAAAAAAAAAAAAAAGATTTTTTTTTAAATCACGGCCATTGTTAATGATTTTTATCTAATACTGCATAACTGATTAATATATATATATTTATAATTACATATTTTTAAAAAGATGCATACAGTAAGCGGGGACTTCAGCTCTAATAAGGGATATCGGAGCTTGATCCTGAGTTAATTTCCATTCAAGTCAGTCAGTGCAGTGAATCTCACCGATAGATTGCTAAATATTGAGAGCTTCATTAGAACGTTGCTTTCCTGTTTATTAGAGGCACGCTTAGGGGAGATTACAGCTTCACACAACATATTGGAGTAATTAAGTTCATAAAAAGAACTGTTTACACAAACGTGATCTGAGCCTCACCAGTTCTGATAACGAAACTGAGACTCGGAAAGGGTTATAATAAGCATTTGTTGACTGATTTTGTCCCAACCTCGCACCATTCTGTAGATGAAGTGATGAAACCACGTGACACTACTATTCTTTTATTTAAAAACCTACACCTCCCTTTTTGAAGCAATTTTTATTTAAAGGATCATTTTCATTCTGCTGTAACAACATAATCTTTGCAACGTTCCTTAACAGGACTCTCCTGAGTATGTATGTATGTACAGGCATACCCCTGTTTAAGGACACTCACTTTAAGTACACTCGCGAGTAAGGACCCAATAGGCAAACGGCAGCTCACACATGCGCCCGTCAGCACGTCCTGAACAGCACTACCGGCTCCCTACCTGTACCGAAGCTGTGCGCAAGTGGGGAGACTATAGAGCCTGTTACAAGTGCGTTATTTACATCAGTTATGCATGTATAGGATACTTGCAGTACAGTAAACGCATCGATAAGTGGAAAAAAGGTAGTGCTTCACTTTAAGTACATTTTCACTTTACATACATGCTCTGGACCCATTGCGTACGTTAATGCAGGTATGCCTGTATGTATGTATGTATGTATGTATGTCTTTATTTATATAGCACCATTAATGTACATAGCGCTTCACAGTAGTGTAATACACGTGACAATCATATAAATAACAAATAATACAGATAACAGATCATGGGAATAAGTGCTTCAGACATAAAAGTAACATTTAGGAAAAGGAGTCCCTGCTCCGAAGAGCTTACAATCTAATTGGTAGGATGAACATACAGATACAGTAGGAGGGCATACTGGTAAGTGCGTCTGCAGAGGGCCAAGCTTTATGTATCAGGTGTATAGTGTTCGCCACTGAGCTACTCGTATGCTTCATTAAGCAAGTGTGTCTTAAGGTGGGTCTTAAAGGTAGATAGAGAGGGGACTAGTCGAGTATTGAGGGGAAGGGCATTCCAGAGGTGCAGGGCAGTCGGTGAAAAAGGTTTAAGGCGGGAGAGGGCTTTAGATACAAAGTGGGTAGAAAGAAGACATACTTCAGCGGAACGCAATAGTCGGGATGGTGCATAGCGATAAATTAGGGCTGAGATGTAAGGAGGGGCAGAAGAGTGTAAAACTTTAAAAGTGAGGAGAATTGAATGTGTGATATGGGATTTGATAGGAAGCCAGGAGAGGGATTTCAGCAGGGGAGGCGCTGAGACAGATTTATCAAAGAGTAGAGTGATTCTGGCAGCAGTGTTTAGGATAGATTGTAGGGGAGACAGGTGAGAGGCAGGAAGGCCGGACAGCAGGAGGTTACAGTAATCGAGACTGGAGAGAATGAGGGCCTGAGTCAGAGTTTTAGCAGTTGAGCAACAGAGGAAAGGGCGTATCTTTGTGATATTGCAGAGGAAAAAGCGGTTTTAGATACGTTTTGAATGTCAGAGAGGAGTCGAGAGTGATCCCTAGGCAGCGTGCTTGCGCTACTGGGTGTATGACAGAACTTCCAACAGTAATGTAGAAGGAGGTAGTGGGGCCAGGTTTGGGAGGAAGTATGAGGAGCTCTGTTTTTGCCATGTTAAGTTTAAGTCGGCGGATAGCCATCCAGGATGATATCGCAGAGAGACATTTAGAAACTTTGGTCTGTACTGCAGGTGTAAGGTCAGGGGTCGAAAAGTAAATTTGTCTGTCGTCAGCATAGAGGTTATATATGAACCCAAGAGATGTGATTAGGTCACCTAGAGAAAGTGTGTACAGAGAAAAGAGAAGAGGTTCCGGGACAGAGCCCTGGGTTACCCCCACAGAGATGTCGATAGAGGAGGAGGTGTTAGCAGAAGAGACATTGAAAGATGGGAGAGGTAAGAGGAGATCCAGGATAGAGCTTTGTTATGAATGAGCATGGAGAATGTGAAGGAGAAGAGGGTGATCCACACTATCAAATGCTGCAGAGAAGTCGAGTAGTAGGAGCAGAGTGTAATGACCTCTGTCT
This sequence comes from Ascaphus truei, assembly GCF_040206685.1. Taxonomy (NCBI): domain Eukaryota; kingdom Metazoa; phylum Chordata; class Amphibia; order Anura; family Ascaphidae; genus Ascaphus; species Ascaphus truei. Next base: position 33,379,242 of record NC_134496.1, read on the forward strand.
TTGGCAGCGTGAATGCCATTAGTTATTTTAGTGAGGGCTGTTTCAGTGAAGTGAGCAGTGCAGAAGCCAGATTGTAGAGCATCTAGGAGAGAATAGGTGTTGAGAAAATGGAGTAAGCAAGAGAGTACAAGACGTTCAAGGAGTTTAGAGGCAAGAGGCAGGAGGGAGTCAGGTCAATAGTTAGAAAGACAGGTAGGGTCAAGCTTGACGTTTTTGAGTAATGGTATAACTGTTACATGTTTGAAGTAGTATGAATGCTTGTCCACTTTGATTAGATATATAGGTTTGGTATCATTTGCGTGTAACTGGGGAGCACATATATGAGTGCCCACTGTTATCCTTTTATGTGTGCACATTGTCTTTTTTTGGGCTTTGATGATGATTTTTACTTAATAAAAATAATTAGGCCTGGCTGGTAAATAACCTGTAGAAAGCAACATGCATTACAGTGTTTATGCATAGCACAAGCATCCCAGTCTACTCCTCTCTGTCATGCTTCAAATAACACATAATACACTTTTAGACCTGTTTTGGTATTCACAGTACATTAAGGGCAAGTTTCACAATAATATTAGAATATATTATTTTAGATTATTGTGCAGCAGTAAGAGCCAGACGTCATGGATAACTTCGAAAGACCACACGTAAAACAGCACCTTAACCTGACTGGGTCTTTTGTGATAAGAATGACGTGCTGGGAGTAAAAGCTCTAATATTCAATCCATTAATAAACATTCTATAACTGCCCATATTACTGTATGTATATTAGCCATTTGCAGAGCTGAAGACAGCTTATCTGGGGCCCTCTCCCTCACCTTCACGCCCCCACCTCCCTCTCTCTCACACCCCTTATCCCCTTCTATCGTGCTCCTCCTCCTAATGCCCCCACCTCCTCTACTTCATGCCCCCACCTCCCTCTCTCATGCCCCCATATTCCCCCCTCTCATGCCCCTACCTCCCACCCCCACCTCCCTCCTCCCCCCAACTCACTATCCTTCACTCAACCTGTCACCTCCCTCACCCCCCTCTCCCTTACATATAATATCCCCCCTTGCCAATACACATAATATTTCTCCCCCCCCCCCCTCCGGGGCCCCAGCACACCCATAACCCTCTCCCCAGGGCCCCAAAACTCAAACACACACCTTTGTGCAAGCCTCCGCTCGAGTGCAGCACCGATAGGGAAGTTGAGCCTGACTTCCAGCGCACAGGGAGGAGCTTATACCGTAAACCGGGCCCAGCAGCAGGCGAGACCCCCTGCAGGAGGGTGAGCAAGGGCCGGGCTGCAGGATGTGGATGTTGAGCCCGAGCCTGTAAGGGTTTTGGTCCAGGGTTTTTCTGGGTGGGGACTCCTAAACTCACACCTGAAGATCTACCTAATTATTTAAACACCTGATTCTAATTGTCCCCTTTAATTTAGATGATAAAACCAGTGTTTCACTTACTGTTTAACATGCCCTGACTCTTAATTACGCATTGTTTGTCTAATTCATACATCATTTTGTTTTAATCTCACTCTCAGTCACTCTATCCCTCTATACCTCCTGAACATTTTCTGATTATTTTAAGGGTTATAATTGTTTTCTTTTATTTAACTCCCTAATATCTATGTTTCCTACTCCAGCCATGCTCTATCATGTCCTGACTGTTCCCTGTCTGTAACTGCTTTATTTGAAATCTACCATTACATGCTATAGTTGCTGAGATGACCCTGGCTGGACCAGAATAGTCCCCTGACCGCTGGGCCAGACGCGTGCCTCCTTGTCTGAGGCACTACACCAGCATAGCTGGGAATCTACCAGTGTACACAATGAGATTACAGCCTCACACAAGACACAGCTGATAGATACAGACCAATGTAGCCAAGTCTCCTTGGACTAACATTCCCTGGCCTTGGTTCCTCTGTAAGTCCCCATAAAGTGTGGGCATGATACCTATGGGGTCTGTTCTAACGTTCAGTGTGTAATGTTATATTGTTCAGAAGGTATGAGCTATAAAATGCATGAGTACCTCTCATTGTAAGGAGGGGGGTCTATGACAAGAATAGGCCGGCTTACAAGCCACTCCCCAGGGAAGGAGGGTGGTGTTCTTCCCTATAGTGTAGAGTAAGGGTGAGTATGAGCAGTTGAGTCTGGGATAGCATTCAGAGAGTGAAGTTCTTCTGGAAGAGTTGCCAGGGTGTGCAGACTCTGAAGATAGTTCTTCTGCTAGAGAAGTGACTGAGATCTAGTCCCTAGGGGATAGGGTGCAGTTGATAAGTGATCCAGTGCATGTACCTCATTACTAAATAAACCTCAGTCATACCAACAACTGGTGTAGTCCTTGAAGCATGGCTGTTAAAAGAAGAAGTGTACATGAGGTGCATCCTGAAGCCTCAGGATCCTCTTGGACTGGAGGCACTGACTACTAAAGAACCACCGTGAGCCTGTCCTGATGTCCTCCCCACACCACCGTGGATATCTCCTTCCTCCTGTTTACCAACCAGGTATGATACTGCAGCCACAGAACACACAGTAGCAGCACATTTCCCAGAGAGGGGGGGAAAGAGGGCTACATTTGGAGGCGCTGCTGAGATAGGCAACAGGACAGGCTTTTGCAGCAAGAACCAGCGCCATGCTTCTGTCTTATGGACTTGTGCACCGCCAGGACTGGGGTTTTGGGCTTGCCGCACTGCACTTCTCTGGGTAATGTTGAAGACAGCTTCCCGAAGCATCACCGGGAAGGGGGTTACCCACAAACCGATTATTAAACACTCTTCTCCTACAGATATACTATGTTGGGGCATACACCAAGGCTCTGCCGGGGAACGTGGCTGCTCTTCATTGGCACAAAAGAAATTTTGTTGGGACGTACCCGAGGCTCCACCGGGGAACGTGGTCACCCTTCATCAAAATAGCTGGGCCCGGGCCTCTGAGGCGTCACCAGGGACCCTGGGCATCCCTGAATCGACCCCAGGGAAATGGTTGCCCATCCACTCATGTACTTTGCTATGAAAGGACTGTGTTTTCTATGCGAAAATGACTGTGCCTTCCTATCCAAAATGGCAGTTACCCCTATCCAAAATGGCAGTTACCGCTCAACGTGTGACCGCATGGCAATCTGTGCAAAATTCTGCAAAGTCCAAAGTTGTAATACCTTGCTGCAAACCATGGATTTGGTGCAGAACCTGAGCGCACCCTTCTAGCAAAATATCCAGGATTGACGTAAACGCCAAGGCCCACCCTGCTTCCCTAGTGGCTGTTCTTAAAAGCAGAGGGAGGTGCTATGGGTGTATCCCTCTCCTGCCCCGTGCGAGTGTGGAGATCCAACTTCACTTGCACGTGGTAACCTTGCAGTACAGACGTGCGTGTACTCCCTTACCTGATCTTCGACGATGGATAATGAAAAAGGCTTGCGCTTCGTTCTGCTTGGAGGGCTAATACTATTACTTTACGATGGAGAGAACACGATCCGCCTGGTCTGCCGCAGTGTGTGCGGGTGGGGCCTGCACTGGGATCCACTTCCCAGTGCTCAGAATGTGCTACACAGTACCTCCATTTCCAGGGCTCTGGATCGGGGATGTCTACTCACCTACCTGACCTTGCTGAATTCCTCCAGCGACTGGTAGAGGTGGTGGGTCAGACAACTCAAACTCCTAAGCTTGACTACTGGACTATGCTCCAGCACCTGGTGAGTCCGATCTAAAATGTGGGATCAGCCAATCGCTAAGTTTGGACTCTGGTGCGGGGTCGTGGGATTGCTGGGATCCGAGGCTGCCGGTTCCCCCAGCCCTAAGGGTGAAGTATCTATCGCTGACGTACCTTCGCCCAGCTCGGCCACGGTGAAGCCACGTGAGTCTCCCGCTGCTGCAGTACCCGCTCCTGCACAGATCTGCGTCTTGGAAGAGGCGTGCCGTTACCTGACAAGATCAGGCCAAGCCAGGCCTGCTACACCCTTGCTGTTCTACTCGCCGCCAGAGAGATCTACCGCTGCTGGACTGGTGTAGTACTCGCCAGACAACGTGGCTGCAACCGTCGAGGAGGGGTCGGACACGACCTCCAATGATCCCGATGTTGTGACCCTATGGTCCGTCATGAGTCCGGGTTCCTACCTGGATATCCCGACGCCAGATGCCGACCTTCAGCCGACCAACGTTCGGGATGTCCCAGCTTCGACTACATTGCCAGGCCATTTGCAAAGCCCGTGATCGACCATGGCCTAGGTGAGCCATACCTTCATAGGATGCCCAGGTGCTGCGATTCCTGATGAGGACCATGCGATGGAGACGACCGTCGATGCTGCTGATGTTCCGGCTTCTACATCCGCCCCTGTTTCCCCGGTGGTGAGAACCCCTCCGGGGGCTCTATTCTTGCAGCACTGCCGAGTCCGGGAGCAGGAGGTGGAGCAAAGATGAAGTTGGAGGCACAGGCCCGAGAGGACATTGCCAAATCATCAGTAGATGTTGTCCGTGCTCTGGGGCGTGGCCAGAAATTGGCCTTATAACAGACAGTCTGCCCGGCACCCCCTCCGGCTGGGGACCGAAGCTCTGTTTCACCCGAGACTTTGGAGCACGTGACTTATTGAGTTCTGCCCACATTCTCGTTCCGCCCTGTCACCGGCCCTTAATCGTTCCCCGAGTCTGGAAAGTAGCCCCAAAAGAGAGGGAGGGGATCATGGGGATAATGGTGACAAGTCCTGGTGGTCGAGACCGGTTACCCCTGTTTTGACAGTGGCCATTCCTTCAGTAAAGATGTAGCTGTTCCTTGTACAATGACTACCTCAAATGTGACTGACAGTGTGCCTACTGACGTGGACGAATAAGCATGGTGGGATCCGAATTTTAGGGGATATGTACCCCACTTAAAGTGCACAAGGTTTTTGCTAGAAAGGGGATCCCATGCTGACCATTGGTGGGAAGATGTTATTTCTCTGTGGAGCAACAGAGAAGGAGAAAAATTGGAAGAGCACTACTGTAGGTATCAAAAAAGTAGAAGGGAGGGTGCGTATCCCATAAAAAGATTATTTATTGGTCATGGAAAAACAGGGCAATGGAGAGCCCTACCAACGTTTCACGATTTACAGAGCGCTTTCTCAAGGTATACATATCACAACTTTATTAAAATATATATAGACACAAACTGACATAACCAGCCAATACTCACAGCTCACATGCGATACACCCACTTTGATTGCTAATGATCTTCTGATGTGTATACACCTAATCAGTATATTCAGACACAGAGACGACAGTGACTAAATCCGCCCCCAACTACCAATCCGGAGACATGCGTGGTCTAGCAACACCCAGTAGTACACGCTTGCGCAGTAACCAACTGAGGGAGATTGCTCAATGTCAATGGAGGTCGTGGGGATTGGGGAGAGGGAGAGCATTCATTTATCCTACTGTTGGGGTTTTTAGCATTACGCAGTCACATGGTCTGTGGAGCAACAAGCTGAGATCATGCGCGAGTGCTGTGCCAAAATGGAGGAATGCCTTTTCTCTGGACAAAAAGAGGCCCAACTAGTGAGCCTCTGTGGGAAGGACCAGTATACTGGGTCTTACCAGGTCAGGCCTACGGGCATAGTTTGAACAAATCTAGTCGCGCCGATAGGTTGCTAGTTCATAATTTAAGAGTGGAAGGATACAAATACCCTTACCTTCCGGAGGATTTAATGCGCCAAGCAGAAAGGCATAGGGAAGAGTGGGTGCGTGCATCTCTCATGGACCACATAATGCAGCGCGTGTGTAGTACCCGTCAAAGGGAGGAAAGGTTTGCTTTCCTGAGCAAAACTTGGCATGTAAGCCAAAACATACACCTGGAAAGGGTTGAGTATGTTACTGAGGATGGCCGCAAGCGATATTACTCTGTGACAGTGTACGACAGTGAAGGGAACATGGTGCACAAACCTGACCCTGCTCATTATTACCGACGGTCCAATTACTGTGTGACATGTTGACATTGTTTATTGCATTTTCATGTTATATGTATAACTCTGGTGTGGATGTTATGCCTCCTGCATGGACGTTAGGCATTTAAAACCAAAGGGAGGTCTCCTTAGACTAACATTCCCAGCCTTGGTTCCTCTGTAAGTCCCCATAAAGTATGGGCAGTGTGGGCACGATACCTATGGGGTCTGTTCTAACGTTCAGTGTGTAATGTTATATTGTTCAGAAGGTATAAGTAGCTCTCATTGTAAGGAGAGGGGTCTATGACAAGAATAGGCCGGCTTTCAAGCCAGTCCTCAAGGGAAGGAGGCGGGTGTTCTTCCCTATAGTGTAGAGCAGGGGCACACAAACATATTTTGCTTCGCCCTCCTGCCTTGCTCCCTCCGTTCCTGCGCGCCCCCCTTACCTTGCGCGGTGTCAAATGGTGCGCCCCCCCAGTTTGCGCACCGCTGGTGTAGAGTAAGGGTGAGTGTGAGCAGTTGAGTCTAGGATAGCCATCAGAGAGTGGGGTTCTTCTGGAAGCATTGCTGTTAAAAGAAGTGTCCATGAGGTGCATCCTGAAACCTCAGGATCCTCTTGGACTAGAGGCGCTGACCACTGTGAGCCTGTCCTGATGTCCGCCCCACACCAACGCGGAGATCTCCTGCCTTCTGTTTACCAACCAGGTATGATACAGCAGCCACAGAACACACTGGCAGCAGCACATTTCCCAGAGAGGGGGGGGGGGGGGAGGAAGGGGGAAGAGAGCTACACACCAGCTTGAGAGATTTTAATGTAATCACCTGTCTCAGGAGAGCTGGGGAGAGCAGATGAGGTTGTGAAGAGTGACAGTGATGGAATGGGACACACTGGTCTCTGTCACTGCTGGGATCCCTGCAATTTATTCCTAATTATCTTCATGCAGTCTAAAGAGTTTCCATTTCTCTCCCTGTTTTCACTGAATACAGACATTATCCCAGCATGCGGGTTTTAGTTTAAAGATACAGTTCTACATATAGCAGTGCATTTTGATTTATCTTACAATGTTTTCTCATCCTGATTATGTACATTTTTGCAAACTCCTCTAGTGATCTTTTTACTGTACAATGATTTTTGCAACTTGCATCTGAAAATGTTGAAGAACTAGTTTTACTTGGCCTTCCTTAATCTCTGGCTGTGTATTGTGCTCGGATTATATTGCAAGCTCTCTGGGGAACGGTTTCCTCTTCGTGACATCTGCTTTTATGTTTGCACTTATTGTGTTGTAACTCCCTTTATTCTAATGTATACATGTAGAAGAATTGACAAATCAGTATAGTTTGAGAGTTTCATTTGTGCTAGACCTGTTTATGGACACCAAGAGCCCATAAATCAGAAGATGTGGTGTAGTATGTGGGTATATTTTGTTCTAAGTGCTCTATGTGGTATACATCAGAAATACAGGATGAGAAACATGACATTAGATGAGATCACTTTGTATGACAACAAAGGATCAGAACTTGTTCCTGTTAACCAAGCCTATCCCAGCACACATATATTATGCATACACACACACGCACACACACACACATCTTCAGCCCTTGTTGAATCTAATGTCTTGAAAAATTCTCCAAGTGTTGCAGTTAAAAGCGTTGATGACATGGTGTCTCTTCCTACTTTGCTGATTCTTATTCTGCTTGTATCTTCATGTAATCTAATTGTTGATGTGGTATTCTTGCAAATGTTCTTTATAATATCAATGTATACTTCTTAAACATTTTCGGGCCTATTCAGGTAACTTTGATAACTAAGTAATTGAGTTTTTTTGAGCACTTCCTGAATGATTTTGCAAGGTTCGATGACCTGCCAAACTCGTTCCGGAAGTGCATCTCCCCAAGCAGTAGTGCTGCGGCCTAAACACACCGAGCGGTGATGAAGGGGTCAAATACCAGTGCCCGTTTTTTTGCTGGACTCAGAGGGTGAAGATGTCAATGGTAAGAAAAGCACGGATTGTATTTTTTTTCATTGCATTTTTTTAAGTTGCCCATTGACTGCCTATGGGTTTATCTATGCCCTTTTGGGGCTATAGATTAACACAGTGACAAGCAATACATTTTTTGGGCAAATAATGGCTCTGTATTTTCGCTTCTTGATTTTTCTATGTTGCCCATTGACTGCTATAGTGGCAAACAATGGCCATATTATATGGGCATGCTGTACCATTGTGCCAATTAACTGGTTAATTGGCTTTTTTTAATGAAATGTAATGTATTTTATTTGGCGCTTGGTTTTTTATTGGTAGATTGCACATGCATTGCTATAGCGGCAAACCATGGCCATATTATGGGCATGGCTTAATACTGTGCCTGTCAATGGGTAGCGGGGGTGGGGGTAGTAGCCCCGGGGGAGGGTAGTTAAACGTCCCGGTGGGTAGTGGGGGAGAGGGGTTAACCCCTTAATTACTATAACGGTTACTAACTGCTACGGTGATTAAGGGGTTAGTGGACATTAGTTTGTTTTTTGATTGTACTGTTGCTGCCCACGGAGGACATGGACGCAGAGGGCGGTGATGAGGACAGCCTTCATCCTGGCAGGATTAAGTAGAACTTGTATTCACTTTATGCTGGCTGGATAATGTTTTATTTTTAATGGGCAAATGAGCTATTATCCGTGATGGAGTCGCCCTACCAATTGGAAAAAGGGCTGGAGGCCTTTTTGTGACTGGACACGAACACACACGCAGCACCACGCTGCTGACTTCCCGGGAAGCTTTGGATTCACGCCCTGGCACTGCTAGCTCCGATCTGATGAAACGTACAGGCCCGGGAAACGAAAGAAATGAAACGAAACAGAAGCCAGGTTTCAAATCCTTTTGTCTCGTTTATTAAGCATAGGGTAAGAAGATTTATACAGAAAAAAGAAAACATTTGGTTAGAGGTGTAACTTATGTTCAAGGCGTGATTTAGGGGCAAGACATGTTAGTGGGGTGACCAAATGGGCGTAAATCTTCCAGCACAGGCACTGGTGGAATACATAACATTCTCACCTCCGTCATTTACTACCTTGGTTCTCATGGAACTTATGTGGGATGATTTAGCTTCCCAAGAAAGGAGCTATCCTCCCTTTTACAGATAAGACAGTAAAAACTAACTTCATGAGAGAATATATGTTAGCAAAAACTGACTACGTGAAGAAATATATTCAAGCTATCATAACCAGACAAAAATGGAAGGCATACGACAAATGCAGCTTCTTGCCTTCCTCTGTTGTCCCTAACTATCCGTATCTGGATAATAGTAATTTTGACCATTATTGTACTATATGTTGGGGGGGAGGGGTTGTTGGGAGTAAAGGAGGTGGGTAGTATGTTTCTTGTATTTTAATGTTTCTTGGGGTAGATGGATTGGGTGAAGGGGGTAGTTGCCCCAAGGTTGGATGGTTAGGCCACTCGGTGGGTAGCTGGAGTGGTTAACCCCTTCATTACCATAGAGGTTACTATCACTATGGTAGTGCAGGGGTTAACTCCTCCCGCAACTTTCCCGGCAGGCCTTACCACCCACCCTGGGGCAACTACCCCTTCACCCACCCCCCGTTCCCCTAAGAAACCGGGTACCCAGGTTTAATCCCTTCATTGCCTTAGCGGCTAGCCACTAAGTTAATGAAGCTGTTTTTATTTACATTTTAATAACAGTGTACTGTAGCAGGGGGTCTCCGGAGCATAACCGCAGGGATTTCAGCCCCAGGGCCCCCCTTCTTCCCGAGTTACAGGTTCATCTAAATGGTCTTCACGCTTTACCGGCTGGTGACTATATCCTCTATAGTGATGTTTTTATTTCTCATATGGATTTTAACATTTTGAGCGTCATTGCTAGCTTTTTATACCTTTTATGTTTCAGATATTATTCTCGTTCTTGCTCCCCCCCCCCCATGCTCAAAACACATTGTTTCCTCTCCCAGTGCCTTACTTTGATTGTCCACCTTTGAAGTGCTTCAACATTGACCTAATTCTTGTTGTAATATCTGTTGGTTTGCTCCCTTCCCCAGTGGTCCCACTTTATCGTTCCCAGTACTAGGAAATCCACTTTCCCCCAATTGTCCCATTCCCCTTTGCTCCCTAATCTGATTGTTCCCTCTCCAAGTGCTCATAAATCCATTATTTTCCTTCCCCAGTGATTCCTAATCTGATTGTTCTCTTCCCAATGCCCTTCCCAATAGTCTACTCCTGTTGCAAATGCTAACAAATGACCTTCCCCATTACAAATGATTTCCCTATTAACCGTACCCTCCTACACAGACTGCCCCATCACTAACTGACACTTCTATTGACTATCCCCACTACAATTGCCCATAACTCTTGTTGAACTACCACTGTTCACCCCAGCCTCACAAATCATTCAGTCCCTCACCTCTCATCCGTCCCATCCTATCCCTCATCCACCCCAAAGCAGGATCACATCTCCTTGCTAGTCATCCTCCTTCTGCTCCCACTCCTCCTTCCCTCTGTCCAATGCCACCATCCTTCTCAATCCCTGTCCTCACTCCCCCCATCCCTCGCCACAAGTCGACCTCCGCTCACCATGCCAACATACATACATACGCATACCTATATATACACACACACACACACGCGCATAAATATATATATATAAGAATGGAGGGACATCTAGGCACACAAACTTAACAAAAGTAGCAATGTATTTCAACCAGAAAAATCAACGTTTCGACTGCCATGGAGTCTTTATCAAGGTGAGGGCACACACATACACATACACATACACATACATATATATATACATATATATATATATATATATATATATATATATATATATATCAAAAAATAAATAGATGATACCGTTCTGTGGCTAGCGAAATGCTTTTATTTGTGCGAGCTTTCGAGATACACTGATCACTTCTTCCGGCGATGTTACAATGAATGAAGCAAGCAAAAGGTATACTTAAAAACAGTGTCTCTTGGAATGTTATCTGTGCTGGTCCTTCCCCCGGTGTGGATGTGTTTTATGGCTAGAGGTGTCAAAAGGTTCCTGAAAGCAAGTGATGTAAGAGTGTGTGTGTGTGTATCTGTGTGAACATTAGTTATGAAAATAATGCTGAGTTTCAGACAGCTATCTTAAACTATATAATTCAAGTCACATTTTCTTTGTTTCAGATACAAAGACGCACCGTGAAAATTCCAGTGAAGTAAAACCCACCACGAAAACCTCCAACCCTCCTAACCCAAATGCCACCAAGAAATCACATAAACAGAGTAGTCCCACAGACACTGCTACTAGAGAAACAGTTTCCTTAGCTGTACTTGTGTCTGCCTTATCAATAATTTGTCAATATGTCACAGCTTTGTAATGCTGCAGCTACTTTGTAAGAGTATATGCTCCTTAATCCTTTAAAGCCTTATCTAAGTGAAAACAAGAATGTAATTTTACAAGGCGGACGCAAAGAGATTAAGCTGTTTGACTGTGGTCGCACCTCCTTCACCTAGAGTTTAAAAGGGATGACAGGCTGGTAAAGGTAGATAAATGTGTTGGAGCACCAAGGATGTAGGTGGCACATAACCACCTGAAACAGTCCACGGAATATCAAAACAAAAATGATTTCACTAATGTGGTTTCCAATTACTAAGTGAAACTTAGACAAATGCTGTGGTGAACAGACATTTGCAAACCAATAGCTACATATGGTACGACAAAACCTGCACTGTCACAGGTTTAACAGGTCTAAAAACGATGCATTTCAATTACTGTATGTTTCAAATAACTGTTTCCATGCACTTTAGAAGTCAGTAGACAGAAAGGTGTGCTGTATGTATTATCAATAACTCTAGAAATACAAATATTTGTATCACATTGGTGCCTACATGTGGAAGTTCTGAATCAGTAGACACTTATGTTTTATGTGACTTTTCACCGCTTTAAAATAAAAATAAAAGTACAAAAATCAAATCCAGATGAAACGGGCAGGATTATAGGGATTCCAAGGATCAACTAAAATCTGGGACAAATGCTAGGATTTGTTTTTTTGGCTACACTTAATGCAGGTGAGACCACTGCGAAGGAAACAGACAAGTACAGTAGATGGTCAAATACTGTCACTTTCTAAAGGTGTACCTTTAAGAAAATTGCTTTTTTTTTTATTTGCTTTCGTCATCTTTACATTTTGAAATGATATTCATGCTTTGGGCTAGCTCTAAAGTTGAAGTTGGTCCATCTCAATGTGAAATTTACCTCACACTGATACCAGAGTCAAGTTCTGGAGAAGCAAGTTTCAGAAGATGTATTGTTCCTGTTCTATAATGAGGGACAAGTGAATTTAGACATATGTGGTTATAATCTCATCAAGGATAGCCAGGATTTCTGTGATGAAATAGTTTGCACAGAGAGCCCAAGAGAAAGCTGAATGAACCTACAGTACATCCCCGATGAGAAAACAAGGGACATCACAAAAAAAACATTCATTCAAAGTCAAAATATTTGGAGTCACAAACTGTTAATTGGAAACCCAATTCAATATACATACTACATGTAATGTTGCCATCTCTGCATTGTTAGCAAGCTGTTTCCATTTTTGGTGGTCATACACTTGGACTGAGCGTTTAATCTGGGATTTCTGTGCTCTGTAAAGGCTGCAGGATGTCTAAGATCAAGGTTTAGTCCCCGTTACAAGATATAGGGGTCACAATAAATCCCATTACAATGTATACAGAAGTCGCAGACATTATTGTTCGCCAGCAGGTACAATAAGGCGTTAGCCCCATCCGTTTTTGATACGCACCTAATTTAAACACAATGGTACCTTCTCCCACTGGCACAGTGTGTGTCCTGCTACAACGTGCCAGTGGGAACAATAATATCTGTGGGTGTCCCAATACATCACGGACCTTTCTGCTTTGTCATTATAACACAAACCAGGTAAATAAGATACACCAGGAACACTGCCCAACTGCACATTTAGTCATCCAGCCACAGGCAAATATAAGTCCAACACAATACAAATTAAGAGAAATACCGAAGATCATATGTACTGTAACACACAAGATTCAAGGCTGTGCATGTTATCTTATAAAGAACTTGCAAATTTCACAGTTCAGATTCCCAGAACTTATGTACAAATACAACCACAGTTTTCAGGCTGCACTGACAATCTTGCACAGTACAAGAAACATAAACGTGGTTAGTTGACTAGAGAACGCACTTGTGATTTTTGACAAAGCAGAAATAACTATAGTTATTAAAGTCACTAAACCATAACTGGACAAAGCCAAATGAACAACCTGTAATGATAGGCCTTAGGAGATTCATCTACGTTATTTAGGAGTATAATAACACCAACCCACCCAACTGCACATAACACTAAGTGCTCCTCTGCTGCTGTGTGTCAATATTCAGAATATGATATGCCTTTCTCAAATCCCACTATCATATACAGTAGCACTGTTTATCACACAAAGGTTAATGAGGGAAGGGCTCATGGTATCTATCCCAATAACAATGTGGCAAATTAAACTAATTTACAGCACTCATATTTACAAGATACAACTCCCAAATGTACATCTCTAATTTCTGAGATGCAAGCCAATTATTTTAATAAAGTAAGAGGAGATGTTGTGAGTGCAACTGAAGGCACCAAAGCACACAGGGCCATATTTATTACTACATGAGACATTACGAATGCGGCCATAATGGGTTTTCCAACAGAAGGTGATCTTATGAAGTAACGTGGTTTAGTAAATATGGCTCATTTAGTTGAATAGGGCTGTAATGTGTCTTCCAGCATTGAAAGGGTCTTATTGAGTAGCAATGCTTAGTAATTATGACCCAAGATGTCTACAGCAAGTAGAAAACCACCATTACAATCAAAGAAAGCAAACACAACTACTACATACCAAGATACAAAGAGTACAAGATGAGCTAGTAAATATATGGGAGAGATTCACTAAGAGCCAATGCGCTTTCATTCAGCGGCAGTTAATGCTAGATCGAGGGCGCAATACCCCGCATTTGCACTTTGTGAATCTGGTCATTGTAAAGATAATTATTAATGTTTCATATTAAGGATAGACTATGAGCAGGAGATGGGGATTCATGCAGGAGTTTTGTAAATGGTTTACTTATGTGTGTCTTTTAATCGGATGGCTTTTCTGAACGTCTTCAGATATGTCTGAACATGAATAATCTTAAACATTTCTGAAAAATAATTAGACATTTATATATTTTGACAACTGTGTAAACAGCGCCTCTGCAATCGGCTCACCTTTTAATACTCGTGTTAAACTGTTCCGTGTACTCATCTTTCTCTAACAAGATTCAGTTTTATTCCAGCTTTATATTGATGATCAAATTATTAAAACCACTAGCTATGACATTTTTATTAAAAAAAGTATTTTGTGATTACAAATGTTGTTGACTCCCTAAAATGTTGCTAATTTGAACTAACACAACAAAAACATTGTTGTGTTACTTTAATATACAGTATTATTATACTAACAAGCTCAGAATGGAATGAAAGACCAGTGCTTCATGAGACCATAACGTCCTGTGGCGAGATGCATCGGATGCATTGTATGGATTTTGAACTCTGTAATATCAGTGATGGAGATGCAGCTGTCTTGTAACTGGATAACTTGTGAGATCTTTGGGATTTGGGATCTGGATAGTAGCAGTGAACCTGGAGGAAGGAGTCATAAGGAATCCACATTTATGTCTTCTGGTCTGCAAAAGTAGATGCTAAATAAGGCTGGCTGCACATTGAATATATCCAAATATTTTACGAAGCACTAGTAGTAACAGCTGGTATTATAAAACCATTCAGCATAGGACTTCTGAAACTCTACCACATAATATAGAAAACAAAAGGTATAAAGGATGTAGCACACAGCAACAAAAAAGCAATCATTGCTTAAATATACATTAGAGTATTTCAAATACAGAGAGAGACATAGCCTATGATTTGATACCTCAACTGTGCTACAGTGACCATATTGATGAAAAAGATGGGCCACGGGCATGTCAGAGCTGGGATTGCTCACTCTCTTTTAGGGAACGTATAGTATTGCCAATGTAAATAAATCCACACAGACCCGTATTAGAGATATATAGTCTGTGTGTTCAGGCATGTAGAGAAATGCCATACCTTACTTTTTTTAAATCTGTTTGCAAGTGTTAAAAAATGTCCTAGCATTTGATATTACCAGGGTACATATAAAAGAAAGGGGCACAAGAAAAAGCCAGAATCAATATAATGATAAGTCACTTTATGTATTCAATATTAAAAATGGTGTGTTAACAGCACATGATATAACAGGGCTATTTGCAAAAACTGCACCTGTCCCACATAACCCCTTCCTTAAAATGAAACTAATTACCTCAGCAGTTGAAACTATTTGCACCAAACCGATCACGGTTGGAGACTCTGATGCCCGTCAGTAACAGATTCACCTGGGCTAGCAGCGGAGCTCAAGCTGCCCGCCCGCTGCTGTGTAAGGGAAGGTGGGAATCCCCGCTGTGTCCTGCGTCTGACCTCAAACGTCACCCCGACACTTGGATTACCCCAACGCGTTTCTTGCTACAAACACTTTGTCGGGGTAATCTCTCACTCTAACGCGTTGGGGTAATCTAAGTGTTGGCAGTGACGTGTGAGGTCTGACGCAGGACACAGCGGTGATACATAAAGTGACTTATCATTATATTCTGGTTTTTTTCTTGCTCCCCTTTCTGTTATATGTTATGTGCTGTACTGGTCCCGTTGGATCATGGGAGTGAGTGGGAGCAGCAGAATTAACCTACGCTTGGAGACTAGGTAAATTATCACCCGCGCAGCCTCACCTGTATATTTGGAAATGTTACCAGGGTAACCTTAAGACGGCACAGGGCCCTGGGGAGGAGTTTCATTTCAACCTCCCGGACACTTAATATTTCAAATGCTTATATCTTCCTCGAACGAAGCATCAAGTCAAGAAGAGATGATTAAAGTAAGTAAAAAAAACTAATGCAAAAAGTGGTGAACGGCACACAAAGAAAGCAGCAAAACGCCATGCCCTACATATTTTTTTTGTTATAGGGTTAAAGCAGCTGGTCTCCGGAGCTGAACCACGTTCATTTCATCTCAGGAGACCCCCTGCTCTCAGAGATACTTATCTCCGTAGGGGGTGCTGGTATCTCTGCAGAGTTTAAAGGTCCTGGTCACGATGACCAATAGGAAACTACACTGGATGACATCACGGCTTCCTATTGGCCCACGTGACACAGGGTATTTAAACGCTGCCGTTATGTTAGGCACACAGTTTCTCTGTGTCCCGGCACCCCCTACGGAGGCAAGAACCTCTGGAAGGAGGGTGTTCCCGGTGCTGAAATTAATGAAGTTCAGCTCCGGAAACCCCCTACTTCAATCCTATACCAAAAAAATAAAAATGCAGTGCATGGCGTTTTGCTACTTTAATCCCCTAAATTACAATAATGAATATGCTATCTGTAACCAACACTACTCTTTCCTGTCACGGTTCCCTTCGCCCTCCCTTTCTTCAAACTGGAGAAAGCCTCACTTCTGCTTGACTGCCTGAAATTGAAAGACAGATGGCAATTATGAGCATAACACACCAAGCAGGCCCTGTCTGTACCTGGAACAGTCATAATATTTACTTGCAGCAGCACAGATAATAGTTGCAAGGTGTTCACGACGACTCCCCAGGGAAGTAGTTCCTCTTGTGAAGATGATCCAGCAGGCCAATCTCACAGACAGCCTTGAGTTGTCCTCTTTACTCAGCCGCCGGACAACCCCCCCCCCTCCCCCATCTCACGCGTGGGGACACCAACAGGTGGATTTTTGTAGACTCGTTAAAAACACCTCTGCATATTTGAAGAAAAAAAATGCAAAATATGAGCAACGTGCTGTGTCTTGTCTGAGCGATGTCTTTGGGATTCCAGCCTGTTTGGATCATGACTATTCCCCTCAGTAATCGGGGGGTTAATCAAGAGCTGCAGCTCTACGTTCTAGAGCCGAAAGGTGAACAAGAGGTGTAAAAAGCTCAGGGAAAGAGGGTTTTATTTTTGTTGGCACAAAAGACCTGTGCTAAAGCGGCAATCCTCCCAGAGGCATGCATCAGTTGAACTCATATGTTAGTATCTGGCCCCTAAACACGTTTTGCTCTTGAAACACACAAAAAAAAGTTTTGTGTTAAAAATCATGATTTTCTTCATTTCTAGTGCTTGAGGTTACATGGTATGCAAATACAATGTTGACATATAATCATTTTTAAAGCTGGAAATGTGTCTAAAATTGCACTGTAGAGTTACATAGTTGATGAGGTTGAAAAAAGACAGACATCCATCAAGTTAAACCTATGCTAAATGTAGACATTTATAATAAACTTGTGTCCCTCGACTGATAAATGTTTTCTGATCCGGCCCCTCTAGAGAATTAGTTGAAGAGACCTGATCTGCCTTATTGTGCTGTTCTGTTTAAGTGCTGCTGTGATCACAAGCAGCTTGCCTGCTCCGTAGAGAGGTTGTACGTCTAAGCGGCATCAGGTGAAGAGTCAAGATGACGAAATATTTAATAACTGCGTTTGTCACCTTGGCAAGGACTCAAGTCAACTAGAAACGGCGAGGAGAATAAACAAAATGCCGCATAAAACATTTCAATGTGCATCAATTCTGTGCTCATGTATGTACAGTATGTTCCAATTAGCTATTTAAAAGGGGGTTAGAAAAACAAATCAACGTGCTCTTAAAAAATTCAGCAAATGTTTACACAGTTTTTATATTTTATGATTCATACAGGAAAAAAAAATATTTACTATGAGAGAGTGTCTAAGGGGTTCATTTTGTAAGCTAGGATAGTGCCGATCCAGCGCTACCGCACACAAAGCCGCATTGAAAGCCTTATCAGCGCTATCACAGTTTAAAGTATAATAGAAACAGATTTCTGGGGTACAAGATTCTGAACTTTACCCTTTAAAGGCTGAAAGAGCTGTTAGCCACTCACGAAAAGTATACTGTATATAATCTGGTGCAGACAATGCTCTCTGCCCTGTATGTAGCACAACTGCACAAGTGCAATGACATACTGCCCCAAAGAGCTTACAGTGTAATGTTTATTACCTAAGTCGCAGGATGATAACGGGAGTCTGTGTAGAGCAGGAGTGGAGATTTATAGAAGCACTCCCACCAGTCATATGGACAATAGGGACATAATGGGGCTTGCTTAAGGTGCAATCCTCCAAATCGTATGAGTGACAATGACAGAATAAAGGTGTTTAAATGTTAATTAATTTAGGAAAGTCCTCTTTATTTGCAATGAGGAGAAGAGTGGCAGTCTTGTTTATTCTGTACAAGTAATAAGAATCAGATTTCTGTACAGTCCCTAGACAGGATAAGGCTGAGATTATAGTCCGCGCTGGCGTGCGCTCATCGCTTCACGGGCGCCTCTCGTCCGAGCGATGTGTGAATTCTGATAGAAGCGATTGGGGAGGCGTGGCGGACGCGTCACGAGGCTGGTTCGCCGTGATTGGCTGGACCGCTCCCGTGACGCAGTCGTCGCTTGAAAAGAGAACATTTTTTGTCTTTTCAAAACACGCTCGCGCCATCACGCGCCCACTAGGGGCGGCCTCACAGGCATTCAGCAATTTGTCGCTGTTGCGTGCAAGTGAGCACCATCTCGCGGAGTATAATCACAGCCTAACAGAGGAACAAGCTTCAAAAATGTACTGAAAACATACTCTAAGCCTGTTGCTTGTGAACATTTACAGTAAAACTTGCAAAATTATTTTTAAATATTTGTCCGATTCCCATTACCAATCATCAATCACTTCGTTTTAAACCATTGCACGTATTACTGTCATTGGTTTTATTTCATCCTACACAGGGCAGACCCTGTGAAGGAGCTGGCGTGTACCCTCAGTTTTAGTGCCTTTTACAACTATAGAGATGGAGTGTACCCTCAGTTTCAGTATATGGTATAGAGCAGATTGTCCCCTCAGTTTCAGTACATGATAGCATGGAGTGTACCCTCAAGTTCAGCATATAATATTAGGCATGGAGTGCACACTCTGTTTCATTACATGATAGAAAGCATGGAATGTATTATCATATTTAGTACATGGTATAGAGGATGGAGTTGACACTCAGATTCAGTACATTATAGAGGATGGAGTGTACAATCAGGTTCAACACATGATAAAAAGCATGTAGTGTACTCTCTTGTTCAGTAAATACAGAGCATGGAGTGTACATAGGTTCAGCACATGGTATAGAATATTAAATGCACCCTAAGGCAGGGGTGTGCAAAGTTTTTGGAGTGCGCCACCCTGCCTGGGAGGCCCAGCGCTCACGCCCCCCCTGACTTAGAACTCGGCATCAAATGACGTCACGGGTCATGTCACGTCACATGACCCCACAGCATCATTTGACGCGCGTTGTCATGGCGATGTGTCACTTCACATGACCTCATGGCGTCATTTGACGCTACGTTGCCATGGCCCTGCATCGCCGAAGACCCGGCTGGCAGCAGATAAGGTAGGTTGCAGAGGCCTCATGCCTCCCCCGGCATTTAATTTAAATGCCTTGGGGAAGGGCGCTGGGCCTCTGTAACCACCGTGCCCCACCTAGCAAATCTTGCGCCCCCAGGTGTGCGCAAATGGTGCGCCGCGGTTGCAGACGTCCTGCGCTCTCCCCCAAAGCATTTAAATGAAATGCCGTGGGACTGCGCAAGGACTCTGTAACTAACTTACCTTCCATCCAACGGCTTCAGCGATGCGTCGCCATGACAACCTGACGTCACATGACCCGCTGTGTCATTTGATGCCAGATACCAGGTGGGGGGGGGGCGCGCGAGCACTGGGACAGAGCAGGCCGGGGGGCGCAGAGCCAAAAGTTTGCGCACCCCTGCAGTACATGATAGAAAGCATGGAGTGTACATTCAGTTTCAGTGCATTATATAGAGTGAGCATACAGTACAGTTAGGTTCAGTATATGGTATAAAACATGCAGTGTATCCTCAAGTTCAGTACAACGGGACCTGGAAGAGTCCATTCTTATGACCCCCAAAAAACTTTTAAGAAAACTGCTTTTCTCAAAGGGAACTCTGTCTAGCGCTTCTGCCTTCATAGCTCCACTCACCAAAATTGTCACCTCATTCCCAGTTCTCCCAGCTCATGCCCCTTTCCCTTAAAGCATCTCTGAGCTGGATAATTACTCCCACACCATGACCAATCAGACAAAAACTTGCATGCAACTTCCCTCGTTGAACATAAATCTGTATTTGTTCAGTGCTTTCCGTCTGACCTGTGCGCAGCAGACTGCCAACCATGCTCTGAAAGTTGAAGGGCCTATGAGGACTCCTAAAACATAGTCCCAAGTCCTCATCAATAAACCCCCACTAGGCCTGCTTTTGTACCTTTAGCTTCTTAAATCCCTCGTCATACTGTACAGTACCTCCACCAGGCAGAGCCACCAAACATCTTAAACAGCATCCAAACAGTGTCCAGATATTTACACAAATCCATGCATAACTGCGGAAACTTGTCACCCAATAAACAAAAAAAATAGCAAAGGCTTGAAGCCAATTTCCAAAAATCTGCAGCACTCGCTTTGCCTTCTTATCCTTGTCCTTATTCTGCCCATTTTTTTCAACCTTAACCAACAACTCCTTATACCCCGTAAGCGACATCCACATATCCATAGATTCACCGACCCAAACTTTTTATTTGTCTCCACGTGTAAGTGCACCCCCAACAGATTTCAACCATGCCTGGGCCACACTTGACCCACCCTGACTTGCTGCCCCCTATTCACCCTACTTCTCCCAGCCACCCTGAATTAAGAACACTACCTTTGCCCAAAGGCCAGTGCCAAGCCCAAAATAACTGAAAACAATGGCTTTTCGACACCAGACTCCAGCTCTGACCCCCATTGGAAACCTGAAAACCTATGAATGAGCAAAAATGCTCTTGATGTTGTGAAGCTCTACCCAGCATCTACAGTCCTGTGCTCCTCCAAGGGTAATCTGACCACGTCTGCTGTGGCCTCCACTCTCACCTCAGCTGCCTCTGCTACAAAGGCACTTTACCCAGTGACAGCCTCTCCTGTAGGTGGGATTTTCTCCTGCTGGCCCGAGCCCCTCTCTGTTCCTCCTCCAGCAAACCTGGTGGGCCCACAAAATGAGGGCCTTCTCCAGTCGTTGACTGCTCCTCTAGGCCTCCCCCAGATGCTCTTGCTATATTGCTGTGACGGTGCTCGTCTCCAATCAGGAAGCGAACCCGCAGCGCTAAGGTAAGGATGCAAATTAACCGAACAGATCCCAGGGACAGTCGTAAGCAGGCAGAGGTCAGGGCTGGCAGCAGTGGTGCAAAGTCCAGTAGACAAGGTCAGGACTGGCGGAAGTGGTGCAAAGTCCAGTAAACAGGCAAAAGGTCAGGCAGAAAGCAACAAGGTCGGGGTCACAGTTCGGGGTCAGCAACAGGGGAATCCAAATAGACAAAAGGGTAAGGGGTGACAGCGTAGAAAACAGGAACTGTAAATGTAGAACCTTGCTTGGTGACTCCCACTAGGAACTGTAGTCATATATATCAGGTTGCCAGTACCCAAAATGGCCAGAGTGAGCAGAAAGAGCAGGCAACTTGGAAAACCTGAACCACAGTAAAACCCAGACGGATAGAACAGAATCCTTACCATTGCTCACTGGCGTTGGGTCCCATGATCCTCCAGCGCTGTCGGCAGCCATTCTTCTCTGAAGCACTATGCATCTAACCTGGATGGTTTCCAATATGTTGATGGCGACAAAGAGGCAGGTCCCTCCAATGTGGGCCACGCCTATACCCCCATTGAATTCCCCCATCACACTGCCACTTACGCTGCTCCCACTATTACTAACACACACCTGTTTCTCCCCAACTTACTTTGCAGTCGAGGGCTCGACCCCCCAGTCATGCTCTTCTTCCCATAAATGTCCAGGAAGAACCTAAGCATGGAATGTACCCTTAGGTTCAGTACAGTTCTGATTCATATGCTATTGGCAAGAAGCAGAATAACCATAGACAGCTGTGATACGGTTGGCATCCAAAGGCCTGATAAATCACTACATGAGGGAGAGACAGACAAACCGGCAGCCCGTGTGCGGTGTGACTCACAGAGGGTTTTAGGACAGCTGAATTGCTGCATGTATAACCCATTGCTCACTACATCCTTATAAGGGCATTGACTCAATTTTTCTAATTATACTCTTCCTGAGAGGTTTGTATGAAACCTGAAAAAGCATGGCATGGATTGTGGCTTGTTCTGGGTAACCTATATGATGTAATTTAGATGAGGTAAGATATATGGTGCATAAATCAGCCATTACCTATTGGCATATCAAATGTAGATACTGTACTTGTGGAAACATGAACACATTATAAACAAGTCAAATCCGAACTGCTTCTGAATCCAAGAGAGAAGAAAAGCTGATAAAGAATTATGCAATTAGGTGTCACAGCAAGTGAAAATACATGCAGATGAGCTTAGCCAGCACCCACACTGAACACATAAACTAAACACCCAGGGCAGACCTGCGTTGTGACAGTTGCACAGATCTGGTAGGTAATTGCCCGGGAACAGTGAAAATTAATCTCAGGCTGTGATAATCGACAAAGTATGTCTTCACACATGAAGAATTGATATAGATCTTTCCAAACTTTACAGATCTCTTTAAGCTCTCTGTCATATAGAGACCCATTACCATGGGGAAAGGTAGCAGGATGCTGGGTTGTATAGAGAAAGGTACTATCTACAGACAGTGCATTGTTTTTCTAGAAAAAAAGTTGAGGGAACTCTGATGTGAGGATGGGACCGGAAAGTGTGGGGGTGATAGGGGTGGTGGGGGGGGGGGGTATTCTTGGACATGCTCAATAAGATACACATTTATTCACGTTTCAAAATTGTTTCAAATCTATGTTATTATTTTTGTAAATAATAATTATTACATTCTAATTGTTTTATAAAACATATATAAATATATATTTTTTTTAGATTATCACAATAATACTATACAATGTACCATGTGGTCAATGAAAAAAGGTACAGGAACTGCGATCCAATGCATTCCCCCTGAAAAAAAAGCCCTGTCTATAGGTAGATAGTCGCCACGGAGAGCAGAAGACCACAGACAGACAAGGCCAACTCGGGGGATCAGGAACAGAGCATAAGGCAAGACACAGAAGGGCAAAAGGCTCCCGTCCAGGTCAGTATCAGGTGAGCACATCATTTCTCCTACCACCACTGCAACTCCCGAACGTCACCCTTCATTATAGAGGCAGGTAACATAGGCCAGAGCTCAGGGGATAACAGTAATTCAAAAATCCCAGATTGTGAGCAAACACCTTTTCAAGGTGATGACACAGCAGCTGAAAGCCATTAACCAGGGCTTAAAAACATTACAGGAGATCATCTTCAGCATGCAGATACTGCAGCAAGCCAAGGGGTGCCGAATCTAAATCTAGAACCATATGTGGTAGTAACGATATGTACGCATGCGCTCTTATCTTAATCTCTCCAGCAAAATGAATAAAACAATTGTGAAGAAAAATTATGTAGATATATTCAGGCAATATGAAGAGAGCCAAATGGCGAAGGAAATAGCCGTGTTTGTCCAGTTGCGATAGTGCAGAATAAATGAATACTTCAGTATTAGGTGGTACCTTTTTTATTTGGACTAATAATTTATGTCATAAATTTATGGCATATGACATAAATTGTTAGTCCAAATAAAAAAGATATCACGTAATACTGAAATATATGTATATATATATATATATATATATATATATATATATATACTCGAAAGCTCGCACAAATAAAAGCATTTAGTTGGCCACAGAATGGTACCATCTATTCGTTCTTGATTTTATATATATATAAAATCAAGAACAAATAGATGATACCATTCTGTGGCCAACGAAATGCTTTTATTTGTGCGAGCTTTCGAGATACACTGATTTCTTCTTCCGGCGATGTTACATTGAATAAAGCAGGCAAGGTTTTACTTAAAAACAGTGTCTCTTGGAATGTAATCTGTGTACAATCCAAATCTCATCTCCATTTACACCATGGTAAGTATCATGAGAATAATACTAAGACTTGTCCATCTCCTGATAACATCTATCTAATAATACCAAAGATGGAACTGTCCATACCAAAGAGTAATAGACCTACTACTAAAGAATAGATAGGTTTAGACACCAAGTGATAAGTATTATACAGGGTATGTCTATCCTTAAATAAAAATTGTGACATGCCACATGGTAAAAAAAAATTGGAGACAAAATGTTGTCTTATCCAATATCAGGCACAGAACAAGAAGAAGTGCATGTGCGGGGGCCATGTAAGGAGGTACAATAATTACATTATGCTGGCATATAGTACATGTATTATACTGTACATGAAGCAGAACCCCATACTGGCATGCACATACCTTAAACTACACACACACTGTTCATATCCCAAAAGGGCTGTCACTTTGGTGACGACATAGAGACGATTACATTATTAAAATTGTCACTCAAATAAGGCACATAAAACAAACAATAAAATCAAAGTAGTTACAGTTGAAAGTACAAACAGCCTATTATGCATGGAGGAAAACTCTATGCTGGCATGCGCATACATTGTCTGTAGTGGACAAAACCGACACATACTGCCTGGCTGGAGTAGCCCTAGGAATCAATGATACTATAAGTGACACAGGCTGCACCCAATTCCTGTCTGGCTATCCATCTTCAATTAAACATAAAGAGCCATGTGTAGTGTTAATGCCCTTGAGAGTGAATGTGTCTAAGGTGTATATCAAATAAGCCTCTCTTTGTTACAAAAGCTTCTCTCTATCACTTCCATGCCATGGTTGAACAACCTCAATCACCATACCCCTAAGAGCATATACAGGATGATTCTCCTTCAAAAAATGCAGTGCAACCGGATTCTCATCCACCTCGAGTAATCCTCTCTCATATCTTTCCTTTACATTTTATGTTGCCGTAAATTTGCGTCCATTTGCCAGCAGTGCGACTGCACCAGGCCCCGCGCTCTCAACCGGCCAAACTTCTGTGATCACAGTTTAAATGTTGTGGTGGTTAAAGTCCCTTTAGCCACCACAATATTTAAACTGTTATTGATTAAGGAAGTTGGGCCAGGGGAAGAGTGTGAGGCCTCTGTATGCGCTGGCATCTCCATGTATGTCAAAACGCATCAGAGGGGTGGGCAAGAGGCCCTGCGCATACACACTGCACCGGGCTCTGCCGTTTTCCAAGCTGCCCCTGGTTTGATTTTGCTACACGGGCATTTCATAATATACACACACACAAAATGTACTGAGGCAAATTACGCAAGTGTTAATGGTATACAGTACCTCTTTCCGGTAAACGGATGATAAAATGCATCTCCTTACATGAAAGCATTGCATGTCCCACAATTTCCACATGGAACGCACCCATTCCTTTCTTATGGGTAGCTTACGACTCTACATTTTTTTACCAGATCATACAAGCCTGTCTCGTAGCTTGCTATTACTTTTATATACCATTATTGTAGCATAGGTTATCCAGAGGCATTCCCTCAACCTAGAAGGTGTATTCTGTGGGCAAAGTACTGTGGTAGCTAGCCCATCAAAAACCCCTTTGTTCCAAATAAAGCTATATGCACAATTCAAAAATATAAAAAAGAAGGAGGCACTGTACCGTGTATGATTTTCACTGGATGTGCTAAAACTGAGCTTTGTCTGTGTTTTATGTGCTGTCTCTGGTTTTAAATATATATTGCCATGCTCAGTAGCACTCCTCTGTGGCACTCATATGCTTATATATATGTTGTGGTTATTTTGGGGGTTCAATAGGAGCTTGTTAGGTGTCCAGTATATTTTACAATTCTTGTTCAGCTAGTCCTGGCTGATTGGAGGCTGGCAACCTCCTACTTAATTTAAGCTCACCCCCTCCCACATTTAAATGGTTAAGGGCTCACTCCAAAGCATCTTCCACACAGGGGAACTTGTTTGCTTGCAGGATGGTTGTGACATCTCTAATACAGAGTGCTTTTCCTGGTAATGTACAGGTTAATAAAGGCTTCAATCAGACTTAGAACTTTGCAACTAATATTGACAGATTTACTATAAATCATTCTTCCTGTTATTACACAGGTTATTAAGAATTTATATTAGCGTTAGGGACCCCTGAATTGTGGTCTGCCGTGACGTTGGCTCAGGGGCTTACAACAATTTTGGCCAAAAATGTCAAACTAAAAGACCATTTTACTTAATAGATATTTATACATATATATTTAGGCACTGTACCGTGTATGATTTTCACTGGATGTGCTAAAACTGAGCTTTGTCTGTGTTTTATGTGCTGTCTCTGGTTTTAAATATATATTGCCATGCTCAGTAGCACTCCTCTGTGGCACTCATATGCTTATATATATGTTGTGGTTATTTTGGGGGTTCAATAGGAGCTTGTTAGGTGTCCAGTATATTTTACAATTCTTGTTCAGCTAGTCCTGGCTGATTGGAGGCTGGCAACCTCCTACTTAATTTAAGCTCACCCCCTCCCACATTTAAATGGTTAAGGGCTCACTCCAAAGCATCTTCCACACAGGGGAACTTGTTTGCTTGCAGGATGGTTGTGACATCTCTAATACAGAGTGCTTTTCCTGGTAATGTACAGGTTAATAAAGGCTTCAATCAGACTTAGAACTTTGCAACTAATATTGACAGATTTACTATAAATCATTCTTCCTGTTATTACACAGGTTATTAAGAATTTATATTAGCGTTAGGGACCCCTGAATTGTGGTCTGCCGTGACGTTGGCTCAGGGGCTTACAACAATTTTGGCCAAAAATGTCAAACTAAAAGACCATTTTACTTAATAGATATTTATACATATATATTTAGGCACTGTACCGTGTATGATTTTCACTGGATGTGCTAAAACTGAGCTTTGTCTGTGTTTTATGTGCTGTCTCTGGTTTTAAATATATATTGCCATGCTCAGTAGCACTCCTCTGTGGCACTCATATGCTTATATATATGTTGTGGTTATTTTGGGGGTTCAATAGGAGCTTGTTAGGTGTCCAGTATATTTTACAATTCTTGTTCAGCTAGTCCTGGCTGATTGGAGGCTGGCAACCTCCTACTTAATTTAAGCTCACCCCCTCCCACATTTAAATGGTTAAGGGCTCACTCCAAAGCATCTTCCACACAGGGGAACTTGTTTGCTTGCAGGATGGTTGTGACATCTCTAATACAAAGTGCTTTTCCTGGTAATGTACAGGTTAATAAAGGCTTCAATCAGACTTAGAACTTTGCAACTAATATTGACAGATTTACTATAAATCATTCTTCCTGTTATTACACAGGTTATTAAGAATTTATATTAGCGTTAGGGACCCCTGAATTGTGGTCTGCCGTGACGTTGGCTCAGGGGCTTACAACAATTTTGGCCAAAAATGTCAAACTAAAAGACCATTTTACTTTATAGATATTTATACATATATATTTAGGCACTGTACCGTGTATGATTTTCACTGGATGTGCTAAAACTGAGCTTTGTCTGTGTTTTATGTGCTGTCTCTGGTTTTAAATATATATTGCCATGCTCAGTAGCACTCCTCTGTGGCACTCATATGCTTATATATATGTTGTGGTTATTTTGGGGGTTCAATAGGAGCTTGTTAGGTGTCCAGTATATTTTACAATTCTTGTTCAGCTAGTCCTGGCTGATTGGAGGCTGGCAACCTCCTACTTAATTTAAGCTCACCCCCTCCCACATTTAAATGGTTAAGGGCTCACTCCAAAGCATCTTCCACACAGGGGAACTTGTTTGCTTGCAGGATGGTTGTGACATCTCTAATACAGAGTGCTTTTCCTGGTAATGTACAGGTTAATAAAGGCTTCAATCAGACTTAGAACTTTGCAACTAATATTGACAGATTTACTATAAATCATTCTTCCTGTTATTACACAGGTTATTAAGAATTTATATTAGCGTTAGGGACCCCTGAATTGTGGTCTGCCGTGACGTTGGCTCAGGGGCTTACAACAATTTTGGCCAAAAATGTCAAACTAAAAGACCATTTTACTTAATAGATATTTATACATATATATTTAGGCACTGTACCGTGTATGATTTTCACTGGATGTGCTAAAACTGAGCTTTGTCTGTGTTTTATGTGCTGTCTCTGGTTTTAAATATATATTGCCATGCTCAGTAGCACTCCTCTGTGGCACTCATATGCTTATATATATGTTGTGGTTATTTTGGGGGTTCAATAGGAGCTTGTTAGGTGTCCAGTATATTTTACAATTCTTGTTCAGCTAGTCCTGGCTGATTGGAGGCTGGCAACCTCCTACTTAATTTAAGCTCACCCCCTCCCACATTTAAATGGTTAAGGGCTCACTCCAAAGCATCTTCCACACAGGGGAACTTGTTTGCTTGCAGGATGGTTGTGACATCTCTAATACAGAGTGCTTTTCCTGGTAATGTACAGGTTAATAAAGGCTTCAATCAGACTTAGAACTTTGCAACTAATATTGACAGATTTACTATAAATCATTCTTCCTGTTATTACACAGGTTATTAAGAATTTATATTAGCGTTAGGGACCCCTGAATTGTGGTCTGCCGTGACGTTGGCTCAGGGGCTTACAACAATTTTGGCCAAAAATGTCAAACTAAAAGACCATTTTACTTAATAGATATTTATACATATATATTTAGGCACTGTACCGTGTATGATTTTCACTGGATGTGCTAAAACTGAGCTTTGTCTGTGTTTTATGTGCTGTCTCTGGTTTTAAAGAAGGAGGAAGCACACAAAAAGTAGTTGCAAAATAATTGCTTATATTTTCCTGCATTATAAGGGCAATAATGTAATGTGTCAGGTACACAGCCCCTTCCTCGGGTAAGGCACATGGGCAGGTTTTGTTTGTTTGTTTGTTTTTTAAGGCAATAAGAAGAAAGTATGCGAGAACAACACTTAAAAAAATACAGAAAGCTATAATCTTTAAGTAAATATTGTTTTGAAGGTAGCACACATCAATAGAGTTGCTGAATTAATACTATATATACAGTGTATATTAAAAAAAAAAATAGTGAGGATTTTTAAATTCCATGCATTTCAGCAGTAGTGCCTGCCAAAGAAAAAAGGTTGACTTGGTAAAATCAGAAATAGCTGCAATAGCCATAAATTATAGAGGCATGAGAGACGGAGACATTCCATCTGAAAGTAGTAGACGATACTTGTGGTAAGATGTCTTTTATTCAGCATGTAATTCAAAGTACCAGCAAAAGATGATATGTTATTTGAGTATGTATAAGTGGAAAAATCATCTAGCCTATGCCGCTGAACCCCGGCACCCTGCCTTCCCCCAAAACACAAGAAACGAGACTGTTGGTGGGAGTAAAATAGGTCACAGCTTTTATAAAAACAAACAGAAACTGCCCAGCCAGCTGTCAAAATACGGGAAACCCCAAAGAAAAACATATGGTGGTGGAGTTCCGGCCATCTAGCCATCTAGTCAGGTCCCACACTTCCCATGGAGGCATTAACGGTACAAACCACTGCAGTTGCATAGCCCCAACCATACAGCTGGAACCCAGTACCTGCCATTTTCTTAACTCATGTCTGAGCCAGCCCACCAATCTCAGCTGCATCCTAATCCCCAGCTGGCCCAGCAGGGATAACTCGCTCTGATATTTTTTTAGAACTGAAACATAGAAGACATTAACAGTCTTAATACATCTTGTATATAATGGTTCACAAGGGTTGGATGGGGGGGTCACATCACTTTCCCGAATTCTGCTAGTCAGCCTCCCACTCACCTGACTAAGGCCTTGCACTCGACCTTTCCCCCGGGCTGCCCAGCTACATGCCAGAAGGCCACCTGGAGTCCTGCCCCATACAAATAAATAGGACTAAAATCTCAGACCCAGTAAGCCTGAATTATAAAATCTTTTTGATGATGCAGATGATCAAAGTCCCTAAACATAACTAGGACTCCTGCCTACGCACCACTCATATATTGCTAATTTAAACATAAGCCTAGTGCCTGCAAATCTAACTTTGGACAACTACTGGTGAATGACATTAAGGCAATGATAAACTTATGATGACTTCCTACATATAAGCCATTCTGGTCTCCATGCCCTCAGACTTGATTATGTAATGTTTTATGTATAGACATTTAAATAATTTGACATAGTGCCTTGTTTTTATATATTTTCATGCGGTTTATTCAACATGAAGTATATATTTTTCCTTTATATTGGCTGGCAATGCAGTGAAATATCAATTTTCTGAAGAAAAAAAACCTTCCTTTTATTAGCATTACACACAAGAGCTGGAAGTGTATAACGATACTCTGCATAAATGTATAATACCGCATGTTCATTCCCGACAAAATAATGATATGTACAACTTGTCTAAATTTCCTACCATCTGGAATATATAGATTGCCTACATACCTCCCACAGACAACCCATTATAGCTCAGCACTGCCCACCAGGCCAACTGTGTAAGCTATTTACAGGATACTCTTGGGATTCAAGCACTGGTCCTCTCATGTGGACAAGACACAGACCTTGCAGCAAAGAACAGTCTGTGTCACACTGTACAGAAACTGAAAAACAGACTGATCACAACAGTAGAGAAAGAAGCAAATAATTAGTAAGCACTCATTATTATTCATGTTATTATTCCCAATTAAAACGTTCATCTGTGCAGTTTATTCTAGAACACTTGATCATCTCAGAATATCGCAAAAGTTAACTGTGTACATGGATTTCACATTTAGGGTGTTATTCATTGAATTGCGATAGTGACAATCGGTTCAACATTGAGTAAGGAGTTTTCGAGCGATAGTACTCTGATCGGCACTATTGCAGTTTAATAAATTACTCCCAGTCGGTCACCTTACTTCGTGCATTACGTGCACGCAGAAACACGATGACACAGGCACAGAGGCACAGACACGATGGCAGACAGACACACAGACATGCAGCCAGCTCTGAGTGACATTACGTCAGCAATTTTTGGAGAAGTATTAGGTAACGGAATTTGCATTTGTGCAAAGTTAAATTGATTGGCTTGTACAGGTTCACTGGTGTATATAGATATTATCTGCCACAGGTGTGATGGGGTCCGTGAAGGCCGCTGTATACAGATGCAGCCACCAGTATCCGATCACTTGCCTTGGAAAATCTGGGGCAATCTCCCAATAAACTGCAACATTTCAGCGAGATTTCTGCAGCCAGACTAATGGCCCATCGGATTAACGTAGCAGGGGGGTCCCTGCAGTCCCATTCAAACTGAATTGGACTACAGGGACCCCTGCTGTGTTAATCCGATGGGCCATTAGTCTGGCAGCAGAATCTCACAGAAACGTTGAGGCATTTACTTTGAGATATCTTAGTTTTTAACCAGGCAAGTGATCGGATACTGGTGGCTGCATCCATCTGTATGTTGGGGAATGTAAACAGCAAGAAACAGGAAGATGGATTAAGGAGCAATCTAATGTCGTGCAGAGTTCCCCATATGCCAAATGTTTTATTGCAGGATGAAAACTGTGGGCTCTTGTCCTCGTGTTGTAGGTAATTAGGCATCCTAGCTTTGCAAACATTAAGAAATGTAATATATAACTATACTATAATTCGACAAATTTGTTTGTTCGGCTATACAAATTCACACGCTTAATCCTAGAGCCACCAAATTTGGCATGCTATGCTATAGGATCAAAAGAAAGAGCGTAGGTTGAGTTTTGATGTTTGGCCTATAGCTTCATATAATATATGTAACCTTGCTTCCCCCCCCCCCCCAGACTCTACGGTGGTGTCTAGGGTACATGGGTGCTGATTACATGCGGTGTGGTGCGTACCTGTTAGGAACAGGAGGGCCTGAGCTTCCCGCGATGTTGTGGGGGAGCCAGGACCGGGCTTCTGGGGTGATAGCCTCCATGATCTCTCAGTGGTGCAGCACCTCCATCTTCTATACTCCCAGGGTAATGGGACAGGACCGGTATAGAAGAACCCCTCAGGTCCCAGGGTTATACTCTCCAAATCACACACAGTCTTTACGGGTGCAGAACAGTCTCTTTATTTGACAGAGCAACGATATCCCAACGATAAGGCTTTTAGCAACCGCAATACAATCGCCAGGACGAGGTACACACCGCTCACCTCCGCCCAAAAGCTTCCTCCTCTCCTTCCCTCCAAGTCACTCTTCCGACAGGATGGTCTGAGCTAGGGCTTCAATACCCCGTGGCCCACCTCCGAGGTTAGCCTCGAGGTGGGTCTTGAATTCTCCCCCCATCACCCCTGGCAGTGGGGTGAGGGCATTGGTCCACCAGTCTATGATTCTATCAGCTCTTCTTATAGACGCTGATCGTTTCAGTTCCTCTCGCTCTCATCCGGCACGCTGCGCCGGGGAGCCCGCAGCCTCCTGATACTCCTCGGACCGTTCCGCAGGATTTGTGGCTCACGGCATAATACTCAGCAACTCTAGACTCTCGATATCACTGTTCACTCGAACACTTCCTAAACTACTCTCTCTTCCGAAGCACAATCAAAAGAGGAACACGGCACACTTGCAAAGAAGAAGAACAACACCAACACTCACCGGAGTTGGCTGCTAAATATAGAGCTAGCCCCTCCCCTCATGGTGTCAGCAGAACCTCCCCTCTTGCTCACGCCTGCAGCAGAGTCCAGGCCTGCGTCTACCACTCAGGTTAGGGCTATGAAGGGGGAAAACCCATGATGATTACTGGCGCCTGATCTTAACAGGACTTATCACAGTAGAAGGAAGATAGGTATAGCCTGAGCTGTTTACAGGGGGCTATATATATATATATATATATATATATATATATATATATATATATATATATATATATATATATATATATATATATATATATATATATGCAAATATAACTGTATGCTCATCTGCATGTCTTAGGCAGGTCTTCAACCTATATATATAAATATATATATATATATATATATATATATATATATATATGTAGCCCCCTGTAAACAGCTCAGGCTATACCTATCTTCCTTCTACTGTGATAAGTCCTGTTAAGATCAGGCGCCAGTAATCATCATGGGTTTTCCCCCTTCATAGCCCTAACCTGAGTATATATATTGAGCCACGTATGCTGAAGCAGAGATATCCTTAAAATCTGACCTGTTGGGGGGCTTGAGGACTGGGGGATATGAGCGCAACACCTGACTGCATCATGCTAGCCATGAAAATGATTGTAACATTTCCATTCACAAGGCTTTTTGAGTATGCGTAGGAGTGATTCATTGAACGTAAATCTATCTTGTAAAAGATATTCTAAAATCCATTCACAATCTAGGTAGAAAAACGATTAAATATCAAACATCAAATTGCTTTTTAGGAAATAACTGTGGTGTGTAGTAAATCCATTGTAAGTTTTGCTCTAGTGACATTTTCAGAAATGTTAGACTGTCCACCTTTGCAGCCTGCTCTTTCTTGGATAAATCATCCTGTGAATGGAAATATATTCATTAACGGACTATCATCAGAAAAAATGTGATAGATCATTAAGAAGATAAATGTCCAGTGTCATTTCAGAAGAAGATCCACCTAATCTGTGCTATGTATGCTGCCAAGAATATGTAACATTGTTGCACCCATACATTTTACACCAATCTCCCCGGTTAATGAGGATGTTTAAATCACTGTCTGCAAAACTGCAGTTGCCATTGTAAGTATTTACAATGTACAGTAACTAGACCAGATGTTTGCAACCTTATTTTGGTTAAGGAACCCTATAATTATATTGTGAAACTCTGCAGAACCCCAACCCCATCTAATAGCGCGTCTGAGATCAGATGCATTGTAAGGGACCCCAACCCCCTCTAATAGCGCGTCTGAGATCAGATGCATTGTAAGGGACCCCAACCCTCTCTAATAGCATGTCTGAGATTAGATACATTGTAAGGGACCACAACCCCTTCTAATAGCGTGTCTGAGATCAAATGCATTGTAAGGGACCCTATCCGTCTCTAATAGCGTGTCTGAGATTAGATGCAATGTAAATTCTTCTGTATTTGGTATAATTTTTAAATTACTTGAAAATTGTAGGCAACCCTTTAGGGGTGCCCGGGAAACCCAAGAGTTCATAGGAACCCCTGTTGAAAAACACTGAACTAGACAGAAAACATCTACATGCTGCGGTGTGTGATTGGCTGTGCACCTTTTTGCACCCAACTTTGTATTATAAATCAGAGCTATAGGCTCAACCAGTACCAGACCGTTTCATTATCTTGCTTCTAAATGTGCAAAAATGCCACGTTCTCATTGGCTCATGCTATTTTCATGGCTACACTGAGACTCTCCAGTACAATTAGACTATTCCAATTATCTGGGGAATCCAATTAGCACATTTTGTCTCTGTTTATATCCTGAATATCTTATTTATAATAAGAGTATCTGATTTATGGGGTTCAAGAAAAACACAACAACTCAACTATCTCACTTACATGAATACTGGGATTATCCCTCATTAATCCCATACGAGAGGTTCCACAATATGGGACAATAGGGGGAGTTATAGGGAGATGTTATATAGAGCCATAGGAGGAGTTATCGGGAGCGGGTTATATGGGGCGATTGGAGGGGTTATATGGAATAGGATTCGTTATTGGAAGCGGTTATATCTTGTAGTAGGTGTTGTAATGCATCATCAGACCTCATAGCAGACATTCTTACTTTTGGCAAACTTGGCACTTTTTTTGCCATTGGGTTGAAATTTCTGTTGTTTATTGGAAAGTATCAATAAACCAATAATAGTATTATTTGCTAGATGTATATTAAGGATATTATTTTTGTGGCTTGAACATTGCTAAGTGCAAGTTAACAGGTGTGGAACAGGTGTGGAGAAGTGATCTCACTGTAGGCTGCAAAGTAATAACCTTGTGTAGATGAAGTTTGATCCAGTCGCCAGTCCACCTCTAATCCAACTACTGTCTGACTACATATTCACTTAAATATGTGAACTAAATGCTATGCTTCTCAAGACTACTTAGCACAGCAAATAAAAAGATCACTTGTAAGCACATTCACATGCAGGGCTTTCCACAGATTTCCCAGGGCTCAGGACTAGAGTTTCAACAGGGCCCCCCGTGTCGGCAGTCTTGCAAGCCCCCCATTTCACATTTCCTCCCAAGCCCCCTCCATTATTTCCTGTCCTCTTCCCATGTATTTCTCTCCCCCATCTCACTCTTACCCCTCTTCCTCACTTGCTCACTCTCTCCCTCCCCCACCCGCCCTCACCACTCTCTCTTCTTCAGTACCTCTCTTACACCTCCTCACTCTACTCTCCGGTTCACCATCAGTTACCCACCTCTCACTCAATCTTGCTCCCTCAACCCCCCTCCTTACCCTCATTCCCCCCCCCCAGCCACACACACAATCCCCCCACAATAATTACCGCCCCCAGAAAATACAAACACCCCCCAAATAAATATTTAAAAAAATGTGCATACAAAAAACAATCCCAACCCCAAAATGGGTACTACCCCCCCTCTATTCCCAAAATGTATACAAACCCAGCCACCATATACAAAAAAAACCCCACTCCTCAAATACATACAGGACACACTTAACTTGGGGATGGTATCAGGGCTCTGGCGCCCCGGCTCTTCTCTAGCTGATGCAAGCCTTCTGCTGGGCTTCCCACATTCCCACACTATTCGGGCCTGCCTCTCTCCCTCACTGTCCCGCGTCGGGCCTCTCTGATGCTGGTGCTTGAACCGGCATCAGAAAGAGGCCCTGGCGGGACAATGAGGGAGGCCCTCAGCTGGGGAGAACCAGGGACGGTGGCCAGACAAAGGAGATGGGCCCGAATTCTGGTCGAGTCCAACTTCTTTGCCCTGCTGTCAGACCTCTCGTTGCCGCTGGGACCCAGCTCCCTCCAGCTGTGGGCCTCCCTCACTGTCCTATGCCAAGACTTTCTCTCAGGTCAGTGTGCATCGGAAACGCATGTCGACGTCAGAGAGGCCTGACGCGCACCGGGGGTAGAGTAAGGGAGAGGTAGGCCCGCAGCTGTGGAGAGCCAGGGCGTGGCATCAATGTGAGGACCGGCAGCTGAAATCCCCCTCCCCCCCCCCCCCCCGGCAACTTCCAATGCCGGCCGGGCACCCCGCAACCACCGGGCCCCATTATCTCTTAGCATACAATGCTTTCACTGCAGCCAGGGATTCTGGGAAATTACATGCAATTGAGTATACAGTGTCACCTTTTGCTTATCCATTGTAAGATGGAGCCCTATAAGTTCCATAATAGGTGACACTATGCTCATTTGCATGTCATTTCCAGGAATGAGCCAATCCAGCCAAAGAAGGCAAACCACTCATGTGACATCACGGCCACGCTTCCACCACACCTCCAGAATGCCTCCCTTTCGTCTCCAGCTAGAGTGCATGTTTCGCATGTGACATCACATGCTCGGTCGCGCGCACATGCCTCTACTATAATCTTAGCCTTAGGAGTGCTGCTGGGAAAGAGAATTTGCCACACATTTATGGAAAATAAATACAAAAACTCTACTTTCCAAATTGGCTTTCAATTTATTATTTAAATTTGGCATTTTTGATCCTCAGTCTTTTAACAAAGGAATCATTTGGTTACATCTTTTGATAAAAAAAACAAAAACAAGAATATTTAAGCCTGCTAACCCAACATGTTGCCGAGCCACCCCCCCCTTCCCCTACCTTAGGTGCGGGGGAGCTAGCGGCTAAATACCGGTGCCCCGCGCGACCGGGGAGCTGCTCAGGTGGCGGTGGCCATCTTGTTTGTTCACGCATGCCCAATGCAGGAGATGCACATGCGCATTGAGTACAGAGTGCTGCGGCCATTACACAGGATCCACATAGGAGACCATACATGTCCCAGCAGCCCCAGGGGCTGCTCACCACGTGCAGCTCGATAGCCAATAGGTCTCTGGTATCCTCGGCAGGCAGAGAGTTACATTTGGCGCGCAAGGAACCGCGTGCCAGTAGGAAGAGGGACCCCAACGGAGCAGGTAGTGTCATATTTGCCCTGTAGGCCCCAGATAGGCCCCATTCCCTCCGGTTTGTGTGTTGTAGGGAAGGACCCTAGATAGGGACGCTTCCCCAATAGCATCCAACAGTGTCAGCCCACCGGTGACAGGATGCCACGTGGTGAGCTGCGGCCTGGGGTCTGGGACCAGACCCAGGTATATATTACCAGAGACATTTACAGGGACACCCTCCGGTGGGAGCTCCCTCAGAGGTGGATCGGACGCAACAGGAGCAGCGGTTTCGTAGAGACCCGCGTCGTGGGATCACTCTGCGATCCGACGGATTAAACCTCTACAGTTTGACCTGGTCTGGCCTTAGACCAGGACAGGTACCACGTGCAGCAATGGCCACATACACAGTGGGTAGCGCTACTCCACATACTTTGGGTGGGTTTGGCTCTGTGGACACCGGGTGGTTAGGTGCCCAGGGCACCTCAGTACTTTAGGGGATCTCACCGGGGTGTATACATTGTGTGGGTACTGCATGTGGGGCCTTGTGTGTTTATGGTGTTATACGGTTATATGTGTCAGTAAATATAGTTGGTTATATAAGTGTGTGCTTTTATTTACTGCCTGTATTGTTCTTGCGAGGGGCTATCCTGGTGCGCCAGGATCCCACCCAGGTGGAGGCGCTGTGTACTCAAGAACACGAACACCCGTGGCTCCCAGTGGCGGAGGATCAGGCCTCCTGTACGCCAGACAGGTACCCAGCACACGTAGTTCCCTTAGACACAGGGAAAGGGGGCTACATACATAATATTTCTCATTGTCTAACGGTCTGAGGGCCAAGGTGCTATTCCGGATAGCAGAGTCCTCGCCAGGACACATTTTACTAGTCACCTACCTTCTTGGGTGCTAGGAGCCAAGACTGTGTCATGACACCACTCTTTTCAAATGTTGTAATTTAATTTTTGAGATATCAGTTGCTGAAGACGTACCTCCCTGGGGGTTTAAATGGTCACTGCCTTCACGCTAATTATGACAGCAGATATTGCCTTTGTAAAATCTGATGCCAGTGAATAATAATCACCTGAAAATTCAGCAAAAAAAAATGAAGATTTAGAAAAAAAAATTAAATTCGGAATAGATCAGCACACAACAAAAGAATCAGGTGATGATTTCCTTTTTTTTTTTGTGGGTGGACTGCCGCTTTAAAGATGCAGTCCAAGCTGCCGTTTAATTTTAAAAAAAATTTCCCTTAAATATGTGCATCAATACAATCCACACAATGATAAGTAATTTGCTGGTCGATCCATTCTCCTGTGATCTATCGGTGAAGATTCAGCTCGGGGGGTTCACTAAATAGTTGTCAGTGCAGCAGAAGAGGACCCATGATGCAAAGTTCTGTGGGGAAGATCATGTGACCAGGCAATCATTAGGCCTCGTTCAGGGTGCTGGCTTCGGAGGGAGGGCGTGCTGCCGTGCGAGCTGCCGTGAGAAACAAAGTATTCAATTTGAATACTGGTTGTCAGGGTAGCAGCTGCCCTGTCTCCGAAGCCAGGAGTTGAAGCTGGCTACAGTTTCAAGAAACGAAAATTTCGTTTTTTGGAGCTGCAGCAGCGTCACAGGGACCTAGGCAGCCAATGAAATCATTCTTGAGAATGATTTCATGACTGCAACCTCGATACTTTACCTGCCGTGTGTAACCCCGCCCCCTCCTCAACGCTGAAAAGTCTGCTGGGGGATAAACACAGATCGCCCAGCAAACTGCTGCACTGCCGCCCTCCCGCCCTCCCTCCAACTCCTGCAGCTGGCACCCTGAACGAGGCCTTAGATACAATTTGTGCACTGCTAGAGAGAGGGCAGGGCTCAAAAAGGGGGAAGGGGATGACTTTGTAAATGGTTGCTATAGAAACATAAAATACTTGTTACATTATAATACATTAAAAATGTAATTTCAGAGTTGTTAAAAAAAAAATTATAAGTAGTTTCTCATAGTTCAGAACTGATTTATTTAAAAAAACAAAAAACACACATAGGATATTGCTTGATCTGCAGCTTTAAGCAAAACTGATCCACTGAAAAGTAAACTTTTGTCTGACGAATGATTCATATTTTTGCACACTTTAAATTATTGTACATACGTTTAAGTGTTAATGCACATGAATCATCATGATAACTAGATAAGAGATCAGAACATCACCAACGGCTGTTGGCTCTATTGCAGGCGCTAAGAGATCTGATTAAATATTATTCATCACTGTTGTTCCTTTGTTTTATTTACTTCATACTTTAAATATACCATAGTAACCACATCTTACTTCCAACATTCTCTGTAATTTCAGAACTTTTATTTCAAAACAATTGTCAGGCGAGATGGTGACGTAGAAAGTAAGAGGCCATGCCTGCATCCTCCCCTGACATGCACACATCTCTCTATTTTTGCTGATGGGTAATCCCACAGAAGCAGCTGACTTGCAGGCACACTAATGCTAGCAGCTGACTAGCAGAAGGACTGATCCGAGATAAAATGCAGACTAAAGCACAGAAGAACAACTCATGCTTACCGTTTCAGATCATTATATGGTCTCAGCTGTCAGGATAATGTAATAGTTTTTAATGGAACTAGTTGGAGTCTCACTGACTTAACTTGTGACACTTAAGTATATTAACTGCTTAAGCGCTGTGTAGTATTTACTGATAAATAACCCACGCTGTGGTGGTACATCATAACAATTAACGTCATAGGTGGGTGGGCACTTTAAAGCAGTTATCCCTCCCCCATAACTTTTTTTTTACCTTACAAAATATATGTATTGCTAAAATATCAGATTTTATTAAATGATAATCCCAAAGCGAATCTAGCAAAGCGTATTGTATTTTGGTTTCCGTTTTTAGTGCTTTATGTTGCTGAAGCCCTTATCTACATTCAATATTCTTAGATTTTAATTGTGGTGAATATAGTAACATGCAGTATAGCTTGTGTAATTGTGACCCTGAACGAAAGATTTGTACAATTTATTTTTTAATGCACTTTTTTTGCCATTGGATTGAAATTTCTGGTATTTATTGGAAAGTAGATTTAACACCAAACGAACATCAACTCCCAAACCTGCCAGAGTGCTCCTCTAACCAGTAAGGCCAACGGTGCTCATAACGTGACCCACAAACCTCCAAACGAGGCACAGCCCTGGCCACTCCACTAAATCATCATCATAAACTGTGAGGATGAGCCCCGGGTACCCACCACAGTGAATCCTGCCCACTCACCAATAAATGCCACCACTTAGGCAAAACTGTACCACTGGAGCCTCATCTGGCAAGCTTAACCTGCACAACAAAAAACAGTCACCACCGCCGAGACTATTTAACCCGTCTTAAACTAGCCTCCAGACCCGCCAGGTCAGCCTCTTTAACGAAGCAGTGTTGTACAGTAGAAAACCTCCCTTCTTTCTATGCTCACCAGCATAATCACCCTCCGCCGAAGCCTGCTTAACTGGTTTGCTAAGTTTGCCCTTTCAAAAGGATCTAGCCGCTGAGTGGGCGCTACCACACAAGAACACTCATGGCGAAATCTGCACCCATTAAAATTGCACTGGCCTTCGTTAAAGTCCCAGCAATAACCTTTTTTACTACTGGACCCTGGCCCTGAGGCGGACCCACTGCTGACCACCACTTGTGAGGAGTCTCACTTTTAGCTAATTTTTACCCTTGTATCGGAGTATCTACCATATCCTTAATAAAATGCAGTACTCATGGAAAAACACATTTTTTTCCAGACTGCGCTACTTTTTATTCAATGAACATAAAAAGAATGCATTGATTCTGTTTGTATATGAACTTAAGACCACAAAACTCTTCTTCCTGTACATCTGCTAAGGAAACTCTTGTGGCCTTAAAAACTTCTGTACAAACATCTGTAAAGAACCTTCACATTAAGTATCACAACACCTGCAGTATTTACATAGCATGATGTGAGAAACATATCCACCGGATTACTTCTTTTTATAGCCTTGCACAAAATCTAGTCAATGAGTGGCAGGAAAAGCTCATCTTGTACATGTGACACCCCCTGAGTACCCCAGGTCAGAGTGCACAGTAAGGGAGTTACTGCTCCATATTAGAGCTTTGTACACATCCAGCAGGATAAAGTATCAGAAAACCATTCAAAGGAGCTGTCACTCATAGGACACAATAGAACGAAAAACAGTGGCATGTTTACCAGGCTTAATGCATCTGTTAGAGCAGGGGAGCGCCAACTTTTCCAGTTGCGCCCCCCTGTCTTCCCTGCCTCGGTGATGGCGCCCCCCCCCTCCCTACCTTGGTGCTGGGTCAAATGACGCTCGGGGTCACGTGACGTCATGTGACTCGCAGCATCATTTGACGCATGTGACGTCACATCATATGGCCCTGCGACGTCATTTGACGCTGCGTTGCCATGGCGATGCGTCACAGAGATTCTGAATCCCGGTAAGTATAGTGTTGCAGAGGCCTCACGCGATCCCCCCGGCATTAAATTAAATGCCTGGGGGAAGAAGCCTCTGCAACGGCCCGCACCCCCCCAGCAAAATCACCCCCGGGGTGCGTGCCCCCCAGTTTGCGCACCGCTGTGTTAGAGACAAAAAAATTCGGACAGATAAGTATTTTCCATGGAGAAAACCTCCAAATCACGTGTTTACCAATATGTATTTAATGTAGTGTAGTACTAAAACAGTTAGGACTAATACAGTATGTCAGTACACATAATTAGTGCAATATCTTTTGTAATTTGTTTGTATAGTGAATATGAATATTAATCAATAATCAAACAGAAACAGTAGTTGATATGATTGAATTCAGCAATTCAGGAGAAAAAAGAAAGCAGAGCTGTTTTTATACAGGGTGCAAATAAGCAAAAGGGTTACTTTAAAAGGGTAGTTCAACGTTGCAGGTGTAAAAAAAAAAAAGTGTAACTGGCTTCCTTATAAAGAGTTTATCACGAACTAAGGATTTTGTCTGGTCCCCTTAATTATTCTACCTATTGTACAATCATGTATAGTTTAACTGTACTTGTCTCCCCCTCCCCCCTATATTATTTGTTCTCCCATACCCTAACCTTCTTATTTCTGTACCTCCATCCATGCAACTCAACTTAAAAAAAAAAATTGTTGGGATAAAATAGAGCCAATCACACATAAAGTATCTATCCTCCTTCTGTATCTTGTGAAAAATGTATTGGTTGTCATCAGGGGTATATAGCAAATGGAAATATTACTGTATGCTCATTTGCATGTCTTAGACAGGTCTGCAACCCTGCCTTTCACCATTATCACACAGCACACAGTGCTTCCAGTGCAGCAAGGGATTCTGGGAAATTACATGCAAATGAGCACACAGTGCCACCTTTTGCTTCAAAACCATATAACATGGTCCCCTGTCAGCTTTTGCTTGCTGCATTTCACAGCTTTGAGCACAGCCAGGGTTAAGATGCATAGCCAGTAAACCCACCCACAGACCGCCGTTTCGACCTTAAAGGGTCTCATCAGTGTGGGGTTGGTTATACTGGCTTTGCAAAATGAAGCTTAGGATAGGTTTCACCACACTTAGTTAAGTTAACCCACCAAATTAAGTTAAGTCCATAGTTTGAATGCTAGGATGTTGTCCTGGTAAAATCAGATTTGATTCAAGCATTCAGGTTTCAGGGGTGTCTCTACGAGAGAGTGCATCTGCCTTGCCATTAGCACATCCTGGTCGAAAGGTTGGTTTGAACTGGAATCGGGTGAGGAATAAAGCCCAGCGAGCCGGCCTAGGATTGGCACATTTAGCAGAATGAAGAAAGTGAAGATTGCGATGGTCGGTCCAAACTTCAATAACCTGGTGAGCTCCTTCCAGTAAATTACGCCATTCCTTGAATGCAGCTTTAATGGCCAGTAGCTCTTTGTTGCAAATAGTGCAGTTTATTTCAACCTCCGTCAATTTACTTGAGTAATAGGCCACTGGATGAACTACATTAGTTTTAGCATTCTGTTGGGATAGAATAGCTCTTTATGCGAAGTC
The DNA here is from genome assembly GCF_040206685.1 of Ascaphus truei. NCBI lineage: Eukaryota > Metazoa > Chordata > Amphibia > Anura > Ascaphidae > Ascaphus > Ascaphus truei. The sequence goes on from NC_134496.1 coordinate 33,422,198, forward strand.
AGATGCATCCGCTTCCACAATGAATGTTTGGTCATGCTGAGGATGAGCAAGTACTGGTGCTTGGGTAAATGTCCGTTTGAGGTTTTGGAAAGTCTGTCCCACTGCATTAGACCAGGAAAACTTGAGCCCCTTTGCTGAGTCAAGGGACGGACGACTAAGGAAAAGTCCTGGATGAATCATCGATAGAAATTGTTGAACCAAAATAGTCTCTGTGCATCCTTTATGTATGTAGGTTTATGTCAATCTAATGAAGAGATGAATGGCAGTGCACAGTGCAAAAAACTCCAGAACTGGACCTATATTTCGTTCCTGTCCAAAGAATTAGGGAAACGCCAAGGTCTAGAGAAGGAGGGAGGACCTTCTCGGGGCACATCTAATTTCTGTCCTTCTTCCCCCTGCTGTATGTTTCCCATCTGACTCTCCTGGCAGGGACACTCCATGTCAACCCAGGCATTTGTGGATTAGGGGGCTTCAGGCTTGTGGACCAGGCTTTCGCTGTTCGTGTCGACATTCCGCTCAAAAGGAAATCTTTGCCTATGACCATCGTGACTCTGGGTGGCAAACCACTGGGGTCCGGCATTATCTGTCAGGAGGCTCCTCTGCTCACAGCTATAATCGTGGTGCTTCATCACGAGTCTAGACAGCTGCATGTAATTCACTCCCCAGCCACGGATATTATTCTGGGACACCCATGGTTGCGAGCTCACAACCTACAGATCGACTGGGTATCGGACCAGGTGACGGTATGGGCCCCCTCCTGTAAGTCCTAGTGTCTGGTCATCCCATGCTCATTGGGGAACCTTCCTTGCTCCAACCTAGAATTATGTATTAAAAACGGTAATACATTATGGGGCATGCGCTTCTGCTTTTTGTTTTTTAGATCTGTTTGGGAACTGGTTTTCTCCACAGAAGCAGCTCAGACTCCAAGATATATCCGGGCCATCTATCCTATATCCTTTTTGGAATACTATATTTTTTTGTGTTGATATATATATATATCTTTATTGTTTAGCATTTAATATCACTGCATCTTTTAGCGCTGATTTTTCCTTCTTTTGATATACATAGTGGCAAGATGATCAGTGAGAAACAGCCATGTTTTTTGGGGAAACGGACTATGGTTTATTTTGACAAGAGACTTAAGTAAACAATTTGGTATGGAAACGCTGTCCCAATAAGGCAAAATAACAAAATAAAAACCGACTTCACTCGGGAGGCAACCAATCAAGTAATGACCCTCACTACCAGCACTGGCCAGTTAAGCTGGTTCCCAGTACAACACCCATAAAATGTGTACCCGTTACCCAGAGTAGACTTGCTGAGTCTCAGGATTCCAGGTTGGCAGCTTCCTTTCAGCCCTCTATGTGAGAGAGTGGCTGTATTCTCAGGCTGACTTTTAAATGCTTACACCTGTACACCTGGAGGTTGTTGCCAGTAGAAGTTAACCACATTCTGGGAACAGTGCACGCTCTAATCTCCTGCTGACATAGACAGACTATGACTCTGTTACAATATATATTTATAAATACAAACTGTAGATAAGTACATATCATCTTCAGACATTGTCAATTCACTGCTTGATGAAGGCCTCCCCAATGCTCTTCCAGGTACTGTGGTTGCAAGCCTCTCTTCTCCATGTTGCTCCAACAAATTATTTGTTGCTGTGGCTGTTGTATTTTCCTCCACATCAGGGGAGCACAAGTCAGTAGTTAAAAAATAAATAAAAATAAACACAACATAGTGTAATGGGTTTTCAACAAGTGGAAATGTGTGGGCTGGAGGTTACTTGCATTACACAAGAACAAGCGTCTCTCTCTCTCAGGTCCAGACCGCTCTCACTCCAAGTCTGGACATGAGAGAGAGAGAGCGAGAGAGAGAGAGTGGAGAGAGAGGAGAGAGAGCGACAGATGGTTCTTCTTGTTTGCTGGGCTGCACTAAAGTGGAGGATGATTCGGGAGCTGTACCTGAAAGTACGAGGGCTCGACAGAGAGACGCCGGCATCCGAGTGATGATAGGCATTGAAAGTGAGATGACCTCGATCCTACCTTAAAGTCGTTTGCGCTGTTTGTATGCTTAAAAGACCTTACATCTTGTTCTAGACGGGTCAACATATACTTAAAGTTTTGCCACTGTTTGGGAGATGCTTTAATATCATGGGGAAGATGTGAGTAATATAAGTAACCCCTAGCCCACACATTTCCGCTTGTTGAAAACCCATTACATTATTTTGTGTTTATTTTCTTCTTTTCTTAAAAAACTACTGAGTTGCACTTCCTTGATGTGGAAGAAAATAGACTCTGGAAGAATTGTTGGAACATTTCTTGGGAAGTTTGAGCAGCAACCTGTGCTTAATTATTTACTTACTTGAAATTTATATGCATGCACATAATACAAAACCTTAATTATCACATTTGAAGTACACATTACTTGATTTATAATATCGCACTGCTTTGAATATGTTTCTATACACTTTTTGATTATTACCAATGCGCAGTGGTTGACAAATCACCAAAAAATCTACTCGCCACACAAAAAAATCTACTCGCCACCTAGTACCAAACGTGTGCTGCTTGGGCCAATATTTACTCACCCGGGGGTTAAATCCACTCGCCCGGGGCGAGCAAATGTATAGGTTTGTCGAACACTGCCAATGCGGATATATATTTAACTTTTCACTGTCACAGTTTGGTTTGAAATAGATGCGCCACTTGTAACAATTGTTTTTGCACTGTGGCAGTTGGATGTTGGAAGCCTTGTGGGTGTGTACAGTACATCGTACAGTATTTGTTGTGTATCTTTACACCAAAGCCGGCTCCAGACTTGTATTGACTGTCCAGAGTGAGTGTACAGAAACCGACAAGGATTTTTGCTTGTCTTGCATGTCAGCTTATCCCAGATCATATCTTACCCTTAGATTTGTCTGATTGCAGGTATAAAAAGGTACAATGCCTGCAGATTCTATATCAGGGCAGGGCAGCTTGTTTAAAATGCGGGCAGGAATCAAATGGTAAATGATTGGTTGGTTTGTACCATGCAATTCCTTCCCTTTAAGGTGACCTCACAGCACCCAAAAATGGGAAGGAGTCACATGGTACTGTACATCAGCCAATCAGTTTGCTTGGTGAACCATGTGTTGCCTTCAAGTAGGTTGAGATGTCATTCTCAGTCAAATTTGATGGATCTTCACATCGTACATTCAACAACAGGGTTGATGGATGTACCATGTGACTGTAGAATATGACATAACAGGCCTTATATAAGGCCTGACACGTCTCATTTGACGGGAAGTGGACAACGAGTCAACATCGGCAAGAAGAAAAGAAATAAGACATCAAGAAAAGAAGAAAGGATCTACTCACCAGAGACTGCTCTTCTAACAATGGAGGATAAATTGCTTCAGGTCAAGTTGAGGATCCATCACCCTTCAACCAGGATTTGATTTATTTTACGTGATTTTTTTTTGTGCCACCGGGAAGAGATTATTATTTTTTTATATTGGCCATTGGGTATGGATTGTGTTTCTGTGGTTTTTATGGATATATCTGATGACGAGGATGATGAGCCTTCATCCCGGGAAGGGTAATACTTTTATTTATTTATTTAGGGTGTTCATTGATTGGCAATGTGGGTATCTAGGCCCCTGTTAAGGGTTTAGGTAGGCACAGTCCCAATCAATGGATTAAAAGGCTACAGTTTGATTATGTTATTATTTTATTGTAATGTCTATTTTGTTAAATGTATTTTTTTAATGCTTCTCAATGGGCAATATCCCTATCATCCAGATGTGGCCGATAGGGCTATTGCCCATTACTGTGTGTGGGGGGGGGGGGGAGGAGGAGGGGGTGAGGAGGGGGTACATGCCCCGGGGAGAGACCTTTATTGGATTTATTTGATGGTGCCTGTAACAGGGCCTTAACCCCTGTCTAAAAGGGCTTCAATAGAAAGCCTGTATTGGTCTGAGGAATTCAACAGGGAGCTGGATAATTGCAGCTAGAGACAATTAGCCAGTCTCCACTTGGCTCAGAACAAGTAGAAAAGCCTCCTGCTTTAACTGCAGGAGATCTCTTGAGCACAGAAGGACGGTGTTGCCAGAAATAGACATTGTCTGAAGCACAGAAGAACTGTGCTGCCTGCAAGACACCAGGGACCAGACCTCTATTCCAGGGCACAGAAGATCCAGGAATCCGCCAGAGGGTGGCTCCTCAATGGATGCCAACCCAGACCCATACTCTGTCATATAGGGCCCCCTGCTTAGAGGTACCTCTTTGGATTTTGGAGTCATAGGTTGGAAAGAGGTTTATCCTCCTAGCCCTACAGCTAGGGACTGGGAAAGTGAGTTAGCCCTTGCAAACGGATAGGATATTTATTTATTTTTGTGTTTCTTTAAACTGTATTGTTTAAAGTGATGGGCTGAATAAAAGCCATGGTTTTATTTCCCCAAATCTGTCTTCCTGGTTGTACCTCTGCATATGTCTCACAGAGTGCCCCATCCCAGCATGGGTAAGTACTACTTGTATTTATTTAGGGTGTTCATTGATTGACAATGTGAGCATCTGCGCCTCCATTGAGGGCTTAGGTAGGCACAGTGCCAATCAATGAATAAAGAGGCTAGCGTTTTATTATGTTACTATTTTATTGTAATGTCCATTTTGTAAAATGTATTTTTTTAATGTTTCGCAATGGGCAAAAGCACTATTAGCCAGATTTGGCTAATAGGACTATTGCCCATTGGTGTGGGGTGGTGGGGGAGTACTCTTGTTGAGGGTAGGGGGGATGGATGATGGGTGTACTTGACCCGGGTAGGGTGGTTTGGCCTTCCGGGTGAAGTTAACCCCTTAATTACTTTAGCGGTTAGCCACTAAGATAGTGAAGAGGGGTAAATAATTTATTTTAATATTGTATGTATTTTCTTTTGTATTATAGCAGTATATTGTTAACATTTTAAATGTTTGTTAAACTTGTTATTATTTTTTTTGTTTATTGCCAAAACCCCTATTAGCCACATTTGGCTAATAGGGATATTGGGCATTTGTCTAGAGGAGTGGTTGGATTAGTTTTATTGGGGGCGTTGCTGGTATGGAATTTAATCTGAATTGGAATGTTAGGAATGCAGCAGGGGATTTCCGGAGCGGAACCCCATTAATTTAAGCTCTTGGGACCCCGTTTCCCAAGATACAGACCTCAGTTAGGAGGTGTCGGTATCTCCTGCAAGTGTTAAGCTCCTGCGTCATGTGGGCCAATAGAAAGCCGCACCAGATGACATTACGGCTTCCTATTGGCCCATTTCGAAGCGGTTACCGGCACTCTCTACGGTGGTCTGTATCTCAAGAGCAAGGGGTCCCGGAAGCTGAAACTAATGGGGATCAGCTCCAGAGATTACCTGCTTCAAACTTATTTAAACATATATATATTTTTAACCAGCGCATGAATTGGTGCTGGTCTGTCCTGCCCCTTCATGACATAGATGCCTAAATATCGGTATCTACGTCACGAGGGAGAATACAATAGGACCATATTCAGTCATCAATGTCATCAAGGGGGTTGGACAGGACACAAATGATTTAAATGTTCTGTCTAATCCCCTTGATTTAAATGACCGAATATGGTCCCGTAGTGTTCCCCCCTCATGATGTAGAGGCCCATATTCTGGCATTTATGTCATCAAAGGGCAGGACAGACCAGTGGCAATTCTTGCCCTGCTTTTTTTTTTAAACAATTTAACTCAGGTTTGAAACAGGGGGTTTCCGGAGCTGAACCCAATTAAGCAGTGACGTCATCCAGTGCGGCTTTCTATTGGCCCACGTGACATGGACGCTTTAAACTTGCAGGAAATACCGGCACCCTCTATGGAAGGTCTGGATCTCAGGAAGCAAGGGGTCCCCGGAGCTGAAATTAATAGTGTGCAGCTCTGGATACTCCTTGCTTCAAACCTATCTAAAAAATAATAATTAAAAGCCCATGAATTGCACCTTTAAGAGCAGCTCAGTGGAGACACAGAGACTGCTTCTCTCTGGGACTCCTCTGCACAGCTCTCACAGACTTGTGGCTGGCCCGGTAGGATTAACGTTGGGGCGGTCCCGTTCAGAAGATGGGACTTGCAACATTAATTCTCCCGGGCATTTTTCTGTTTTCAGAGCTGTGATCACACGTGGCTGAACTGTGGTCTGGCGGCCGCACACATGTGGCACCGAGGACTGGAAGTCTGGCCACTTCCGTAGGTCCACCCACTGAAAGTTGCAACAAATTTCCTAATTTCGTCCTCCAATCTTACTTTGGTCGCATTAGTCTTTTAATTCCCTGGAATTTAGTCGAATAACATATATGTCCAATTATGGTAATTTCTTGCGATGTATCTGACCCACTGCAATTTGAATTTCTTCACTCTTGTGGTGATGTTACTGACTTTTGTCTGGTTTTCAAGACAAAATAGAATCTTTTTGTGCAGTTCCTTCACAGGTTTTTTAAGAGTCCAATGACTTATCTGACCGATGCTCTCATCTTGAGGGGGCACTTTGCTTGACCATGTAGGACACTGTAACTGTAGAAGAGAATGGCCTTTGCTGCAAATTATTCTTTATTATGACAGCTGCCAAATCCGAAGTGCCCATTCTCTTCTTCAACAGTCATCAGGTAATACCCAGCATACATCTCTCCCCACTTTATTGAATTCTCTGATGCTTCTGAATTATCTTCACCTTTAATGTCCAGGTTTCCCATTCATATGTGAGCACAGGCAGAATACACTGGTTAACACTTCCTCTTGAGGCACAGTTTAAGGTTCCCTGGAGAAATTGTTATATTTCTTTCTAAAATGCTCCCTCCCATCTTCATTCTTCTACTGATTTCATTCAAAAGAATCCCATAAATTGACAATTGCTGGCCAATGTTGACATTGTTTTTAACTTCAAGTTCTATTTTTTTTTTCTTTAGATTTTTGTAGAGTTGATACTATACATTTGTTGAACATCACTTTGGTCTTGCTGAGATTCATGTGGAGGCCCACTTTCTTACTTGCTTCGGCAAGTTCTCTGATTTGTAGCTGGAGGTGTTTGGACTTGTGGCAAAAATAACAATGTCATCTGCAAATCGTAGGTGACTCGCGTATTCACTGTTGCTTTAAAATCCCATTTCTTCCCAATTCTTGAACTTTTGTTGCTATGAAAAGCTTTGGTGACATGGTGTCTCCCTACTGCACTCCATTGCTAATCTTTATCTTGCTTGCATCTTGATGTAATCTAATGGTTGATGTGGCTTTCTCGTAAATGTTCCTTATAATATCAATGGACGCTTCTTAAACACTTTCACTTCTTAATACATTTAAAATGGCTGATCTGTAGACAGAATCAAATGCTCTTTGTAATCTATAAAACTGAGTGATAGATTGTATTCATTGCTTAGGCAAATCCCCTCTTGTACAACCTGGATGTGGTCCATTGTGTTATATCCACTGCACAATTTTGCTTGCCACACACCAGACACTCACCTCTAGTCAGACAGGCCCCAGTAGCTCCTTGTGTGTGCGTTCCCCTCTCACGATGGCATGTCCGCCGGCAGGGAAGACAAGAATTTTGGAAGAGAAGGGCAGATATGCCCCATCTTCGTGCCCCCCTGCGCATCCCATCGCTCCCCTATAGACCACAGATCGCAGCTGTAATCTGTGCGCACACTACCCAGCGCGCGGGCAGCAGTGAGCACTGTTGCCTTAGCCGTAGGCTGCGTCAAGGGTGAAGCGAAGCTTGCTGGTGCTTAGAGCGATCAGATTGATAATTCTGAATGCGCTTGTCCAGGGTGCGGGTGTGCGCACGTGCCCATGAGCTTGCTGCTTGCCAAGACAGTCAAATTTAATTTTTCTGCTCGCTGATGCGTCATGTGAGCGGTTCGCCCAGTGACATGCCCCCCCCCCCACACATGCAACTAACAGGACAGAAATCACGGGGAAAAATGGGCACCGAGCTCGAGCACCAGCGCACTCTCATTCACCCTGGCCGCACCCTTAGGCTAGGCTACATCCATGTCTGTTGCAGCCGATTAGAGTATCTTCGTAAAAGTATCTTGTAAGTGATTGGAAGTAGACTGATTTAGTATGTAGTTTTTTTTTTTTTTTTTAAATCTTATATTTTATTTCTTTTTTTTCACACATAAATGGGAAGGGGTAGTGTAAGAGATGTGTGCAGAGGTACGCAATGGAGACCATTTTAAGGTGAAACTAAAATAAGGCTTTATTGTGCCTGTTCCTTTAACACGGCAAAAACATTCAAAATAAACAAAATAAAGGCCTACTCCGTTTTGGAGAATATCTACACCTTTACTCCGTCCGTTTCTAACCGGGTGGGTAGCTAAGCTAGTTACCACCCCCAAACATATATACATATAGATATACAACAGTCCAAGAAGAAAGTCTCTTATCTGTTTGTTGTAGCTGTGAAGGCCTCTCATCTTCCATGGGTTTAGTCAAGATAATCAGGATTGATCTAGTGGGATTTTAATATCAGTCACATCTTTTATTAATTTCAAAACTGTCCTCCAGTATATCTGCATTACTGGACAATACCACCAGATATGAGCCAAATCTGCTATTTGTCTAGAACCCCTCCAACATCTATCTGAGGTCCCGGGAACATCTGCTTTAATCTTTAGGGGGGGCGGCGGGGGGAGTACGAACATAACAAAATGTTATATATATTCTCTTTTGTTACCGTACATATAGAGGTTTTACCTACATTCTCCCATATATCTTCCCTTGTTATTTCAGTTTGGAAATCCATAGCCTACTGGTCCATATATTTATGGTTTGGGGTATTTTTTTTAAGGGTTTTAAGGGTACAGAGATGATATGAAACCTCTTTGGTATTTTTTGTTTTACATAAATCTTCAAATCGTGTATATCTGCTCCAATACCTGAGACTAGAATATTAGAGCAGATCCTGAAAGCACACTGTGAAAGAGAGCCTTTTGATATTCATCTGAACCAGGGACACCACGTGGGGTTCGTGCTGACTTGGAGAAGATTTGACCCAGAGGGCTCATCATACAGTTTCTATTCTCTGCACGTTATCTTCCTATTTCTAGTAAGTAGGCATTCATTTGGGACATCAACATAGGAGGGCAACATTTGTTGTACGTCACTGCGCAATGTTTTGTCCCCGTTTTTGTCTCATTGATTAGGATAGCTGTTGCAGTAAGGAAGAACATATACTTCATGGGAGACTAAGTTCTTTTCAGCCTTGTCATCGTCAGGAGGAAAGGACTTTCTTCATTTCACCTTCTAGGACTCATTCATCATTGGTTATATCCTTTGAGGACTTATTATCATTATTATTCATTCACTTACCGTTATGCGCCAGGGTTGTATCCTTTTATTTGTATTTCAATCCGCAGACTTTTAGGTGTCTACTATCCCCCCTGGGGCAGTGGGTTCAGTGTAATGGGACCGGGTGGATAATATCCTTATCTATATATAAAAGTGAAAAAATGTTTGTCTGTCAGTTTGTGCCCCCTGTGATTGGCCGGCGGACGGCCACAGCTCATTGGCCTGCGGGGAGGGATGACATCACGGCCACGCCGACGCAGGACGTGACAGTCACACGACCCTTAGCGCACCGCCGCCACTCCCAGTGAGCCGGGAACCAGCCCCCCTGGCCGCCGCCACCCCCAGTGAGCCTGAAGCCAGCCCCGCCTGCCTCCGCAGCGCACCACCGCCACTCTCAATGCCTGTGAACACCCTCCCGCCTCCACATCTCCCGCACCGCCCCCCACGGAGCCATCGCCGACAACCAACCCACCGCCACCACTGTAGCGCACTGCCGCCACCCCCGGCGGGAACCAGGCCCCCGCAGCGCATTGCCGCCACCACTCCCGTGTCTGTGAACACCCTCCCGCCTCCCCCCTCTACCCCCCACAGCACACCGCCGCCACCTGCCTCCGCAGCGCACCGCTGCCGCCTGCGCACCCCCACTGCCTGTCAACGGGGGGTCCCAGCTGTGAATGGGGGGGAAACGGACATCTGAACGGGGGGGGGGGGCGATGCTCTGAATGGGGGGGCCGCATTACTGTGAAGGGAGGGAAACGCCGGTGTAGACGGACGTTAACAGAGGTACACAATTGGAGACTTTTGTAAGGTGAAATTATAACAAGGCTTTATTCTGCCTTTTCCTTTTCATCAGGAAACCATCCAAACACAGGGGGGGAACAAAGCTTCTATTCACTTGGGAGTATTTCTAGTGAAATACTATGCAATTAATTCACAACTACCTAAGTGAAGCATGTCTCCCAGCCCCAAACACATAGCATGAAATAAGCAGATATAAGAAGTCTCTTAAGAATGAAAGTCTTATCTGTTAGCTGCTGTAGAGTAAGCTTCTCTGCTCTCCTGGAACCGCACCCATGTGTGCACAGAAAATGTCAGCATCCAGGTTTAGAAGTCTTATTTGTCAGCTCCAGAGATCTGTGTTCTCTTGGTCAGTCTCTCCTGGGAGACTCAAGAACCTCTGCTCTGCCTCCAAAGTTCAGCTCACAAGTGAGCTAAGGAGTCACTTCCTGTCTCACAAGACAGGCTTTTGTAAGCAATCTAAATCAGGCAGGTGGTGTTTATTAATTGACTACCAGCAGTTAACCACCACACTGCTAGATTAAAGGCACATTACTTGAACAGGGATTACTCCCCTGTTACAGCCGGACACAAGAGAGAGGGGGGGGGGGGACAGAGGGGAAGTGGGAGACAGAGAGGGGAATGGGGAGACACAGAGAGGGGGGAGCGGAGAAAGAGGGTGGGAACAGAGAGACAGGGGTAGCAGAGAGAGGGGGGGAGCGGAGAGATGGGGAGCGGCAGAACTGGAGGGTGTGGCCGCGCTGTGTACAGGGGGGAAACGCTGGAGAAAAGAGAGTGGGAGAGAGAGGGGAAGTGGGACACAGAGAGGGGAATAGGGACAGAGACACAAAGAGGGGGGAGCGGAGAGAGAGGGGGGAGCGGAGAGAGGGGGGAGTGGAGAAAGAGACAGGGGAAGCGGAGAAAGAGAGGGGGGAGCGGAGAAATAGAGGGGGAATGGAGAAAGAGTCAGGGGGAGCGGAGAGTCAGGGGGAACGGAGAAAGAGACAGGGGGAGCGGAGAAAGAGACAGGGGGAGCGGAGAAAGAGACAGGGGGAGCGGAGAAAAAGAGTCAGGGGGAGCGGAGAAAGAGACAGGGGAGCGGAGAAAGAGACAGGGGGAGCGGAGAAAGAGACAGGGGGAGCGGAGAAAAAGAGACAGGGGGAGCGGAGAAAAAGAGACAGGCGGAGTGGAGAAAGAGTCAGGGGGAGTGGAGAAAGAGTCAGGGGGAGCGGAGAAAGAGACAGGGGGAGCAGAGAAAGAGACAGGGGGAGCAGAGAGAGGGGGGAGCGGAGAGAGAGGGGGGAGCTGAGAAAGAGGGGGGAGCGGAGAAAGAGACAGGGGGAGCGGAGAGAGGGGGGGAGCGGGAAAATTACATCCTGGGCAACGCCGGGTAGATCAGCTAGTAGAATATAAAAAAACACAAAGGGCAACAGGGAGAAAATAGAAAGAAGAGAAACAAAGCTGCAGATCCAATGTAGATTTCTTTGTGCCGGCACGTGTTGTCGGCCCATCTGCAAGGGGTACCCCCGCGGACCCCTACTCAGAGGAACCCAGAGGGGCCCCTCCAAAAACATAGACATTCTTGACTCCTTCATTTCAGGGGCCATCACTCCCTCGGTAGGTCGCTCATCCTCTGTATTCTCCCTACGAGATCCTCACTGCTGGTCTGATCCATCCTTGGGGGTCAGATTTAAAGCTGATAGAAAAGAAGCAGATTCCTCAGGATAACGAAGTGAGATCTGTTTGCCCTCGTGGTGTACTATAAGACAGAACGGGAAGGCCCACCGATATAGAATCCCCTTCTCCTGGAGTATTGCTGTCATCGGACGCGGTCCTCTTCATCGATCTATGGTCAGCCTTGACAGGTCCTGGAATATCTGGATAGAGTCATTTTCAAATTCAATTGAGCCTCTATTTCTGCAACCCTTTATAATCTTTTCCTTGGTCGCATATTGATGGAGCCTTAGAACCACATCCCTGCTTCTTTTGGGATCGTCAAACCTCGGACCCAACGCTCTGTGAGCTCTGTCCATCATAAGCTCATTGTCTTGTAGTTGGGGATCAATTGACAAAAAAGAGCCTTTTAAGATATGGCTGCAGGGCTTCAGCAGACACTGACTCAGGGATATGGCGGATTCGTAAATTCTGCCTTTGTTCTCAAGATCATCCATACCATCTTGCACAACTCTCATCTCTTCGCTGAGACGCAGGACCTCATCTTCAGTATTTGCCTGGTTTGTAAGGCGACATCCATTTTGTTTTCCGGCTCCGTGGTTCTCTTAGCCAACGAAGAAACTTCTGTCTTAAATTCTTTTACAGCTCTGTCCAGAGCTGACTGAAAAGACTCTTGCATTTCTCTAAGCATTTCTCTAAGCATAGACTGAAGGTCCTGTTTTGTAATCATTGTGTCTCCCTCTGCAGTGACTCTCTCAGTTGCAGCTCTCACCTCTGAATCTTTGCCTGCTGTGTCCTTGTTTGCTGAGTTTCTCAGCATTGCCTGTCGCTCCAGAGCCTCTTCCTCCAGCCCAGCAGCCTGTTTCTGTATCTCCCTTTCTGGGGCTGATGCTGCGCGCTCCCGTGTACTCGCGTCGGCGCCATCTTTGTTTTTTCTTTTCTTCTTGTCCGTCGCCGACTGTACCCGGCAAAAACCGGAGAGATCCGGGGTCTCTGGCTTCCCCTTCTTTCCGAGGGGCATCTCCGCTACTTCCCCCGTCTGCTGCTGGGGCCCGTGGATCGCAAAAAGATGCCGATCACGGTTATAACAAATTATACTAGTGGAGTGCACGGAGCTATCCTAGCAAACGTGCATAACGCACTTTCCCCCACCCCCTGGGATATAGCGGCTACAGTGTATGTGGTGCATTACCTGCGGCTCATAGGAGGCCTGAGCCTCCACTACTGGGAGCCTGGGGTGTACCTGATCCGGTTGACAACAGCACCTCCATCTGCGCAGGTTCCTAACAATGTGGGATAACCCTGTGCAGGGCAATATAATAAACACACACCAGTAGAATATAACAGGTTTTACTGAACAGGATATAATACTACTACCCCACAATATATATATATATATATATATATATATATATATATATATATATATATATATATATATACACAAACACACTCCCAACCCCCTTACACCAGGTGAGTGTCCCCACAGTACAAAGGGTGCTTGGCACCAATAATACCCTGATGTCCTTTTACCCAATGTCAAGGCCAACCCAAAAGTGTGTATGGTAGTGCTACCCGTGAACCGTTGGTGCACTTTAGTTGAGGTACCTGCCGGGTACTCCAATACCTGGAGCGGCCAATTAACCACAGGGATCCAGGAGATCCAGTGCCGTCAGCGAATCCTCCGCCTCTGCGTGGAGTGGGTTCCAGCAGGATGGTTCTACCAATAGTAAAATAGTATTTAATAATGTATGCCTGTGTAACGGTATTTGTGGCCCGGCCTGACCCACCCAATCTCACTTTGGCCCCTGTGGTCTAACCGGTCCCCATTACAGTGTGGTAGTGTCTGGTGGTGCACCTGTTGGCAACAGGACTCCTGAGTCTCCCGCATGATGGTGTGTGGGGAGGACCCGTCCAGACAGGCAGCTGAGATAGTGTGCTGAGTCCTACCTAGTTCCAGTGCAGCGCCTCCCCCTCATCAGGGTCCCTTCGGTCACTTGGGGATGGTCCTGACGAGGAACTCCTCTGTGGTGCTCCTCTCTGTACATTCACTCCACACATGTACACGAGAGGGTTTGTGATTAAGAGCATCTTTATTGGTTGAGGTGGGCTAACTGCCCCTCGCAGTAGTTTCTCTAGCCACTCATTGTCCCTCAGTGCTTCCCTTTGAAAGGTGTAATTCTCCTTTAATAGGGATTCCCTATCCCAGCCGGGATGTCTTTACCCTGTGCCAGGTCCCTGGACACAGTCTTCCTGTTCAACTACTATAACATAACTCTTGCAGACTATTCAGAACTCCTGCAGAACTCAGGACTCAGATAGAACTCTGGCAGAACTCAGATAGAACTAACTTTTAGACACAGTGCTGTGCCTTATGTACACTCTGAAAGCTGACACACCTCTGACATCACTAACCATGGAGTCAGAGCATGTGACCACTCCCATCCATACACAGGGCACCCCACCAGGGTGTGAGGGCAAACCTCCATAATTACTGCTGGCATGCCCACAACTTACCAGGCCTTACTGTCAGCAGGAGAGATGACTGTAGCCATTTTACATGACCGCTAAATTCTCCCCCTGGTGAATCCCATCGTCCTCGCTGGGACCTAAATTTAAATACTTTCTTCCAGGAAGCACTGTAACACATAACACATAATTGTTAACATCACAGATTGTCCATTATACAAAAAAAATGACCATAGTAACATCTCGCCAAGCCCGCCCCGACCAGCAGCCACGAGCCCGCAAAATGCCTTAGTACCCCCTAATAATAGTGGCTCGGGTCAGGTTTCTTAATCTCTCTACCACCCATGTCCAGGACCGTGACATGATAGTGCCTAGGCAGTCCCCTCTCGGGCCAGTAGGTCACCCTGTGTTTGTGTATATTCCTCCCTATACTCCACACTCGCATCAGGTGATCTATTCTGTCCTCTGCCCTCCTTCCTGTAACGTCACTCCCCTTATTGACTAGGTACATCTCGATGGTTTCCCTAAGCCACCTTTCCCTGTTCTCTTCTATCTCCTCCATGAGGTGTTCAGGGACATAAGGGTACTCCAACCCGTGGGAAGACTTGTATCGAGCCATTATTGCCCGTTCCGCTCTACTGATCCTAATTAGGTCAGCCCTACCTGCCCTCCCAGGTAGCACCCATGACAGGGGTTCGTCAGGATCCACAGGATCGGACAGTGTGTCGGGACCTATGGGCTCTATCTCCCTGTGCTCAAGCTTATACCACCGTTCCTGCAGCTCCCTGTCTCGCTGTTCAGGGGTGAATTCTCCCTTGGCCCACCAAAAATGAACTACATCCTCCCTTCTAATAAGGAATCGCGTACGATCCATCCAGGCCGCATAACCTTCAAAGAGTGGGGCCCACCAACGGTGTTCCTTGAACCTATGTGAATCCCCTGAGTCACTCTCTTCTGCATCCCCCCATGAGAATACCCCCGATGTCCGTGCTGACCGTGGTACGGACCACCGTGATGATCCCAGGACCTTGTCCTCTGTTTTATTGGTCACAGGAGGCAACCACCGGCCTACCGCGGCCTTGCCTAATTCTCCCCCTCCCCGAGAAATGCCCTCCGTAGCGCAACTGCGCTGTCTTTCCCCAGTCCGTCTCTCCTCCCCCCCCAAAGGTATGTCCACAAGTTCCAGACTAGGCGGGGACCCCGGGGAACATGTGATGGGGGCAGGGGTTTTACCTAGGGCGTGGGGTTGGGCGTAGGGGCAAGATGGGATACGCCACGGGACTACGACCCGTTCCCGGCAGTCCATGGACTGCTCCAAGGAGGATAGCTCACCCTCATCCGTCTGCGGGTCTCCCATCCAGCTCTTGGGCCTTTGAGGTGATCGGGGACCTTCACTCGATCGCCGAAGCGTTGCTACATCTTTCCCGTCTGTTCCGCCGTCGCCACCGGAAATGATGTCCTCACCGGAACCGGAAGCGCCGCCATCTTGGGTGGGACCCCCATGCGGGATCTCTTCCTCGATGACGACATCCGGAAGCTCCGCCGTCGTCTCCACCGGAAGCGGTATCTCCTCCGCACGTGCGTCTTGGGCCTGGCACGGCCTTGTTTCCGCTACACCGTCTACCGGAGCAAGGTAAGTGAGTGGCTTTCTCTTACCATTCCGCAGGGGTGTAGGCGTCTCTCGCCCATCGCCACCATGTCCTGAGGCGGAGGGACTCCGTCTCTCGGCTCGCCGATCTGCGGGGGACGCCCTGCTTTCCAGGCTGCTACTCACGCTACGGGGTGTCGTCCTCCCCGGTTCTGTCCTGGGCCTCGATTTCACCTCCGCTAGCTCGCGGAGATCCTCATCCGAGTATTCTGCCTTCCCCGACTTAGGGGTCACCGATCGGGGCGATAGTCTTTTCTCAGTGCGGTCGGGGGGTGACCCGACCGTCTCGGTTGCTGCTGACCCAGCCGATTTAATCGACTCCAGTCCCCTTTCTCCGGGACTTGCACGATTGAACCACAGTGCACCAGGGGACTCGGCGGAGCGCCTAGCCGTATCCCCCGGGGGGTCAGCAGATTGGATCGGAATGAACGTCGGCATTGGCCATAAGTATAGTGTCCCGCATTGTGGGCAGCGTGCCGCCGTGTTAACAATGCCTCCGGGCAGCCCGCATTGTAGGCAGAGCCCGACCACCGTCTCGGTGTTAGCCACCCTGACTACCCCGCCGGGTACCGAGTAGGGCTGGGTGGATACCATAGTTCCCACAGTGGAGGAGCAGGCCATTCTTTTGGTAGGGGCCACTTTCAGTATGGGTCTCTCCAGGTCAGTGGGTCCTCGCAACTGACCGGTAGAAGCTTCTGGTCCAGCCACTTCCTGCTTCGGCTCCTCCTTCCGCTGGCATAGCTGGAACCCGCCCCCAGGGGTTGCAATTATGGGCGGATCCCACAGGGGAATAGCATGCCCCTTAATTAAGGCCGCGCCTTTCTCAGTCCTGGTGGGCGCGGTCTGCGTTTTCGCGCCAATTTCCTCATCAGAGTGGGATTCTTGGGCCGCGGCTAGTTCCCGCCTTCTCCTGGCAGCTGCTTTTCGTGCAAAATATCCCTCCTTTTTGCACGTTACCTCCGCGGCCGGAACTACTTCTTGTAGTGGCGCCGTCTGGATATCAGTCCCTGGGCCCAGTGGGTGCATTCCCACAGGCCATAATTGAAAGTCACTCCCCCTGGTGGAAATCAGGGGAGGGTCCCATAGACTAAGCGGTTGACTCAGCACAGGGGCCGAGTGAGTCACTGTCCATGAAGGCGCAGCCATAGCTTTCGCGCCATACCCCCCATCAGGGCGGGGCTCTGCTGTTCGCGCCATTCCCGGCCAGCTTTTTGCAAGTCCTGAATCAGCCATTTTCTCTGCGACTGGCCCATGCGGTCTCCCTAGCAAGCGGGAACCGCCATTTTGGTTGGCTTTTAAGCCCGAAATGTCAGTTTGTTTGCTCTTCTCGCTGGGTTCCCCCCCAGTTATCACAATGTCCTCACACTCTTCAAGGGTGGCCCCTCTGTGTCCCAGACAGGACAAAAACGGGGCAGCCACGGCCTTCGCTCCACTCCAGAGCAGATTAGTTAAAGACAGCTCAGCGACAGTTTGCTCTTCAGTGGGGCGCACGCCACGGGTGCCTTCCCCATCAGCCTCTGGTCGCCATTTTGGGCTCTCCGCACCACGCGGATCCTCCATTCCTTGGGTTGTCACACTCTCGTACCAATTATCGTACATGGGGCTCCGCTCTGCGGGGCAGCCACCACACCAGTACAATAAAGATTGCTCAGATGCACCACCACATGTGTACCTGATCTAGGCTGGACTCATGTTGCACTACCTCAGGCTAGGCTCACTCTCTCAGTGTCTGCTGTAACTCCTTCCTCCCAGTCTGTGCTCCCTATGGTAAGTGTCTGGAATGGGCTAGAGTACTCTGGCTCTGCCATGCAGTACTTGGGGCGTCTACCTCTCTTGGTCAGCCTAGCGCAGACCCTCTCCAGGATTCCTGACCACGTTAACAGGCTATCCCTTCTGGCGTCCTACCAACTAGCACTACCTCAAAGTGACTCGGTCAGCTATAGCCCGGCTCCAAACCCCTCACTCCTTTCAGGCCCCTAGGTCGTCCCTGCGAACTGACAATACCCTGTCAGCCCCTGACCACCCCTAGGTCCGTCCCTACGCAGCACAGAGTGGCAGCAGACGCTCTCCCTGTTTCCCAGTGTGCCTAGCTAGAGCCTGTCCTGTTGACAGATCTGATCTCAGCAGCTCGCCTCCAAATGTAACGGTATTTGTGGCCCGGCCTGACCCACCCAATCTCACTTTGGCCCCTGTGGTCTAACCGGTCCCCATTACAGTGTGGTAGTGTCTGGTGGTGCACCTGTTGGCAACAGGACTCCTGAGTCTCCCGCATGATGGTGTGTGGGGAGGACCCGTCCAGACAGGCAGCTGAGGTAGTGTGCTGAGTCCTACCTAGTTCCAGTGCAGCGCCTCCACCTCATCAGGGTCCCTTCGGTTACTTGGGGATGGTCCTGACGAGGAACTCCTCTGTGGTGCTCCTCTCTGTACATTCACTCCACACATGTACACGAGAGGGTTTGTGATTAAGAGCATCTTTATTGGTTGAGGTGGGCTAACTGCCCCTCGCAGTAGTTTCTCTAGCCACTCATTGTCCCTCAGTGCTTCCCTTTGAAAGGTGTAATTCTCCTTTAATAGGGATTCCCTATCCCAGCCGGGATGTCTTTACCCTGTGCCAGGTCCCTGGACACAGTCTTCCTGTTCAGCTACTATAACATAACTCTTGCAGACTATTCAGAACTCCTGCAGAACTCAGGACTCAGATAGAACTCTGGCAGAACTCAGATAGAACTAACTTTTAGACACAGTGCTGTGCCTTATGTACACTCTGAAAGCTGACACACCTCTGACATCACTAACCATGGAGTCAGAGCATGTGACCACTCCCATCCATACACAGGGCACCCCACCAGGGTGTGAGGGCAAACCTCCATAATTACTGCTGGCATGCCCACAACTTACCAGGCCTTACTGTCAGCAGGAGAGATGACTGTAGCCATTTTACATGACCGCTACACCTGTATCTGGTCCCAGACTGCAGGCTATGCTTCACAACGTGACGTTTTCACTGGCCCTATAAACTAACTATATACAGCTAATGGGGAAATGTCCCTAGCTAGGGGTTTCCTTGAAGCAGTCACAATCTAATTAGGTGATTGGGAACTATCTTGGACCTAAAGGGGGTTAATATGACTTAGTCTGTGTGCCACTGACACCCAGATCTTATCTTCCCTGTCTCAGTCCTGGCTCCAACTGAACTAACTGTCAGCTTGCACTTCAAGCGCTCCCAAAGTTCCAATCTCCCCTCAGGAGATTCGAGCAGCCCTATTGGCTGTACTGAGTCCCATGACCTCAGCTCCTGGGGCATTCTGGGGAGTGTAGTTCCCCTGCGTAACAACATAGTGAGGAGGAAAGGGGGGGGGGCAGATGGAGACATGGCTACACGTGCAACCGCGGTAACGTCACGCGCCCGCCTCTTGGTATGTAGTTCTTGAGGTCTTCTTTGTCTCCTTTCTTGTGGAGGAGGATAACTATGGCATTACCCTGACATTTTCCTGTTCTTCCAGCAGCATGAACAGACATTTGCAAGGATTTTGTCTACTTTTTCCCCAGAAGATTTCAATTGTAATTCCATCTTTCTATGAAGCCTTCCCGTTCCTCATGGATACTATTGCCTTTTCTAATTTTTCTGGAGGGACACATGGTCATTGGTGGTACTGTGCAAATATAAATACATTTATATGTGTGCTCATTTGCATGTCATTTCCCAGAATCCCTTGCCGCAGTGGAAGCACTGTATGCTAGGTCAGCGGTGCGCAAACTGGGGAGCGCGCATCCCATGGGGGACCTGACATTTTTTTTGGGGGGGGGGGGGCGCAGGCAGTTGCCGGGATTCAGTAGATTGTTGTGCTGCGTCGCCATGGCCACGGAACGTCAAATGATGCCATGGGGCCATGTGACGTAACGTCAGATGACCCCGCTGCGTCATTTGACGCCCGTCACCATGGCAACAGGGTCATGTGACGTCAACCACGGCGTCATTTGAAGCCGGTCAAAAAGTAAGGCGGGCGCGAATACCTGGGGGAGCAGGCAGGGGGGCGCAGCTCAAAAAGTTTGCGCTCCACTGTGCTAGGTGATAATGGTGAAAGACAGGATTGCAGACCTGTGAATGTGCTCACAAGTGATATTTTTATTTGATATATATATGTATATATAGTGCTCTCTCTTGATGTACATTATCTTAGTCTTTATACATATGAATATATACATACACACGAATATATACAGTACATACACACTGTGCATATAAAATAAATATATATACTTGTCTCGATACATACAAAACTCTCCAGTTCCCGCCTCCTGTGTGACTGGAACAGGCAGCCAATCAGCGTCTTAATTACATTACAGTGAGGTTGTGGTTGTGTCGAACCCTCTGATTGGCTGAGCTTTCCCAGTGTGTTCGGTGCAGCCCTTGTCTGCAGCCTCAGTCTGCACAGGAGCAGCAGAGATAGAGCAGCATCACTCTGCACAGGAGCAGCAGATATAGAGCAGTGTCACTCTGCACAGGAGCAGCAGAGATAGAGCAGCGTCACTCTGCACAGGAGCCACAGGGGCAGAGCAGCATCACTCTGCACAGGAGCAGCAGAGCAAGAGCAGCATCACTCTGCACAGGAGCAGCAGAGCCAGAGCAGCATCACTCTGCACAGGGGCAGCAGAGCCAGAGCAGCATCACTCTGCACACGGGCAGCAGAGCCAGAGCAGCATCACTCTGCACAGGGGCAGCAGAGCCAGAGCAGCATCACTGCACAGGAGCTACAGGGGCAGAGCAGCAGCATTCTGCACAGGAGCAGCAGTGACAGAGCACAAGATAAAGGGAGATAATATCAGTACACTGAGCAGCAAGAGCATATTATATGTATTAATATATAGAGATGGCATCTCCTGCAGCAGAATGAGAGCATCCTGCAGTGGAACCCAGTAGTCAGCATCCTGAGCAAAGGGATCATGTGGAAATATCTGTAACCTGCCATCAACTGCGCAAAGGGACCTGCAATTCACACCACTAGCAAGGGGCCACATAGAAATAGCAAAAAAGATATCCTGTAGTCCAATCCAGGAAAAAGCATCTGACAGCAACATCAATACCCCACAGCAAGGGATCGTCAGCCGAATAAAAGGGCATCACCTCCTCCAGCATCTTCTGTGCAGTGTCCAGGAGAGGAGAAGCAGATACACTGTATCCTGTGCAGACCTGGGAGGAGAGGAGGGTCTGTAACCCCCTGTGTGCAGGCTCTGAGCTCCAGCCCTGCTGCATTGTTTGGCTCCCCGGCTTTGTTCTTTCCCTGCAGAAGGATCCCTGTCGTGGGCATGTTATCTCTGCTGTGTCCTAGCAGCTCCTGTGTGACCAGATGAATGAGCAGTTTCATGCTTCCCCCAGCAGTGCTGGTATTTGGTACCTCAGTACCCCTCTCTTAGGTACCTGGTACTCCTGTGGCACAGGACTGGCTCTGAAGGGGCTGCTGGGCATTATCTGCTGAACTGCATGCTGCTCCTGTTATTCCTCTTGCCCTGCTCACTTATCTTTTTGGGTTCTCTTCCACTGAGGACATGGAGCGGCTGGGCTGGTGGTGGCACTTTGGGGTCCTGTGCCTTGTGCCCTGGACAGCAGGTGACACCGGGAGCAAAGCCAGGAGCTGTGCAGAGGTGAAGCAGGTGTACAGTGCCAAGGGCTTCAGTCTGAGTGGAGTGCCCCAGTCTGAAATCTCAGGTGAGTACAAGGTAGGGGTGACTCCATGTTTCAAAGGGGTGTGATATGTCACAGCTGCGGTCTACTGGTGACATGGAGCGAGGTTGGTGCCCAGGAGGGAGACTACTACAACGCTTTATCATGGTCTATTTAAATATGGTGGAGCTAAGCGGATAGATTTGTTTATGCAATTTGTGAGAGCGAGAGATCAAAATCGGGGGCATCAGACCCCATTCCCTGTCATAGGGTGTAGAAAAAAGACAGCAGCAGATAAAGCATAAAGGTACCACAGGGGAGTGACTGGAAGTTACTGGTCTGAGTGTGTTACTGGGCTGTGTGCGCTACTGGGTTGTGTGTGTGTGGCTGGGCTGTATATGTGTGGCTGGGCTGTATGTGTCTGACTGGGCTCTATGTGTGTTACTGGTCTGTGTTTGGCTGGGGTATACATGCGTTACTGGGCAGTATGTGCGTTACTGGGCCTTATGTGCGGTACTGAGCTTTTTGTGTGTGACTGTAGGGCTCTATGTATTTTAGTGGGCTGTATATGCATTACCTGGCCGCGTTATGTGCGTTACTGGACCATGTGTCTGTTACTGGGATGTGTTATGTGTATGTGTGTTACTGCTCTATTGGTAGGCCATGTTAGTGATATATCTGATCTGCTGGTGAAAATATTAAAAGCCCCTTCATTAGGAACATGAACATCATGTAACCTCAACACCCACAAACATCAAGCGACCTCATCACTCATACATCATGCGACCTCATCACTCACATACATCAGGTGTCCATATCAGCCACATACATCATGTGACCTCATCACCCACGTACTGTGTGTGTGTGTGTGTGTGTGTGTGTGTGTGTGTGTGTGTATATATATAGTGTTCTGCGCTCTAAACAGTTTCTTCTAGGACAGAAGGTCTCACACATCTTGCTTTCCACTGCAGATTGTGCACTCTGAATTTTGGGTGTTTTCTGTGACATACAGTAACAAGAATCGAAATAGGGAAGTTTTGGTGCTGAATGTCAGATACACAGGGGGTCACAGAAACATTGAATTTGACGGCAGATAAGAACCACTTGGCCCAGCTTGTCTGCCCATTGTGTTATCTGCTTTAAAACCTGAGACCCTACTTGATTCATGGCTTTCTTTCGTATTTAGGATAACCTTATGTCTACTGCAAGCATTGTATTAATCCCCTTACTGTATTAGCCATTTCACAAATTCACCTCCCTTTCCGTGATGAAGTGCTTGCTCACATTTTCCCTTAGGCTAAGATTATAGTAGGCGCGCGAGCGTGACAGAGCGCCTGTCGCCCGAGCGATGGGTGCACTGAGCTGGAGGCGAAGGGGAGGCGTGGTGGATGTGTCACCAGGCTGGTTCACCCTCATTGGCTGAACCGCTCACATGACGCGACCACTGCGCGAAAAAACAAAATCATTGTCTTTTGAAAAATCTGCTGTGCGGTCGCTCAGCATCGTGCCCGCGCTTGTGCGCACTGTGGCCGGCCCGTATTAGCTGCTGCACTTTGTTCTCGCAGCGCGTGAAATCGCATGCACCGTCGCTGCGTCTATAATCGCAGCCTAAGGTTTCGCATAAAGTGCCGGCGACGGCGAGACGACCAATGACGTCACCCGTCGCTGTCGCCATTGCGATAGTTGCAATTCAAGTTTGGGCGACGTCGCTGGCTACAAGGCCAGTGACGTCATAAAGGGGGAAGGCAGAGGGACGGAGAAGCTCTCTGATTGGCCACAAGGACAGACCGTCGCCGAAAAAAATCAAATAACATTGACTACCAGACTTTTGGTAGCGCTGTCGCTTGGTCGAGCCATCGCCGTGTGCACTATAAGCGCCGCCGACAATGCATTTGTTTTTGACGCGACGTCGCTGTCACCGTCGCCGGCACTATAAGCGCAGCCTGCCACCCTCCAGCTTTAGAGAATTACCTCCTATTCTAACACTTCTCTTTCTCTGAAATCTGCTTTCTCTGATTGTACTTTGTTGAAGCCCTTTATATATGTGATGGTTTCTATCATAGCCCCTTCTATCCTCTAGGTCAGGGGTACGCAAACTGGGGGGGGGGGGGCGCAAGATTTTGTGGGGGGGGGCGCAGAGTGAAGCAGGGTGGTGATAGAGGCAGACCGGGGGAGATGATAATAGCGGAGAAAAAAATGCAGTCCGTATTATCTTATACTACTATGCTGATTTATTTAAAAACAACCCTATAACATTTGTCATGTTTACTGTTCTAAAAATGTTATACCGATTAATAAAAAAAAGTCCAGTGATTTGGATTACATCAGGCAGGGGGGGCCCGACTAATATCACGGATGAAAAGGGGGGCTCGGTGTAAAAAGTTTGCTCACCCCAGCTAGGGTGTACATATTAAAACTGCAGTTCAGTCAATATCCTGCATGTGTGTTTTTTTTTAATAAATCAGTTCTGTAGTAAGAAAAAATACTTTTAGCATTTTCTGTTTTTAAAAAAACAACTTTGAAAGACCAATTTTCTTGTATTCTATTTTAACAGCCATTTGCTAAGGCACTGCCCCTTCATGTCCTGTCACAAGCTCTGGCACACCCCCTTGTCAGCCCTGCCCTCCCTCTAGCACATGTCAGTGCAGGAGTGCTCATGAATATTCATGAGCTTCCACTGACTGACAGAAGCAAATAAAAACATATGCCAGCTCTAATTATGTCACCAAATTTCGCCTATCAATACATGGAAAACGAATTGACCTGCAGCTATACAGTTCTTTAGGTAATTAGAGATTGCACACATGAAACTATTGAAGTAAAAAAATAAATTAAAAAAAAAAAAGACTGAACTGCAGCTTTAAGGTCATTTTAGTCTTTGCTAATAAGTCATGGTGTATGTAGATCATGCACCATCTTAGTAGCCCTTTTTTGCACAATCGTATTTACTTCTTTCCAGAAATATGGTCTCCAGAACTGCGCCGTAATTTAAGTGAAGTCTCACCAATGATCTATAAAGGGGCATCACCCCCCTCTCTTTGTGCTGTTAATACCTCTCCCTATACACCCTAACATCCTGCTGGCATTCCACATTGCTTAGTTACATTGCTCGCCTACTTTTAAGTTAGCTGAAATAATGACTCCCAGGTCCCTTCCCTCTATAGTAGTAAACATTATAGTGAACAGTGCCAGAGACACAGGGTGTCACACGTGCATAGTGTCAGAGACATAGGGTGTCACGTGCACAGTGTCAGATATGGCGGTTGTCACAATGACACTGCTTGCAGGGAACAGTGTCAAATACAATATACATAATGGTAATTCAGTGTATTTGTTATCCTTGCTGTTCGGACTGAAGGGAGCATTTACTCTGCACTGCTAAAGTGTCTGGTAGTGTAGTGGCAGGTACAGAAGGGGTTATGGATCTGCTCACCCTCCTCACTCTTTCATAAACACTTCAATGTATCTGTCTATCGCTATGTACTATGTCAGGCTCAACAGAAGGAGGCTGAGCAAGTGGGCAGATGTGCAATGGCCCAAGCAGAAGAGAAAATAGCCCAGTCAGTAAAGAAGGGAGACTATAGAAGTTATAGGAGGCATACTAAGACTAAAGACAGAAGAGGACAGTCATATTGAGGGAGACAGATGTAGTAGACCACCTTAACTATTATCATTGTTCAGTCTTCACAGGTGAAGCGGGGGAACCACCATTGGGTAACAGGAATATAAATGGAGGTAGATACAGGTCTATTCACAGAGGAGAAAGGCCGACTGAAATTTCAAAACTGTTAGAGGACAAGTCAGTGGGGCCAGATGGGATACACCCAAGTATATACAGTAAAGAGCTTAGGCATGTGCTGGCAACACCATTAACACAACTATTTAACCAATCACTATCAATGTGTAATTCCTGATTGCTGGAGAAGAGCAAATATAGTCCCACTTCACAAAACTGGAAGTAGGCAAGAGGCAGGTAACTATATGCCAGTGATCCTGACTTCACTAGTGGGGAAATAAATGGAAACTGCTGAAAGAATGAATAGTTGAACAACCAAAATCCAGCAAGTTAAAAGATCCCTTGCACCACGGGATTACTGGGGGGAGGTCATGTCAAACAGATCTAATTGATTTTTGCTGACTGGGTGACTAAGGTAATAAATCAGGGTGGAGCTGTAGATGCAGTTTGCCTAGATTTTAGGAAGGCCTTTGACACTGTCCCACATAGAATCTGATAAACAGTTGCAGTACGTGGAATTGGATTCTGAAGTGGTTGGACAACTCATTGGTTTAAGGTTAGGTAACAGAGAGTTGTTGTAGATGGATTACATTCAGAGGTAGGATAGGACCACTTGAGTACATATAGGATATGTACTTGTACGCTTTAATATATTTATTAGTGGTAGTAAAAATAGCCTGGAAGGGAAATTCTGCCTTTTTGCAGATGACACAAAGATCTGCAACAGGCTGGATGCTCCAATGGGGAGAACAAAAAGATGAATGATTTCTTCAATGGTGTGGCAACTACAAATTAATACCAAAAAGTACAAAACCATGCACTTTGGCCGCATAAATACAAAGGAAGAATACATGATTAATATTACTGTAATGTCAACCGCTATAGTGGAAATGGACCTGGAAGTCATTATTTCAGGTTGTATAGGGAGACTTATTAGCAGCAGAAAGAGCGAGGTAGTTATGCCACTTAATTAATAGCCATTGGTAAGACTTCGCCTACAGTACTGACGATCACATCTCCAGAAGGACATAAATAAATTAGAGATGGTGCAAAAAAGGGCTGCTAAAATAATGCATGGTGCATTCTCAATATTTACAGCTTGGAGGAGAAAAGGGAGAGGTGGAGGTGTGTGTGTGTATATATATATATACTGTATAAAACATTTCAACAAAGTACAGGAGAGAAGCATATTTCCGAGAAAGGCAAGTGTTACAAGAGGAAATTGCCCTGGAGCTGCTGGAGGTTGGCTGATTTAGGGGAAATGTAAGGAAGTTCTTCACGGAAAGGGCGGTGGATTCATGGATTAGCCTTCCAACAAAGGCGGTTGAGGCAATTAAAAAATTCTTGGGATAGACCTAAGGCTATTCTAAATATAAACGAAAACCAAGTTTTACTCTCTAAATGGAGGTGGTTGTAGTTTGTAGAGACTAGTATTAAAATGAATGCAGGTTCTAGAGTTTAACGCAGCAAAACTTGTAATTTTATGTATTAAAAAAAAAAATCAGTTCTGT
This sequence comes from Ascaphus truei, assembly GCF_040206685.1. NCBI lineage: Eukaryota > Metazoa > Chordata > Amphibia > Anura > Ascaphidae > Ascaphus > Ascaphus truei. The sequence goes on from NC_134496.1 coordinate 33,448,985, forward strand.
AGTATTAGAAAATCGTGACTTTTCTTTTTGTTTTTTTTGTTGCTGTTTTTATTCAACTCTTAAGAGAAGACCTGATTTTCTGCAATTTAGACTGGGTGAAACATGCCTGTGCCTCTATTCTTTCTTTGCTATAAACTTTAAGGACCAAATTCCACCATCCTGACAGTGTAAAGACAGAATGATCTTTCTAATTATTGGTAATGTATTTGATCATAATTAAGATGATGATATCAAGCAATTGTTTCATTGACATGGTAAATCAATTAGGAATTTATTAGCTCTTAAAAGGATGTACCTAAAGTACATTTTTATTGGGATATTAGTTTTAACGGTGATTCAGTCTATGATTTTTTGCCAGGCTAATGACCAAAAGGTTTTTATGTTGGCAAATTCATATATACGGTGAGTTAGCGTACCAATTTTTTTTATTAGAAGACCAACATATCGCTGATCTTGACAAACCAGCTCTGTATAGTCTTCTAGGAATCCAGTGAGAAGGATAGAAAAAAAAAAAAACAGATTTAAATTACTGCGAGGCTCCCTTCCAAATATTTGCCCATATAATATAATTAGCTGTGGTACAGACATTTTTTCCCTATGTCAAGGTTATAGTTGTGTTTAATGGAAAAATTATAAATAGCAGCTGCAATTATGTGGAGAATTATTTGGCAAGTTCCAGTATAAACCTTGTGAGGCGAGTAGGGCTGGGTTAGTTTCAGCAGATGGGTGCATGTTTAGAAGGCTAGGAAACACTATATTTTTCTCTTAAGAAAAGCCAGGCGGGGATTGATTGAGTGTGAAGGCTTTATGGTACAAATAAATAATCAGTTATATTGAGGCCTCCTAAATCTTTTGGCAGCATTATCTTTTCTAAAGCAATCCTAGGCAGAATAAATGTATTAGTTTAAATCTATGAACTAGTTTTTTTTTTTTTCAAAAGTAAAGGCAGCATGATAAGAGTGTACATAATTAGTGGCGTAATTATCATTTTAAAAGCTTCACGTTGGCCCACACCATGAAAGTTTAAAAGGGGTCTATTTATCAATACTTTCCTTAAGTTAGTAACTTTTCAAATATAGATAATAAAATAACAGAAGAGATATGTATTCCTATATACTCTCCTGTTCAAATTCAGATATTTACAAAAAGAGTGGGTTTCTAAAGAGGCTTTATTTCTCAGTTAAATTAAATAAGTTCATTATGAACTAGATAGTGCTGGAAAAAAATACATTAAAATGTAATCTGCACACTGGTGAGATTTGAAATACAATCATTTAAATTGATACCTAAAAGTAAGTTGTTTTCACAAATAGTTGTAGTAAGGGGTTTTTAAGCCAAAATAATGATGAAAGGTAAAAGGGGGTCTCCACTAGGTGCACATAATAAGTAAATGTCTCACCAAAGCCAAATCATCTTTAAATATAAAACATACTGAACACTCCACTTCTGGAGCAATTTAACAGAGTCTCTCCAAACCGCGACCTGTCTACGCACTTCCAAGATTTCTGCGGTTTCCTACTTCGAATATGTTTGTAGCTATAACTTGTAATATTGTCAACATTATTTTGTACCCAGGACATACTTGAAAACGAGCAGTAACTCTTAATGTACGTTTTCCTGGTAAAATATTTTATAAAGAAAATAATATGAGACCATTCCACTTGGCCCAAGACTTTTTTCCGCATCAAGGGAGAGTACTATGGTCAGACTAGCTTGTCTTTAGCATGATGAATTATATCACAGAATCTATTAGTACTATCAGACTTCAACTTGTTCTCGACAAAACCAACTTGATGTAACGCCTGTATGCCCGCAGACCTGGCCAGTCCCCAGTACTGAGGTGGGTAACGTTTTAACACGCACCCACAGCAGTGAGGGCGTGCCCGGAGTGTGTTGCCGGGCCTGTTGAGAAAAGGTTAGCAAATACTTGCAATGTCCTGGGTATGAGAGTTTGGATAGTAATGTCTGTGTGCCAGAGTTCAGGGGGAATAGAGATCAGCGTAATCAAGTCCATAAGCCAGTGTTCGAGGATAGGAGAAGGCAGCGTAAATGTATCAGAATGCCGGGTCCAAGGGCAGGAGAAAGCAGGGTAATCCAATTCAAAGCAGAGTTCAAGCCAGGGAGATCCAAAGGTGGACAGGAACCAGCACTGAAAGAGACAGGAGAGCCAAGTATAGAGACTGCACACACAGGAGTCACAAGAAGCTATGCAGAGCAATGAGCTAGAGGACAGACAGGGATTATAAAGGAGGGAGCACCAATGGGAGAGAGAGTAGGAGTAGAGGGTGGAGTGAGGGGTTGCAGAGATAGGTCAGAAGGAGAAAGGGAGGAGACAGGTAGATGAGACAGGGAAATGGCTTGCACACTATGAGGGGCGGAACCAGGGCTCAGGAGCGTGTGCGCGCGCCTTCTGTAAGGGCTGGATGCGCGCGCACAGTGTGTGCCAGGGAGCGTGAGGAGCGTCGCGCCGCAGGGGCGCTTGCCAAGGACGGCGACGGAGCAGGAGGAGCAGCTGAAGGAGGTAACGTGGCAGGAGAGGGAATCGAGGGACGTTGCGAGCGATGAGTACCGCGGGAGGGATCGGGAGTTTGGGGATAAGCGCGCACCTTGCGCGGAATGCGCGTGACGGATGGGCGTGCGTCCGTACAGGCCGCAAAGGAACGGGTGCGGGAGGAGAAAGGGAGAGATGAACGAGGAGGCGGAGGAGGAAGGTCAGAGGCAGGGAGAACAGGGGTGACAGGGACACATTGAGAGGCAGGAATCCCCTGAACCGTCACACTTGATCATTATTAATTAAACTTTACAGTGCCAGGTTCTGGGTCCGCGGGACCTCCGGCACTTCCGCAACATGTGATCGCGTGCAGAGCCATCACATGATGCGAGCAGGCGTCAGATGCCGGAAATGGGAGGGAGAGCCACGTCTGTTTCGGCCTGACCAACATGACCTGCCCCTAGAGCTGGGGTGCGCGAGATTTTTTTGGGGGGGCATGGTGCTTACAGAGGTCCCGCGCTCTTTCTCAAAGCATTTAAGTTAAATGCCAGGAGAGCGTGTGCAAGCTCTCTGTAACTCACCTGATCTCCAGCGGCTTATGGTGACGCATCGCCATTTGACGCCGCAGGGTGACATGATGTCAGAAAACGCCTGCGATTAGGTAAGGAAAGGGGCGCGAGAAGCGGGGGAGAGCAGGCAGGGGTGCGCAGATTTAAACGTTTGCGCACCCCTGTCCTAGAGAACAAGCAAGTGCCTATGATGTGCCTGGGCTAAGGAAACTCTAAAGGTTGATAGGTACAATTTATTCCATCCTTATCCATTTTATCATTATCTTTTGTGTATGGCGCCAACATAATAGGCAGCGCAGTACAATGTGGGAGGGAGCACAGTAGCATTGTATGGCAAAAGAGTACATGTATGTATGTCAAAACAAAGTGAGACAATAGGAAGGAGATCCCTAGACATGGGGAACAGTGTGTGAGTTTCCTAACATGGGTTTGGCTATCAATACCAGGACTCTTTTTGTATGCGGTTGGATAAGTCTTCTTGAAAAGGTGTGTTTTTAAGGAACTTTTAAATGTATGTACAGTATAGTAGGGGAGAGCCTAATTGTGCATGGCAGAGAATTTCAGAGTTGGGGTACAGCATGGGAGAAAGGTGGAAGTCAGAGGAAGTAATAGGCAGGCTGGTGAGACAGAACATAAGTGGAGCATAGACTGCGTGTAAGAGAGTACTTGGAAATTAAGTTAGAGATGTAGAGAGGAGCAGTGTTGTGATAGCTTTGTAGGTGAGCACAAGTGTCTTGAATTTGACTCTGTAATGGCATGGCTCTAAAACCAGTTCTCCAAAGAGGCAAGATCATAAAACATTTAGGAGTAGAATGGCGTCAAGCTAATTGTAATATAATTACACTATATTTAAAGACTTGAACATTATAGTACTTTAAAGCTGCAGTTCAAGCTGCTGTTTTTAAAAAAAATATATATTTTTCCCATTCAATATGTGCATCAATACAATCTGCACACTGACAAGTGATTAGCTAAGCTGCAGATCGATTCGTTCTCCTGTAATCGACTGTAATAGATTGCTTGCTCAGGGTTCTTTAATTCAGTTCTTGCACAGCATTTTGGGCAATGTAGTTCCTAGAATATTATTGACTGGGCAGTTACTAGATACAATTGGTTCACTGCTAGAGAGAGGGCGGGGCTCAAGAACCAGAGCCTATCAGAAGGGGAAGGGGGCTGTCACTTTGGAAATGCTTCCTACATTAGAAACATTAAAAACATTAGCCTGGCAGCAGCATTTAGAATGGACTGGCGAGATGGCAGGGGAGGAAACCACCTAGAGGCAGTTTGCAGTAGTCCAGTTAGGATACAATGAGTGCATGGGTAAGAATTTTGGTAGGTTGTTCGGTTAAGAGTGGACACATTTCAGCAATATTGTGGAGGTGGAAATTATATGATTAGGGCTAGAGAGGGGTGCTGGACGAAGAGGTGGGAAAAGTCAAGAATTACACCTAGGCATCAAGCTTGAGGTATCAGGATTGTGGCAGAGTCATCTATTGCAAGTGATCAATCCAGTATAGGTGTATAGTTAGAAGTAGGGAAAATGATAAGTTCAGTTTTTGACATGTTAGGTTTAAGATAGTGATTGAGCATCCATGAGGAGATAGAAGAAAGACAGTTAGTGACAAGAGAGTGGAGAGAAGGGAAGAGGTCAGAAGAGAAGAGGTAGATTTGGGTATCATAGATGTGGTAGTGAAAACGGAAAGACTGTATTTACCAAGGAAAGAGGTGTATATGGAGAAGAGTAGAGGTCCTAGAACAGAGCCTTGGGATACACAAACTGTGAGTGCGAATGAAACGGAGGATGTGTCGGCAAAGTAAACTCTAAAAGTGCTGTCAGATATGTAAGATATAAAACAAAAGATGGCAGTGTCACATAGGCCAATAGAATGAAGGTTGTGCAGAAGAAAGGGACGATCAACAGTATCAAAAACAGCAGACAGGTCCAAAAGAATAAGTAAGGAGAACTGCCCTTGCAGTTTGACTTTGAGTAGATCATTAGTGCCTTTTGCTAGGGCACTCTCAGTGGATTGGTTAGGATGGAATCTGTGTGTGTCAAGGAGAGAGTTAGTAGAGAGAAAGTCCAGCATGAAGTTATAAATGAGTCGTTCAAGAAGTTTGGATGCAAATAGCAGAAGGGAAATAGGATTTTAGCTGAAAGGGAAGGCAGGATCAAGGATCAAGAGAAGGTTTCTTAAGGATGGGTGTGGCAGAAGCATGCTTGAAGGATTAAGGCTAAGGCCCCGCTCCCTTAGTCCGCGCGCCCGCACTGCAGACAGGCAATTGACCGCTACCTGCGGTCTGTAGGGAGCGGGAGCGGCGGCCGGGGGGCATGGTTTGAGCGGAGGGACCCGCTACTCTCCCTCTCCCTCCACATGCCCTCTGCTGCTCCAGTAAATCCCCCCCCCCCCACCCGCAGATGGCTGCAGCGGGGGGTCGGTCTCCCGGGCTGCAGGAGGCGGTCTGAATCAGCTGTGCATCGGCAACATCAGGTTACCAGCGCATCACTATGGTCGTATTCATCCTCTCCGTGCTGACACACACACACACCACCCCCCCCTACCTTGTGGAGGAAGCTCTCTCCCACTCCCGCCCCCGCCGCTGATAGGCTCATCAGGGCACCACGTGACGCGTCACCGCTCGAGATCGCAATTTTCTTGCATCCCCTGCCGGCTGAAAGTCACAGCGCGTTGTGAGCCGTGCAGCGAGGGGGAACTGGGACCGGCTCAGAGGGATACCCCTGCTGGTGAGGAACGTGCACGCAGCAGAGCGCCGCCGGACGCAGGGGGACAAAAGCCTAAGGCAATCATCCTGTGCTCAGAGAGAGGTTGAATAAATTAGTTCGTTTTGGAATAATTGTGGAGGAGAGTGAACGGAACAGGTGAGGTAGGATTCAAAGTGTTGTAGAGGGAGATCAGGAGAAAAGATGGGAGATTGCCTCCTCAGTAACTGGTTGGAGGATCTGAGGATTGCTTTGGGATTGTGGTGGAGCTGTTTTGTGCAGATAGGGCTGGGCATGAGAGAAAACTATTGTATAAGGAGGCAGCCAAGTCAGGGCAAGAGAAGGTGGTCAGAGGAGAAAGGAGGGTTTGCAGAGAGGTAGATAGGGGAGAAGTATATATGTTGCATAAGTTTTGGTAGGTGTGAGAAGGCGTTCGGGTGGAGGTAGGAAGTAGAGGGAGTAGGAGAGGTGATAAGAGAAAGGGTACTGTGGGGTCAAAAAATTAGAGGGGTAGCAGAGATAAGAAAGCACAAGGTCCACATGGGTGACCATCACGATGAATACTATACATGAGCTGATCTATTGCAAGAAACCAATGGAGGAGGTTAAGAAGAAGAGATGAGAGACAACTGGAGCATTGGGATTGGGAATCAAAAGAGAGGTAGTGTGGAAGACAGGCAATTGTCTAGGAACTGGGAGGTAGGGCCAGAGGGAAGGTAGATGACCGCAACATGGAGTGAAACAGGGGAGAAAATATGGATAGTGCGTGCTTAGAATGAGAAAAATGAGAGGGAAGGACATGGGTGTATAGCTTGAAAAGTGCATTGCGAAGAAACATGTCTGTTTCCTGGTTGTGGGTATGACTAAAGAAATGGCTTCTGTAAGACAAAATGGCAAATTTTGTCCAAAAACTGCCTGATTGGCTGCTTTGACTTTTATAAAATACGCCCATAATAGATCTTTATAATATTATATAGCATTATAATACTGTATATAATAAATAAACCAATATTAACCATGCAGTTTGATAAGGTACTAACATAAGATATAGGTAGCAGATAAACCAGCACACATCTATTTAGCCAATATAAGTTAGAGGTTGGGGTTTGCATTTACCTTATCTTGAAGGAATCCAGCCATATGGGTTGCAGTTTGACCATGAGTTCTATAATCCTCCAATTTAATCTGTTGTTGCTCACACAGATTATTGAACATATCAATCTGATTTTTTAACAGTAGCCAAATGACTTTGTGATATGCACATTAATGCTGGTAGAGCTCTTTCTTTTTCTATTTTGTCATCCTTCTGTTCTGTTAGTGAGGTGGATATAATCAACATATTTTCTACTGGGGGTTCTGCCGCTTCTCAGAACAGGAATGTTCCACTGCAGTCTGTAACCTCTTCTATCCAATTAACAAAGAAAGAAGTAAATATCAATCACTGCACGTGTTCAGAAACAAATATTTACAAAGTCCATGTGCTTGTTCAGAGAAGACAGATACTCAGGGTTGCAAATCTTTCCTATGCTGTATCTCTAAGAAAAGCATAGTTTACCGTAACCAAGTTCTTGTAAATTAAACTAGTTCCAAAATATATTCTTCTCGTGATCTCCTTTTGCAAAGATCTCGGACGGTGATCACCCAAAATATTGGGTAGTAGAGTCTGGTCCTATGTCTAGCAGATATGTCGTTTTGTTCTCCAATGCAACTACAACACACATCACTGCGAAATGCTCAAAGAACTAGATTGGTCATCACTAGAGTCTAGGCGCAAAGTTCACCTTTCCTGTCTCACCCTCAAATACTTTCTGGGCAAGCTACCCAGCTACCTGAACAAGCTCCTCACCCCTACCACATGCAGCACCTATCACCTGAGATCAGACTCCAAAAGACTATTCATGGTCCCAAGACTCAACAAAGTATCCGGACGTTCCTCCTTCTCCTTCCGTGCACCCCAAAACTGGAACAACCTACCAGAGACTCTCATATCCACCACCAGCTTAAGTTCTTTCAAATCTAAGGCTGTCTCACACTTTAATCTGGTCTGTAACTGTTTCATACGCTCATAATATATATTTTCTTTAACTATGCACGCAATGTCTTGTATATAATGTATACCTTGTTCATTTATGTAACTGTATTTGTAACCATGTATTATTTTGTTTTACTCTGTGCCCAGGACATACTTGAAAACGAGAGGTAACTCTCAATGTATTACTTCCTGGTAAAATATTTTATAAATAAATATGTGACATTAACACAGGCCTCGGGTTCCCCAATGAGAGATTTTGCAAGAAAGCTAACGTATATGTCCAAAAAGCTTTGTTCTGTCAAATACAGTTGATGACAGCAGCGTAGACAGCCCAAACCGGAGGACTGGTAGCAGTGTGGAGAAGAATATTTTCTGACCCCCATTCTTATACATGACAAAATCACACGTGAGCATTTTTGATCCAATCTTTTGGGGTCAATTATTGTCTGATAAACCTAAATTATGTAAGTACAGTATGTGCTCGATATATTCTACTCATTGTTTTATCTACATTTTTATATATACACTAGTTTGTTGTATCATTGTGTTCACTTGTTTATGACGTAAATGTCCCATCTGGCCAATTATATAAGATGTTTTCACTAATTTTTGCAGAAGCATAATGCAAATATTCTTACTTCTATTCGGCTATGTGTGCGCTGGTTTATCTTATCTTGATATATTATAATAGCACCTTATCAAGCTCATGGTTACTATTGTTTTATTTCTTTATATGTTAGTATCCTACATATGTATATACTTATTGCGGTGGCTAAGACATGATGATTATAGACTTATTTTCTATAGAAATAGTGTTAGTATATGTTTCCAATTAGAATGTGTGTCTTCGTTCCTCTTAGGCCAGAGTCTCACAGAGCCATCTCCCCATTGCCTGGCCATGTAAAGGAGGATTTCTATCAGTTTTGCCAAGGGCAGGTGTAGTGATTCTTGGGCACTGCAAGGCTCAGTTGCCTAATCTCCCTTTTAACCACAGGAAGTAACTGAGAGGCATCTGGGAACATTACATCATGGGCAGTGTTCCTGTCAGGGTTAATATGCAAAAAGATGAAATAGTCTATGCACTCATAAAAAATATCCAACAACAATATTGAGAGGATTTTTTTTTACCTTAAGGTGTACCTAATGTCGTATGGGGAGTTTCCTGGATTGAGTCCCCATGTCGATTTCAGTGGGTATTCATATAGAACAGTGGACACTCAAATTAGAATTAAAAACATATTTTTTAAGCAGTTACATCATTGTAGACATAGCAGCATAGGAGCCTGCAGTCATTACATAGGTTATTACGGGGTCATCAGACATTGGCCCATCCTCTGAAAGCCGACTGACTGACTCTTCCCCTCCTTCCCACAGAGCAATCAGTTCTCTACTGATTACTGATTGGTTCTTGGAGTGAGCAAGTCAAATCTTGTCTGGCAGATGTGTAAGGAATCATTTAGGTTTCTGGTCAAACATCACGGTCTCTGGCTCTTGCTGTGAGCTGTGCAAAGGTTGCTCACAAAATGACACCACTGTATGATTATGATTGGGGTTTAACTGACCAATAATACCCGCCTGATATGCTGTTAACTCCTTGAGTGTGTGAGCCATGTGTTGCAATAACTGCACATGGATGTGTTTCTGCTTTACATGGACTCTGCCTACAGATACAGCTAAAGGACAACGGAAGAACTCGGCTTACTGCACATATATAAACCTCTAAAGACCAGTAAATGTAAGTTGAAAGGGTAATGTGATAGTGATGTGTAAAATAATGAAGCTAACCAGATTGTTACTACCTTTATTTTATCCTTTCAAGATGAATTCAAGTTTCCTTTGACCTAATTTCATGTTTCACACATCACTATCGCGGAACCCGTTCACCTTATATGTATTGGTCTTTAGTGGTTTATATGAGTGTGGTAGACAGAGTTTTCCCCCTTGTCCTTTGCTTTTCATATACCTATCTCTGTATGCACCTTGAACTATCGCATTGCTTTGTATTTTGTTACTGAGTTGCTTTCGAGGAGGAGTCTTGCAGGGTATATTTCTCCTGAATATAGCTTCCTTGGTGTATCCTATCAACACTTTAAAAAAAAGAAAGAAAAAGGAAATAACTCTGCTATTCTGCTTTTTCTCATTAGATTTGTACTGGGTGTGTTGAGTTGGGTGTTTGACTAGACACTCCATGTAGCGAACAATAAACACAGAGCCAATATTCCTTCCTGACGTTCAAATATAAAACATTTAGTAGAACCCACGTAAAAAATTAGGCCATGAAAATAAGTGTATAATCTGAATGAAGAAGGGGTTAGTCAGCGTGAGGAAGTATGAGCCAAATTAAAGTATTAAAGTGTATATATAAGAGGTTTCCTAATAATTGATATTTGGATTGCTAGAGTAAATCAGTCTGTTATCTTTTATTACATTGTGTGCCTGTCACGGGAGACCAAGTTATTTACACTTTTTTACCGGGATCATTCATTGAGCAAAACAAGGTAATGAAATCAATTGTAATTTATTCGGCAGAAATACGCTTATACACAATGATACACAAAATACAGACAAAAAGACACACTTACTTTGGGACTGGGGTCGAAAACTAGGCTTTCCTAGGTGCAGGGAACTCTATGGGAGAGTTTTACCCTGACTGGGACTTATCCCGGAATCTCCTGGAACCCAAATCGGCATAAAATTCCATGCACCACCGCTACGTTATCTTCTGAGAACTTGGGCGCAAAATGCTGGACTTAGACTCTGGCGGGCAGGCTTTTCAGGCTCAAAATCGAAGCTGGTTGCTCTGCTATTCGCACAGAAGCAACTTTGAAAAGCCCACCCGCGCTCTTACTACCGGAGACTCCGAATCTGATTGGCTCATCGATTCTTATAGTATTTTCAGTTTCATTTACAAAACTGAGCAGCCAATCAACGTGTGGGAACTTTCCCAAGCAGCCAATCAGAGCCAAGTCGGATAGAAAAGCCGGTTCAGCGGGTTATCTGTTATAGCCAAGAGACATGCGCAAGCCTGCCACTTCTCTCCCTGGCTATCTCAATGCCACCCACTGGGACAGGCTCCACAAGGTCTGGCAGAATAAGTGGCATCCCGCAGGACTGCCATTGATCTCTAGACCTGGTACTCCGGCTTTCCCCACTGACCAAATGCTATTCACACCTCTGACATCCTCAACTGCTTTGAACTCCGATGTCCAGCAGACTTACCAGCGTCTATGGGTTAGCTCGGGCAGCCTATTTGGACATCGGTTCTGAATGTAAAGAACACATTATATTTAATAAAGTATATTTCACTATACTTCTGAGTCTTGGTGAACAGGGGACAGAAAGGGAAAATGTTGTAGTTTTATTTCTATCTGTCTTATTCCCCACACACTATCTTTTGGACTCAGTCTGGACTCCCAGAGTCCCCCCTCAACCTTATATACAGTTGGGATACCCACAAACCCTATACTGGTTGTGGGTCACCTTGGCACTAGCTGGGTTACCCCCCTTAACCTAGGGATTCCCTCAGCTACAGGAATGCATTTTATCCCTGTGCCTCATTCTCGTTTCTGGGCTGTGCTGAAGCAGGGTACCCTAGTGGTGAGTTGTGCTTGCGTTTTCAAGTGGAGGTATTGCTGGGACAATGTGCCTACATGTATCCGGGAATCAGGCATGATTCCCGGTACATATATAGGGGAACCAACAACTCCGGACCCCAACCTCCTACGCACATTCTGTCAACAGTTCCTCCGCGAAACCCCCCTTGAAACTCATATCTCAGCAATCCCTGCTTGATTGTATGCCCGGAAAGGGAAAAACACAAAAAATACTTTTATTACATACAGTATAACACAGTGATACAATGTTACTGGGTCCAAGAGCTGACTCTCTGGGACCATTATACACGGATCAGGGGTAACCAAAAAGAGCTTGACCTTTATTAGAGAGCCTGGTTACCCCCTCCCGTCACAGCGCCCTCTGACCGTGTGTTGCAATCAAGGGAAAATCATCCCACACACGTGTATTTATGTACCTGACCATGAATTCCGTTTCGGATCATTTTAAAAACCATAATGCAGCTTGTGTAACATAGCAAAACGTGGGCAAAAAAACTCATTGTCATCTTGTCTCTGTTTCTTTGTGTAATGCCGTCTTGCTGCACTTTTTCTCTGTACTCACAAGACCTGGGGAGTGTCAATAGAAAGAGTTACCCCGCACACACATTAAAATGGGATAGAGTTCTGTGTTTGGGTTGCACTACGATGGTGTATCCCTCTCTGCTTTACGATCTCCGTTATACGTAACAAACGTTACGACTTCTTACGTGTGACATAACCGAAATTAAACAGCGCAGCCTTGTACGAAAGCACATTTTTTTTTCTTTGTTGATATAAATACATTTAGCAACATTATTTGTGTAATTAGAGAAAGGTTATTTTATTCTCATTTTTACTGTAAAGTCTTGAGCTTTTTGTTTCCTTTTTTTGACATCAAGAACCACTGCAGCCCCGTTTATACTGTATGCATTGGCTTGTTTGTGTCTTATTTTAGTTACTGTGCAGTTCAAGCAGAACTCCTTGAAACTTTCATGCCACTGACACTGTAGCTGAGGATCTGAAACTTGCCTTCAGGGTAGAGAACTGGATTCCTTTCACTCCTATTTCAAACACAGAGTTTTTGACAATTACACTGTGTATTCCAGAAACTTCTGGGAGGTTTCTTTAAAAATGAAAGATTTACAAAATGTCTTTTGAAGTCTTGTAGTGTGAGCTAATGATGTCTGCACGGCAGGGAGCTCCATAATGGTGGATGAGGTCATGGAAATCAATTAGAAATGCAATTTGTAATATAATAGGAAAGCCAAAAGGGCTGAGTTATGGGTCATATTTATGGATCTCAGGAGCAGCTAATTATGCTTAAGCAGTGGTTGCATTTGTATTATTCAGCACTAGTGCTCAGTGCTTTAAATAATGAAATTCAGAGATAAGTGTTCAACATGTAAATGTGAGAGAGAAGTGAGCGAAGAGCTTACACTCTAAGGCCCTGATCCACAGAGATCTGTTATTAACATAACGGGGGCGTTAATCTAAATTAACGCCTCATTAAGTGCTAACGGGTATCTTCACAGCTCACTAATGCAGTGTTAAGTGCTGTTTTTAGCCGTAACAGGCCTTGGGTTAATTATAACGTCCGTTGGTGCAAATTGTATGCAAAAGATGTGTTCTCTCTCTCTCTCTCACTCATATTTCAGGCTCTGAATGGGAGAACCGCCAACTTTAGGCAAGACAAACTTAATGCGAATCATGTTATTTAAAGCTAACGTGAGGCGGTGCCAACTTAAATTAAGCCTCTGCTAATGAGCTAACTAGCAGCCGTTGTTTTTACATATACTTAGCCTTGTAGATTTGCGTTAACCTCAGGGAACATAACGTCTGTCGGATTACATCGGATTTTTATACCAAGACGATATGAGCTCTGAGTTAACAGAGCTCTGTGGAGAGCCAATAGAATTCTGTGTGAGTGGTCAATAAAAGAGCCTCATTCACTATAGCCTCGTTCAGTCACAGTGTGTAACAATGTTTTTCACTTCAGTGGCTTGTAATTTGGTGAAAGAAACTGTTGGTGTCTATACAGAAGTGATGGTAATATCAGTCAGACTGCATTGGTGAAATCAGTAAAGCTACTGCCTCTTCTCTGTCTTTTACTCTCTACTCAGACCACCATCTACTAGCTGTTTTTCCTACTCCATTTCACCTCAGGACTTTGCTGACGACTTCAAGGCTAAGGTGGATTCCATTTGTCAAGCATTCCTCTCTGTATCCTCCTCATATTCTACACCTCTTTCTAACTCTCCTCCAGCCTTCATTGAATCTTTTTCCTCTGTCACAGTGTCGCTGTTGCTCTCCTCCTGTCCCTCTGCCACTTGCCCGCTTGACCCCATTCCCTCTAGTCCTGGGTCAACTTCTTTTTTCACTCTACACACTCTCTAGGTGACCTTATCATATCTTTTGGGTTCATATATCACCTCTATGCTAATGACACTCAAATTAGCTTTTCGACCCCTGACCTTGCACCTGCTGTGCAGACCAAAGTCTCTGAATGTCTCTCCACTATATCATCCTGGATGGCCCTCTGCCTAGTCAAACTTAACATGTCAAAGACAGAGCTACTCATACTTCCTCCTAAGCCTGACCCTACTGCCCCTTCTACATTATTATTGGCAGCACTGTCATACACCCAGTATTACAGGCATTAATTACATTTGACTTCTCTCTCACATTCTCCTCTGACATTTACAATGTTGCTAAAACCTATCGATTTTCCCTCTGTAACATTGCAAAGTTATGCCCTGACCTCTGTCGCTTTACTGATAAAACTCTAACACATGCCTCATTCTTTCCCATCTTGACTATTGTAACCTTCTACTGCCTGGCTTTCCTGCCTCTCACCTGGCTCCCTATTCTAAACACTGCCGCTAGAATCACTTTACTTTCTCGTAAATCTCTCCGCTTCTGTCTTGCTGAAATCACAGTGCTGGCTTCCTATTTAATTCTGTATATCTTGCAAAATTCTCCTTTTCTCTTTTAAGCCTATACACTCCTCTGCCCCTCCTTACATCTCAGTCCTAATTTCTCATTATACACCTGCTTGCCTCTTGCGTTTGGCTCAAGGATATCTTCTGTCTACCCTTTTTATATAAATAAAGCCCTCTTCCGCTTAAAACCTTTCTAATTCACTGCCCCATTCATCTGGAATGCCTTTCCCCTCAATATCTGACATGCACACCCTCTCCACATTTAAGGCCTATCTTAAAACACACCTCTTTAATGAAGCATTTGGGTAGCTCCCTTGGCTGATATATATATATATATATATATATATATATATATATATATATATATATATATATATATATACAGTGTTCGACAAACCTATACATTTGCTCGCCCCGGGCGAGTGGATTTAACCCCCGGGCGAGTAAATATTGGCCCAAGCAGCACACGTTTGGTACTAGGTGGCGAGTAGATTTTTTTGTGTGGCGAGTAGATTTTTTGGTGATTTGTCAACCACTGTATATATATATATATATATATATATATATATATATATATATATATATATATATATATATATATATATATATATATATAAAATCAGTATGCATTGTGTATATGTGAGTTATGTGTATGCATGTTGATATGCACTATTCCCTGTTAACATTCTTTATATAGATAACCGTACATTAAAATTGTTATACAGCTGAACCCTGTTATAGCGTGGTGCTTGGGGTCCAAAGAATGTGATCGCGTTATATGCGGATCGTGCAAAAAATTATTTTGCCGCGATCATTGCACCGCTCAGGGGTTCCGCGGCTGCCAGAGCGGGAGAGCTGGGATAACTCTCCCAGCTATCCCAGTCCCGGCGGCACAACGGCACCCCCACGCAGGACTTACCCGGCATCTGCATCAGCTGGCAGCTCTCTCCCTGCTTCTGCCTTCAGCTTCTCGCTGACAGGGAGAGAGAGAAAATCAGAGCCAGCACCCAGTATGTCTGTGTGTGTCTCTCTGTATGTGTGTGTGACTGTGTGTGTGTGTCTCTGTGTGAGTGGGTATGTCTGGGGTGGGGACGAGAGAGTGTGTGTGTGGGGGAGGGAGAGAGAATGCTTGTGTGTGAGAGGGAGAGTGTGGGTGTTTGTGGGTTGAAAACCACTGCTATAGACTAAAAATATAGAAACAATGTACTATTGTATTGTTTCAAACTTTTATTGATGCATTGTACAATAAAGTATTTAAGACACCCATTATCGTGTTGTACAGTATTCATAAATACTGTACGATAAACAACATTTTGGTCCACACACAAAAACACATACTGTAGATACAGTACTGTACTCACAACTGCTTTTCTACGTATTACATTCCAGTTACATTCGTGTTTTAACATTATGGGGCTATAATTCTGAAGAAAAGTGAAACTAGTGTAATGCACTCCGTGTTCAATCAACTACTACAGAAAGCAAACATTAACAAACGAAGTTGAGAGTAAACTTTAAAGTGCTTCATTTTTTTTTTTTAAACTATCGAGGGTTGACTGTTTCATTGCATCTCTTTGCTTCTTTTTAACGATTTTAATCAAGCGTTTTAACTGTAAAACTGAAATGGATTCTACGTTTTCTGTTTCAAGTAATTGTAGTCTAGTTTGCAAACCTGCGAGCGCCTCTGCGTTCTTAGGTGGCGGCTCTGGTTCGTCGTCCTCATTGTCTTCGGTTGCATCCAAATTTTGAAGTCGTAGGAAAATGGCATAGAGGCCATATTCACATGGTGGAAGCATCGTGGTGTTTTAAACTTGGCTATACAAAGTGGCTTCCGTTTGTGATTTCTTGTTCGGTTAACACAAAAAAGTACGGTCACTCTGTCTTTCATTTGTTTAAAGCCTTGTTTTCGCTGATCATCATTCTTCCAAGCCAGAGTGGTATTCGGTAACATTTTGTAAGACAGTCTGGTCTCATCGCAGTTATAATCCTGTTCTGCGGTATAGCCACCATCTTCAATTATCTTCTGAAGCTGGGCAGGGTACGATCATGCAGTTTCATCGTCAGCTGAACGTATCTCTCCTGATATAGCGGTTTTGGTTATTCCATGTCGCCTTCTAAAGCGATTTAGCCATACACTACTAGCCGTGAATGAGGTTGACTCATTTCCGTGAAGTTGGTTGTGAAACTTTTTGGCTTGCATTTGCAGATGGGGTCCAGACAGTGGCGTGTCTTCTGATCTTTCTTTCAAAAAACAACTGAAACACAGCTTTATTCAACGGGCTGTCTTGAGGTTGCCGCAAACTATTCCGTTTCAGTCCATCATCTGTTTCTATGGACTTAGCTGTATCACAAAGTTTCTCCTCTTTTTTCCATTCACGAACTGTAGACTCGTTCACTCCTAGGTTTCTAGCCACTTGGGTTTGCTGGACTCCAGATTTGATTCTATCAAGCGCAACAATTTTTTCTTCAAAAGTAAACATTTTCTGTTTGTTTGAAGTTTCCGCCATTTCTATCTGGCAGGGGTCTTCGGAACTGGAGGGGTTAAATACCTGAGGCTTTTTCTGGCTCTCTAACAGCACAGTGGGTGGTGGGATCAGACTGACAGAGAGCGTCAGAGTTTTTTTTATGTCTCATTTTCTGGCATTGTTGTTTTCTATTTTAGTTCTGGTCTTAATTTACAAATTCACTGGGTCAGAGCAATGCGTTTCCATGGTAACCAGCGTCAAATGACGCCACGGGGTCACGTGACGTCGCGTTGCAATGGTGATGTGAAATCTACTGCTTATTATTGGGAGCCACGCTCACACCGCGTTATAAGCGGATCCGCGCTGTATCGAATCGCGCTATTACGGGGTTGAGCTGTAGTAGGGTTATATATAGATTTTTATACACATACACTGTCCTGTCCCATTCCACTCCCTGACTTATATCCCCAGACTGTATAGACTGCTTTTGAATTTCAATAGGATAAAGCCTTTCCTGTCTCTACTGTTAATTTTCACACTAGGCTACCAGTTTCTACCTTATCTTATTTCCCACTTCCTCTCAACATCCATTGCAACCAGGTATCCCAATTACAAACACTGTATATAATAATATTGTTTCTGTACAGTATATTTCTGATATAGCTGATGAAGGACCCTGAGAGGTCCAAAAGCTTGTAACATATCAACTACTTGTTGGTCCAATAAAAAGTATCATACCCCTACTCCCTCTCCTTCCTTTGTTACTACTTGGCTGATACTACACATCTCATAGATATTTACCACGACCCATTGCAGACCCACTTACCATAACACCCTCCTGCTGTCTCTGTAAGGTCACCCTACTTACCAGTTAGATTGTAAACTCTGGAGCAGGGACTCCTTTTCCTAATGTTACTTTTCTGTCTGAAGCGCTTATTCCCATGTCTCCTATTATTATGTCACATGTATTACTGCTGTACAGTGCTATGTACATGGATCGCGCGATACAAATAAAGATATACATGCCTACATTGCTCTGCATGTAAAAGATAAACACATGGCCCTGTGTATAATTCACACATACAAAATGCAATAGACTTCTAGTGTGTGTCGGAAAAATGCAGCATGTTCAATATGGTTCTAGTGTACGTGTGTATAATGCAGCATCTTCATTCTAGTGCAGCGGTGCGCAAATTGGGGGGCGGGAGATTTGTCTGGGGGGGCGCGGACGATTGCAGAGGTCCCGCCCTCTTCCCCCAGGCATTTAAATTAAATGCCGGGGGATCGCGTGAGGCCCCTGCAACAAGAAAACTTACCTGGATTCAGAAGCGGTGACGCGTCTCCAAGGCAATGTGGCGTCAAATTACGCTGTGCGGTCATGTGGCGTGACGTCACAGGTGTCAAATGACACTGTGGGTCACGTGACCTGACGTCACGTGACACAGAGCGTCATTTCATGCAGTGGTAAAGGTAGGAGGGGGGGGCCGCGAGCTCCGGAGCAGGCAGAAAGTGGGGGCGAAGCCGTAAAAGTTTGCACTCCCCTGTTCTCTTTGATAAAGCGCCCAAGAGGCGGGAAACGCGTCAGAAGATCTCTGTGCAATTTTAAATGTTGGCTATTTTGCCCAATAAAGAAGATTAATTATTTTTCATACATGCTGCCAGCCTCACTCTATTCAGCAGTGCCCATTCCCTTCCTTCTCCACTCCCCTGTTCTAGTGTACGGTACGTGTGTATAATGCAGCATGTTCAGTAGGCGTCTTGTGTATATCTGTATAATGCAGCATGTTCAATGGATCTCTATTGTATGTTTATAAAGCAGCATGTTCAATGGATCTCTATTGTATGTTTATAAAGCAGCATGTTCAATGGATCTCTAGTGTATGTTTATAATGCAGCATGTTTAATGGATCTCTAGTGTATGTATAGCGTCCTATATTAAAGCAAAATATGTGATGTAACAGCAAAGGAAAGTGGTCTTTATACTTTCTGTGCAATAGTGTTCTCCCCTAATTCCTGTAACTATGTACAGGTTTCTTAGACCTGAGACATTTCCCAGCACTGAGCAGGGCTCACTTTGTTACTGTTGTCATCCTCTAGTTTTTCACGTATTAAATGAAGGTTTATCTCTATTCTTTGTGTCCTAGTAAAGACCCAGTGTAAAGATAGATGCCACGCTCTCAGGGTCCGTTGTGTCTGTGTGTGCACTGCACATTGTAAAAAGCCCCAGGCATTTCTCAGTCTCCTGACATATACCTGTGTGAGCGGAGAGCACATTCCATCAGCAATTGACACGTTGTTACTCGTTCTAACCTAAATAACGCTGACAAAAAGAGTATTATTCAGATTTTTCACCGTTGTACAGTAAGTGTGGCTTTCAGATTTTTTTTATTTTTTATTTCCAGCCAATTGTTCCTCTTCAATTATTAAAAGCAAGTGAAGTAATCGAAAAGACATTGGTCGCATAGCTCCTACGATGATACACTCCATAACAGAAACGAAAAACACACCATCTTTTTTTCCTTTTTTTGCCCCATTTAGTACCTGCCCAAGGGTATCTATTTTTGGAGAAAACATCTTGGGCAGATGGCATTTCATAGAACTGTGTGTTAGGGACATGAACAGCTTGGCAGCAACTCATTTCTATCTTCATCTGCTGCTGTGTTTCTTTGTGTCTCAACTAAAAAGAATGAACTGGTTCTACCTGCTTTGTGTAGGCTACTGAGAGAGACTTTCATACCCAGCACCTGGAAAGCAATAGTTGTATAAATAAAAATACTCCCTTCTAAGGGATCTCTTTCTATCATTGCAGATGTACTTTATGCTTAATTACAGATACCAGGGCATTCTTAATTGATTGATGAGCAATTAAAAGCAGCTCTGTGTTCTGTTTTTGTTTATACACTCAAAATAATCAGCTCTCCTCACTGCCCCTGGGGAACTCTGTCTTCTGAACATTTTTTTTTGCTACCATAGAAACCCACCAAACAAACAAAGAATATTAAATAGCCACCAGACACACACATATACAGGGGCAGTAATCACTGTATATAAACATACACACACACATGTACAGGAGCAGTAACCACTGTATATAAACACGCACACAAACATATGTACAGGGGCAGTAACCACTGTATATAAACACGCATACACACATGTACAGGGGCAGTAACCCCTGTATATAAACACGCACACACATATGTACAGGGGCAGTAACTTCTGTATATAAACAAACACACATATGTACAGGGGCAGTTACCACTGTTTATAAACAAAGACACATATGTACAGGGACAGTAACCACTGTATATAAACATGCACACATATGTACAGGGGCAGTGACCACTGTATATAAACATGCAGACACATACAGGGGCATTAATCACTGTATAAAAACATGCACACACACATACAGGAGTACAGGGACATTAACCACTGTATATACCCACATACAGTACAGGGCAGTAATCAGTATATATAAACACATACTGTATATATATTTTCTCTTGGCAAAGTCAGTAATTATTTCACTTTGTATGTGTAATTAGATGTGGTGCTTATAAACTATAACAAAGGGTGTTTCTTTGAAAAATAAATAGCTAATAATAATGTACTTAAGAAGGTCATTGCAAGCCTTATATAAACCCATAAACATGCAAGGGATATTAACCACTATATATAAACACATACAGGAGCACTATCCACTGTATATATATATATATATATATATATATATATATATATATATATATATATATATATATATATATATATATATACACAAGGTCGGGATATTAAACACTGTATATAAGTACAAAGATAAAGAAGGCACATCTACAGACTCATAAGAGGGCAATGTATTAAGTGTCTTTTTTTACAAAGAAAAAATGGTGGCAGGAGTTAGAGGCGGAGTTTGGATGCTGTCTGTGACGCAGATATGTAAATAATACATAATATTTAACTACAAGTATGTTACCCTTTGGGGCATCGAAACTGTCTCTCAAGTATTTTCTTGGCGTACAATTCAAATGCAAGTTGAAGCAAACATTTCTCAGTGCTTCCATGTACACGAACACAGCGTCTGCTGAACCGTCATCCGTCAACAATTTCTGTCATTGATGAACTGTGTAGTTGATTAATGGCAAGTTAGGAGGAAAAAACTAATATATCTTCATAATTCATGTACTTTTTAATTGGTTTCATCAAGACCTGCAGCATATTTCTGTACGTTTAACCTGAAGCATTATATACAATGAATAATGACATGCCAACATATGTCGCTAATGATTTCAGGGAAGTAAATTAATTTTTTTTACGCAATCCCGTCTTTCATTTAAGTTTTGAAAACACAAGCCTTTATACATAGCACCTTTTGTGAAATTTAAATTAGTAATAGCCAAAAATGTGTGCGAGTGAAGATACTGTAAAAAAAAGTTGTAAAAAAATATATGAATATGCAATATGTGAAAATAATAAAACTCCCAAAATATGAAACTATAAATACATGAAAATGGAAGCACAGAACCCTGAATCATCATAAACAGTTTTATACTATCTTTGAACAGTTCTTTAGGAGGAAGTGAGTAAAGACACGGATAACAATGACACTGAGGTTCAATCAGGGGAGCCTGGTTCAATTCCTGGTGTCAGCTTCTTATGACCTTGGGCAAGTCACTTTATCTCCCTGTATCTCAGGCACCCAAAACATACATTGTAAGCTCATCTGGGCAGGGACTGTGTTCTGTAACAATGCTGTGTGCTGCTTACTGTGCACTACATTGTAATTGTGACGTGCTTTGAGTCCCATTGAGGGAGATAAGCTCTAAATGATATAAAGTTATTAATATGAAATAAAGTTAAGTTCTTTAAAACAAATACCTTGGTGCTGCCTTTCTATGAGACTATCCAGTCTATATAGTAAACTTCAATTCCACAATGTACAGGTGTATCGAAGAGAAAGATAATAGAAAAATATATAACGGTACAGATAAGTAAGGCTGCGTCCCCGCTGGCACTGAGCGCACTTGGCACTCAGCGCGTGATGCGTTCTCTTCTGTGAGTGTAAATCAGCACGCTCACGCGGCGCGCGGGCACTCATGCATTGGCACGTACGCTTTCTCAAGCGGTCATGCTTTGAGAGTTGGTGACGTCACCGCTCCGCATGAGCGCGGTCAGGGCCAGTGGGGACGCAGCCTAACTCACAGAGGCTATAAGATTTTAACTTAAGCTACGTATAAATAATTACCTGTAATATATATAATTTTCCTTATATAGCACTGACCATTTACACAGCGCGACACATAGAATTTTCAAGGCACAACGAGGCCCTGCCCTAAAGAGCTAACAATCTAATTTTGGTGTCTGAGGCACAGGGAGATGAAGCATCTTGCCCAAGGTCACAAGTAGCTGACCCTGGGATTCGAAACCACGTGAAACGCAGTGACATTAACACTGGAACTACTCCGGCAGACCTACAGTACTCTAATATTCTTAACACTACAGAAAGCTCAGTTTCCAACTGTGATCTGAATGGCCCAGCAGCTGGTGGCAGATGGATCTCACCCTGCGTGCTGTGGTAAAAATCTTCACTCCCGACACTTTTTATGTCAACTATTCCTTCCAGAAATCTAAGTACTTGTTTCATTATAAGACCAACATTGACTTCAGTTGTTTTTAATAAAAACAACTGTCCTGCGATAAATCTTGGGTTAAATAGGATGATCCAGGTTCCTTCTTTAGGTTGATTTCCTTTAGTCATTCGTTACAATTTTGGAGAAATCGTTTTATAAACTATAGAGTGTTGTTTATAAAAATCACCCAGCAGCAAAACAAGGGCAATAATGGTCCGGCACTGCACTCATATAGCAGGCGAAAAGAATGCCCCTGAAATCAGTGGGGTTTATGTGTCTAATACATGTTTTTGCACCCATTATTGACCCAGGTTGTCAGGATTTGAGCACCTATTGAAAGCTTGTTCTGAAAAATCATTGGATCTTATCTCGCTGATAAATATTATCGTCACTCTGAGGAACGTGTATCTTTTCAGGGCACTAGAAGCGGGACTCTGAAGACAACATGCTCCCCATAAAGCTGCGGGGTGGGGGGAGCGGTGGATGCGGGGGGAGGGAGGAGCGGTGGATGCGGGGGGAGAGGGGGTTCTTGCGGCCGGTCAGAGCAGTTGCCGCCGGGCCCGGCTCTCCCCCAGCTGCAGGTCTCTCCCTCACTCTGTCCCACACCAAGGTGTCTGATGGTGAAGCGCGCTGGGCTTCCTTCTCACACCTGCGTGTGCCGGAAGCTGAGCCCAGCTGACTTCCGGCGCGTGCCGACGTCAGAGAGACCCGGCGCGCGTCAGCATCAGACGCCTAGGCGTGGGACAGACAGTGAGGGAGAAGCCTGCAGCTGGGGGAGAGCCAGGCCCGGCTGCAACTACCTCTGACCGGCCACCGTGCCCCCGCCCCCCGCAGCCACCGGGACGCTTGTCCCTTCGGAGAGAGGTAGTACCGGACACATACATGTCTGGTATTACCTCACATTTTATACTGGACGCAGGGGCAAAATACCGGGCTGACCGATTCAAAACCGGACACCTGGCAACCCTACGCGTCCCGTGGGCCAATAGGATGTCACACCGGATGACGTAACAGCTTCCCATTGGCCCACAGGATGTCGGAGCTTTGGAAAGCGGCAATTACATGAACCCCAGCCAGCGAGCTACCAGCACTCCCTACGGATGTAAGTACCTCCAGAAGCAGGGGGTCCCCGGAGCTGAAATGAATGGGGTTAAGCCCCGGAGACCCCCTGCTTCAAATTTATGTAAAAAAAATTACAAAAGAGGGGGGGAAAAACAGCCAGCTTGTATTGCTGCTTTAAACTCCACCTGATGCCTGATTCTCGTATAAATTAAAGGTATTATTCTCTATATGTCGGCCCCAGCTGAAGTCCTGTTTGTGTTTAAAGCATCAAAATGAACTAAGCTCTGATTTCCGAATTCCCATCTATCTGCTTTGCAACACTTTGCTTCACAGCCCCAGCTATGTTTGCCTTGTGAGTCCATGTCGGTTAAACAGACAACCATCTGCCATAAAGCAGCACTGCTGTGCTCAACATGCACACGCCCTAGATGGCGACCCTGATGGGAGCACCTCATAGCAATAACGCCTTTAATAAAAAGACTAAAGGGTTACAAGTCACGTGTACCACTGTTGGCTCCTTGGGCAATGTTAAGACATTTTCCTAGCCCAGTCAGACAAACAGAATTCCTTTTCCTTGAGACACTGACCTAACGTTTCATTAGGATTTAATCAAACTTGTGCCTGTAATAATATTGTGCTCAGTGCTTCTCTGATCTCACCAATATGAACTTAGGTACTGACTGAAGGGATGATATCACATTGGAACAAAGGGCAGAATGAGCGCTCTCACAGATACTCGCTGATACTTGGTTAGCGACAGTCAGCACTGCTTTGGATTTGATTATTTTAATTGACAAAGAAATATTGTAACATCAAAGTGAGCAAATGTCTTTGCAATGACAAACTGTCTGAAGGGAAATTAAAATCAACAAATCTGTGGGTGGATTTAATTAAAAGTCAGAGAGTTAATGTGTGTGCTTGTGATAACCAAAGATGGTTTAACCGTTAACTGCCAGTGGACGGCATACCTGTACTATACAGAACGTGGTATACCTGTACTATACAGAATGTGGCATACCTGTACTATACAGAACGTGGTATACCTGTACTATACAGAGCGCGGTTTACCTGTAATATACTGAGCATAGTGTACCTGTACTATACAGAACGCGGTATACCTGTACTATACAGAGCGCGGTATACCTGTACTATACAGAGCGCGGTTTACCTGTAATATACTGAGCATAGTGTATGTGTACTATACAGAACGCGGTATACCTGTAATATACTGAGCATAGTGTACCTGTACTATACAGAACGTGGTTTACCTGTAATATACTGAGCACTGTAAACCTGTAAATGCAGAACAATGTACACAGAGCAAGGTATATATGTAATTTATGTATATATAGCAAGGTGTATTTATAATATACTGTACAGAGCATGATATATCTGTAATATATAGAGCACTGCACACAGAGCACAGTATATATGTAGTACACATAGAACACATACACACACACATAATAAAGAGCAATGCCATAGTGCAAGGTATATTTGTAAGCTATATATATGTGTGCGTGTGTGTGTGTACTGTACTGCATATAGAGCATACTATATATGTAACTAGCTGAGAGCCCCGGCGTTGCCCGGGATGTTTGTGGTGTGGGTGTGGCATTTGGGTGGGGAGTGGTCCACGCGGCCCATGTGCGGTGGTAGTGCTGCTGTGGCTGTACTGATGGTGATTGTATTGGTGTGCTGATTTGGGAGGGTTTGGTGCTGATGTGGGGGTGCAGATGTGGGTGTGCCGATGGGGGAGGTGCAAAGGTGGCGATGTGTGGGTGCTGATGGTGTTGATGGGGGCTGGGAATGGTGGGGAGGCGAGAATGCCAGTGTGCTGGGGGGGCATACCGGTGTGCTGATGTGGTGGTGCTGGGGTGTGTGTGTATACATGTTTGTGTGTATACATTGTATGTGTGTGTGTATACATGTGTGTGTGTGTGTGTGTGTATGTGTACGTGTGTGTGTATACACGTGTGTGTGTATACACGTATGTGTGTGTATACACATGTGTGTGTGTGTGTATACACGTGTGTGTGTATACACGTGTGTGTGTGTGTATACACGTGTGTGTGTGTGTATACACGTGTGTGTGTATACACATGTGTGTGTGTGTATACACATGTGTGTGTATACATTGTGTGTATGTATATATTGTGTGTGTGTATACACATGTGTGTGTATACACGTGTATACATGTTTGTGTGTGTGTATACATGTTTGTGTGTATACATTGTATGTGTGTGTGTGTATAAGTGTGTGTGTGTGTGTGTGTATACATGTGTATGTGTGTATACATGTGTGTGTGTGTATACATGTGTGTGTATATACATGTGTGTGTATACACATGTGTGTGTACACGTGTGTGTGTGTGTGTACACATGTGTGTGTGTACACGTGTGTGTGTATACACATGTGTGTGTGTATACATATGTGTGTGTGTATACACGTGTGTGTGTGTGTATACACGTGTGTGTGTGTGTATACACGTGTGTGTGTGTATACACGTGTGTGTGTGTATACACGTGTGTGTGTGTATACACGTGTGTGTGTGTATACATGTGTGTGTGTGTGTATACATGTGTGTGTGTATACATGTGTGTGTATACATGTGTGTGTGTGTATACATGTGTGTGTATACATGTGTGTGTGTATACATTATGTGTATGTATACCTGTGTGTATACGTGTGTGAGTGTATACGTGTGTGTGTATGTGTACATGTGTGTGTGTGTATGTCTCCATGTGTGTGTGTGTATGTCTCCATGTGTGTGTGTGTATGTCTCCATGTGTGTGTGTACGTGTACATGTGTGTGAGTATACGTGTACATGTGTGTGTGTGTACGTGTCTACGTGTACATGTGTGTGTGTGTGTGTACGTGTACATGTGTGTGTGTGTGTGTGTGTACGTGTCTACGTGTACATGTGTGTGTGTGTCTACGTGTACATGTGTGTGTGTCTACGTGTACGTGTGTGTGTGTGTCTACGTGCGTGTGTGTACGTGTGTGTGTGTGTGTACGTGTGTGTGTGTGTGTACGTGTGTGTCTACGTGTGTGTCTATGTGTGTGTGTGTCTACGTGTGTGTGTTTGTGTCTACGTGTGTGTGTTTGTGTATACGTGTGTGTGTGTATACGTGTGTGTGTGTGTATACGTGTGTGTGTGTGTGTGTGTGTCTACGTGTGTGTGTGTGTGTCTACGTGTGTGTGTGTCTGTGTCCCTGTGTGTCCTTTGGCCCGTGACTCCGCCTCAGGGAAGGGGGGGGGGGTGGGGGGGGAGGTGGTGGGAAGGGGGGGGGGGGTGGGGGGAAGGAGGGGGGTGGGGGGGAAGGGGAGGTGGGGGGGAGGTGGTGGGAAGGGGAGGGGGTGGGGGGGAGGTGGTGGGAAGGGGGGGGGGGGTGGGGGGAAGGGGGGGGAGGTGGTGGGAAGGGGGGGGGTGGGGGGAAGAGGGGGGAGGTGGTGGGGAGTTGGGGGAGGTGGGAAGGGGGGGGGTGGGGGAGGTGGGAAGGGGGGTGGAGGAGGTGGTGGGAGGTTGTAAGGGGGGAGTGAAGGGAAGGTGAAGGTGGGGGTGGAGGGGAGGTGAAGGGTGGGGGTGGAGGGGAGGTGAAGGGTGGGGGTGGAGGGGAGGTGAAGGGTGGGGGTGGAGGGGAGGTGAAGGGGGGGGTGGAGGGGAGGTGAAGGGGGGGGGTGGAGGGGAGGTGGAGGGGAGGTGAAGGGGGGGGGGTGGAGGGGAGGTGAAGGGGGGGGGGGGGCGAAGGGGGGGGGTGGAGGGGAGGTGAGGGGGGGGTGGAGGGGAGGTGAAGGGGGGGTGGAGGGGAGGTGAAGGGGGGGTGGAGGGGAGGTGAAGGGGGGGTGGAGGGGAGGTGAAGGGGGGGTGGGGGGGATGAAGGGGAGGTGGGGGGTGAAGGGGAGGTGGGGGGGGTGAAGGGGAGGTGAAGGGGGGTGGAGGTGAAGGGGGGGTGGAGGGGGGGTGGAGGGAGGTGGAAGGGAAGGGAAGTGGAGTGAGGGGAGGTGAGGGGTGGGTGAGGGGAGGTGAGGTGAAGGGGGGTGAGGGGAGGTGAAGGGGGGTGAGGGGAGGTGAAGGCCGCTCCCTCACCCGTCCGGCCGCTCACTCACCCGTCCGGCAGCTCCCTCACCCGTCCGGCCGCTCCCACGTGGATCTGAGGCGGGAGGCAGCTTGTTGTGGCCGCTCCCCCGCTGTGTCCCGGGCGCTCGCTCGCTCCGCTGACTGTAGCGGCGCCGGGGGGGGGGGGGGGTGGAGGGGAGGTGATTTGAAGGGGGGTGAGGGGTGGGTGAAGGCCGCTCACTCACCTGTCCGGCCGCTCCCACGTGGAACTGAGGCGGGAGGCAGCTTGTTGTGGCCGCTCCCCCGCTGTGTCCCGGGCACTCGCTCCTCCGCTCACTGTAGCGGCGCCGGGGGGGGGGGGGGGGGGTGTTTGAAAGCGCGGGAGACACGGGGAGAGGAGGACGTGCGCGCGGGTGTGGAGGCTGATTTCGGGGAGGAAGAGGCGGAGGCGGGTATGTGAGCCCCCCCCCCCGGGTTATACAATGCTGCTAATGTACACCCCCCCCCCTACTGTGTGTGTGTGTGTCCCTGTGTGTGTGTGTGTGTGTGTGTGTGTGTGTGTGTGTGTGTGTGTCTGTGTGTGTGTGTGTGTCTGTGTGTGTGTTTGTGTCCCTGTGTGTGTGTTTGTGTCCCTGTGTGTCCTTTGGGCCGTCACTCCGCCTCAGGCCAATGAGAGGTGTGCGGGGGCGGCCCAAGGGACCAATGAGATTTCCCCTAGGGACACCGGACATCCAGCAGGCAGGCAGGCTGGCATGCATGCATGCAGGCATACAGTGCTTTCACTAATATAGTATAAGATATACAGAGCAATATATATATAGAGGAAGATAAATGTGTAACATACAGAACATAATATAAGAGTAAAATATAGAGCAATACATACTATATAGAGGAAGGTATATTTATAATATACCGAGCAAGGTATAGCTATAATATGCAAGTAATTTACAGTATTTAATATACAGAGCATGGTAAATCTGTATTACATAGAATAAGTTATACCTGTAATACACAGCAACAGCAAAGCACAAGCCGTCACTTACAGCAGAACTGGATCAAAGATCAAACAGGTCACTATAGGGTATCAGTTTGCTTAATTCATAGACCTGCTATGGAGAACACATGACGTTTTTAGCTGCTCATTTTCAGCCCCTTTGCCTGTTGCTGTAACCAGAGGCGGACCAGTTCCCATGCTCACTACATACCGTTTGCTTCACACACTGTCACTTAATGTCACAGGCTTTATTGTTCAAAAGTGGGCAGGGACTCTTAATCTTTTGAAAAGCGAGGGTGCCGAGTTTAACCCATTCACTGCTCTATGACAAAGCATTAAAATGGTGAGACATATCTTGGGCAATAAGCCAAATGTTGCAGATCGTGACATTAACCCCTCACTGCCCAGGGCCTCAGTGCAGCAGAACTGGGCATTGGATATTTTAAGCCAGCACTCAGTTTGCAGTTATTCTCTGAGCAGGGTTAGACATTACACTGTGGCAGTTAGATTATCTGAGATAATAAGGTTATCTGCCAGAATGATTTAATAAATTACTCATAGTGAACGCGTGTGCTGCACATGGTACTTGAACATGCGTGTACTGTACATAGTTACATAGTAGATGAAGTTGAAAAAAAAAGACGTGTCCATGGAGTTCAAACTATGTTAAATTTAGATGACAGATACTTATCCTATATACTGCCTTTACAATATAAATCCAAAGGAAGGCAATTGAAAAACCTTGGTGAAACATCCCCCAATCATATCTCATAAGGGGAAAAATAAATTAATTCCTGACTCCAAATAACGACAATCGGATTACTCCCTACATCCTCCCCATATTTACTTATTTGGTATATCCCTGTATACATTTCCTTTATAAAAAGATGTCCAACCTGTTTTTGAACAAATCTATTGTATCTGTCATCACAGTTTCCATTGGTAATGAATTCCACATTGTAACTGCCCTTACTGTAAAGAACCCTTTCCTTTGTTGCTGGTGAAATCTCCTTCTCTCCAACCTTATGAAATGACCCTGAGTCCTCTGTACTGCTCTTGGAATGAATAGTTCTTTTGAAAGCTGTTACAGTAGGGGGTAACCAGGCTCTCAAATGAAGGTTAAGCCAGTTTTGGTTACCCCTGGTCCGTGTATAAGGATCAAGAGAGTTAGCTCTTGGGCCCAGAAGCATTGTACCATTCTGTTGTACTGTATGCAATAAAAGTATTTTTTGTGTTTTTCCCTTTCCGGGCATGCCAGCAAGCAGGGATTGCTAGGGTATCAGTTTCAATGTTTTTTTTTTGCAGAGGAACCGTTGACAGAATGTGCCTAGGAGGTCGGGGTCCGGAGTTGTCGGTCTCCCCATAAATGTACCCGGGAATCATGCCTGATTCTCGGATACATGTAAGAACCTTGTCCCGGCAATATCTCCTCTTGAAAACGCAAGCGCAACTCACCACTAGGGTACCCTGCAACAGCACAGCCCAGAAAGGAGAATGAGGCACAGGGATAAAACACCTATTCCTGTAGCTGAGGGAATCCCTAGGTTAAGGGGGGTACCCCAGATAATGCCCAGGTGACCCACAACTAGCATAGGCTTTGTGGGGACCCCAACTGTATATAAGGTTGAGGGGGGACTCTGAGAGTCCAAACTGAGTCCAAAAGATAGTGTGTGGGGAATAAGGCAGATAGAAATAAAACTACAACATATTTCCTTGTCTCTCCCCTGTTCTGCAAGACTCAGAAGTATAGTGACATTTACTTTATTAAATGTAATGTGTTCTTTACATTCGGAACCGATGTCCAAACAGGCTGCCCAAGCTAACCCATAGATGCTGGTAAGTTTGCTGGACATCAGAGTTCAAAGCAGTTGAGGATGCCAGAGGTGTGAATAGCATTTGGTCAGTGGGGAAAGGCGGAGTACCAGGTCCAGAGATCAATGGCAGTTGTCTAGGCTGCCACTTGCTCTGCCCGACCTGGTGGAGCCTGTCCCAGCGGGTGCATTGAGATAGCCAGGGAGAAAGGTGACAGGCTTGCGCATGTCCCTTGGCTATTTCATATTTCCTGCTGACCCGGCTTTTCTAGCGGCCTTGGCTCTGATTGGTTGCTTGGCAATTTTTCCACGCGTTGATTGGCTGCTGAGTTATGTGAATGAAACTCAGAATACTATAAGAATCTGTGAGCCAATCATATTGTAGTCCTCCTGTAATAAGAGCGCGGGCGGGTTTTTCAAAGTTGCTTCTGTGCGAATAGCAGAGCAACCGGCTTCGACTCCAAGCCAGAAAAGCCTGCCAGCCAGAGTCTAAGTCCCGACTTTTGCGCCCAAATTTTCAGAAATGATCGTAGCCGACGCGGCTGGGATTTTATGCCGATTTGAGTTCCAGGAGTAACTCGCGGTCAGAAGGGACCACGTTCTTAGAAGAGAACGTAGCGGTGGCATGTTGAACAATATGCCGATTTGGGATCCAGGAGATTCCGGGCTAAGTACCGATCAGGATAAAACTCACTCAAAGAGTTCCCTGCACCTAGGAAAGTCTAGTTTTCACCCCCAGTCCCAAAGTAAGTGTGTCTTTTTGTCTGTATTTTTCTATCATTGTATGTAAGCGAATTTATGCGAATAAACTACAATTTATTTAATTGTTTTGCTCAATGTATGATCCCGGTGAAAAGGTGTAAATAACCTGGTCTCCTGTGACAAAAGCTCTTTGTATTGACCCTGAATATATTTGTATATGGTGATCACATTCCATCTTAGAAGCCTCGTTTCCAATGAAAACAAATCTAATTTAGCTAGCCTTTCTTCATGTTAGATTTTTCCATTCCCTTTTATTAATTTGGTGGCTCATCTCTGTGCTTTTGCTTTTTGAAACTGTACTCTATATTCAAGGCGTGGTATTCATTGAACATGCTGTGTGCTGTACATAATAAGTGAACTTCCGTATTTTGTACTTAATAAGTGAACATGTATGTGCAATATTTAGTCGTTGCACATGCCGTGTCCCGTACGTGATTGTTGAACATGTATGTGGTGTACTTGGTCTTTGAACATGCCGTGTGCTATACTTGATCATTGAACATGCGTGTGTTGTACTTGGCTGTTGAACATATGTGTGCTGAATACTATATGTGTGTTAACCCCTGCCATGCTGGGAGATTTGCAATGAATTGCAAAGCCATAAAGCTCTCTCTCATTTTATATGCTAAACCAGAAGTGCTGAAATCCAGTATTCAAGACCCCCCAACAGGTCAGGTTTTAAAGGTATCCCAGCTTCAGCACAAGTTGCTCATTCAGTCTGACTAAGCAACTGATTGAGCCACCTGTGCTGAAGCTGGGATATCCTTAAAACCCGACTTGGTGGGGGGGGGGGGGGGGGGTCCTTGAAGACTGGACTTGAGCACCACTATGCTAAACAAAACGTGTTGGAGAGAAAAACACATACAGTACTAAATATACTGTGCACCATGCTCCCTGTCTCTTTACCTATACAATATTACAATTCAAGAGCGGGAGTGACCTAGTGGTAAATCAGTGACAGAATTAAAACATGGAATAAAGAATAAAAACAAAAGCATCAACCTTTTATTAATCTTAGGGGGTAGTAAGGTAGGGTCGACTAAGAGGGCCTAATGGCTAGATCTGCTATCCGCGTCTGTGTCCATATAAAAAGCTGCAGAGTGGGAGTGTAGAGGTCAGAGATAATAATACAAATACATGTCTCCTACTCCTATTACACTACAGTGCATGACAAATATGATAATAGTAATAGAAATAGTCTTAATTCTATTTGCCATGCTCTGGGAAAAATAAACATTTACACCCCCCTTTTTGCCCTCATTACAATGAAGCGCAGATGTGTATGTAAGTTGGAATTGATGTCCTTCATTGCAGGCGAGCACCTGAGAATCTGCCCTCAAGGTTACACCTGCTGCACCAGTGACATGGAGGAGAACTTTGCCAATAAGAGCAGAGCGGAGTTTCAAGCTGCGCTCAAAGAATCAAGTCTGTCTGTACAGGGTGTGCTCACAACTCAACACAGAAGCTGTGACAGTAAGATTGTATTATTACAGTATACCATTCAGTGTACTCTCCTGCAGTATGCCATTCAGTGTACTCTCCTGCAGTGTAACATTCAGTGTACTCTCCTGCAGTATAACATTCAGTGTACTCTCCTGCAGTATAACATTCAGTGTACTCTCCTGCAGTATAACATTCAGTGTACTCTCCTGCAGTATAACATTCAGTGTACTCTCCTGCAGTATAACATTCAGTGTACTCTCCTGCAGTATAACATTCAGTGTACTCTCCTGCAGTATAACATAACATTCAGTGTACTCTCCTGCAGTATAACATTCAGTGTACTCTCCTGCAGTATAACATTCAGTGTACTCTCCTGCAGTATAACATTCAGTGTACTCTCCTGCAGTATAACATTCAGTGTACTCTCCTGCAGTATAACATTCAGTGTACTCTCCTGCAGTATAACATTCAGTGTACTCTCCTGCAGTATAACATTCAGTGTACTCTCCTGCAGTATAACATAACATTCAGTGTACTCTCCTGCAGTATAACATTCAGTGTACTCTCCTGCAGTATAACATTCAGTGTACTCTCCTGCAGTATAACATTCAGTGTACTCTCCTGCAGTATAACATGCAGCAGTATATATGTCCCTGCAGTATTACAGACAGAATATACATTCCTGCTGTATATCACTCAGTATGTACGTTCCTTCAGTATAACATTGCTGTTCTGTCCCAGGTTATTTCCAGGACTTGTTGAATAAGTCGGAGCGGTTTCTCCAGGACTCGTTCCCTGGTCTTTACGGGGAGCTGTACAGTCAGAACGCGAAGTTATTCAGAGACTTGTACTCAGAGCTGCGTCAGTATTACCGCGGCTCCAGCGTTAACCTAGAGGAGGCGCTGAACGAGTTCTGGGGCCGCCTGCTGGAGCGGGTATTTAAGGCACAGAACGTACAATTCTCCTTGTCTGAAGAGTATCTGGACTGCGTGGTGAAGCAATATGAGCAGCTCAAGCCGTTTGGTGATGTCCCACGAGAGCTTAAGCTGAAAGTGACCAGGGCGTTTATTGCAGCTCGATCCTTTGTGCAGGGACTGAGCGTTGGCGCTGACATCGTCAGGAAAGTCTCCCAGGTATAAGAGAACGGCATCTGAAAAACAAAAGGACACAACCGTATCAATCAATCCCCCTCATGGAGACGGTGCAGAATGGGTTAGCAGAGGCAGGGGGACAAGCACTTTATTGTGGTCATGTAATGGGTTAACTATCTCCTAATCTTGACTGTCCCATTTCTGCCCTTGTCTCTTCTGCAACTTCACACTGATTCTTGGCTTTGTGACTGTCCCCCCTGTCACTTTCCAGATACCTGCAGGAGTAACCAGCAAAGGCAGGGGAAAAATGTAACGTTGAACAAGCAGGAATATTTGTTGTTCAGTTATATAGTGTACCAAGGGCTTTATGGAGACACAAAGCAACACGGCGCATGCCTGAGAGCCATGAGCGCATAGAGCAGGTTATATGTTCTAGACTTGAGGGCAGAAGATAACCACATATAC
Source organism: Ascaphus truei (assembly GCF_040206685.1). Classification (NCBI taxonomy): domain Eukaryota; kingdom Metazoa; phylum Chordata; class Amphibia; order Anura; family Ascaphidae; genus Ascaphus; species Ascaphus truei. The sequence goes on from NC_134496.1 coordinate 33,483,112, forward strand.
AGTACTTCCATAACTGCAAGCCCTGCACTGACAATGTGCACAAATAGGAAACTCTTACACGTATAGATTAATAGGGACAGTCAGTATAAGGCAGCAAAACCCCATAGCTCCTCCCTAAAGCATTGGGGCTTCTTAATACTAAGGTAACATTATCTATTATTACATTTTTCAGCTCAAACAGCTGGGAATATTGGTTACACATTATTATAAACAGGAAAGTGTTATAAAGATAGATCTTGAACTGCTAGGGAAGTGTCCTAAAGCCTGCTATAGAAATCAAAGGACACTCAGTATATTTAAACTCATTATAAATGGTTGAATTTAAAAAAAAAAAGTAGTATTATCTAATACTACAGAACTGATTTATTAAATAAAAAACACATGTGGAATATTGCATGGATTGCTCCATTAAAGAACAGGGAACAGGATGTAGCTGCAGAGGCAGGTTATGTAACCTCAAAGTACAGTTTGACACAGGAAATAAAAAACCCTATGGAATTAGTAAGGAATGAGAGCACAGTGAAGCCTCTTTGATATCGCTCCAGCATTACACATGACACTAATTTAAGATACTCATTCCCTGAGTCCTGGAGAGAACGAAAGGAATACCTAATCATTTCTTTTGTGTCCCTCACTGAGCTCACAGGAACGCTGCTGCTGTCTGCACATCCTCCTGAGCCTATTATTAATTTCTATAAATAGTGTTCAATCTCCCTCTGCTGGTAACATCTCATTGCAAGACTGTGCTTCTCATAATTAATGAAGCACAGGAAGTGAGTGCTGTAGATTTGGACATGTGGAGATTCTATTCATCTGCATTGGTATGAGGGATCTTTTAAAATAAAATAAGTAGCAAATGATACAGATTTTCCAGCTAAACATCAGGAATTGTTTCCGATGAGCAGGGACAATGTTGTTGCAACTAGAGAAGAGGAAACTTGGATCCTAAGTGTGTAGATGACAGTAAGGTGTACAGTGTAACATGTTGACCATTAGAATTTGTTGTTGCCCCTTCTTTGGTCAGGTTACCCTGAGCCCTGAATGCACACGGGCCATCATGAAGCTGGTGTATTGTCCGGAGTGCCGTGGCCTGTCCAGCGTAAAGCCATGTAACAACTACTGCTGGAACGTCATGCGGGGCTGCCTGGCCAATCAGGCTGACCTGGACTCCGAATGGAGGAACCTCATTGGTAAGGACAGAGCTAAACACCACTATCGCAGTTTAATGAATAACACACTTAGGGATTCGCCAATGGTCACAGAGAACTGGTGCTGGGTCTTTACTGTCTAAATCATTATTTGCATAACAATGCAATTAGGAAGGCTAGTATAAAACCTAAAGAAACAATTTGCTATGGCGTAGTTCATCAATGGTTCCCAGGTGAGGAAAAACATAACATAAAATTTTAATCAAAAAAACAAACTAATGCAGTACACACAAATAATATACTGTATATATAAAAGCAAAACCTACAGTATAATGCTCGTACAGACAAGTCTCTTTTCTGCATTCTCATGGATTTGATGAGACACGCACACACTTTTTGTTGTCGTATGTTGTTATATTTTTTTTCCCCTGGCTTATTAGTCTGAGTAATACTTTGCAACATAACACACTTAAACGTTCTGTTCAATGAGGCAGCTGCTTTGCTCTCTCATGATCAATATTTATTAGTTATATGCATCAAGTTTTATACTAATGTATATAAAGTGTTTTCCCCTTTCAGCAGAGGCAGCCAGTGACATGCAGTTATTTTAGCATACTGAATTTCATGTCAGTTCAGGCTACACAGACACTTCATTCGATATTCTTTTTAATGCATGTTTGTATTTATGTTTTGCGTATCTATAATTTGTGCGTTATGAATAAGTGTTTTTGGATAAATACCTTTAATGTTATATATTTTTTGTCTTGACTTCTTTTGTACTAATACATTTCGGGAACGTGAGTGTGGGTTTCTCTCTCCCTTTGGAGATTTTTCTGGTGGATACTGTCAAATGTGGAAGTTTGTGTCTTCTAATAAATTCAACCTGATGATGCTAAGGACCCAACCTTGGGCCTGGTCAGGGAGAGCTTCCATTGCTGTTTCCATGAATCCCATCATCACAATTTCACAAATAGCCCATGAGTAGAGAACAGGATAAAGGTACCCTTTGTATAAAAAATAAACAGTAATATATCTTCTGTCTTCTATACTGTATGTCTTCTTTCATACACACTTCTTAATATTGCTGTTGTTTGAAATGAGGAAAGCAGCAACTAGTAATATCTACAGTACAATACAGAAGATCACATTTAGATAGATCTAAAGATCCTAATTACACTTTCCTGGTTCCTTTTTTTAAAATTTGATTTGTATTCACATCTTTGGCTACTAATCTTGCAGGTTTATGTTCAAGTCTGACCTGACTTTTCCCAGGTATAAAGCTTTGACCGTTTTGATGCTGTACACAAGCCCTTGAGTATTTTTGGTACTGTAGTTAGGCGTAATTCTGTTTTACTAATGTTCAGCTCAGAAACATCCAAGTCTAACAAGAAAGTATTAAGATTGTCAAAAGCTGTTTCTATTCAAATTAATTTGAAACATTTATGCTGCATTCAGTGTATGAGAAAAAATATATATTTCTTAACCAAGTATATAGCAGTTTGCCCCCAAACCAGAGTAGAAAACTACTTGCTAACTTGCTTGCAAAAAGGTATCCAATTTATTACAGGAACAAGACAGGGACAGCAGCGATGATTCAGGTCCAACACAGACCTTTCTTCAGGCGAAAGCTGTGGTTATTGCTGTGGGTTTATGTAAATGATACATGCTGTATATGTGTAGATAAGTCATGGTTGTACATATATGAACTTAAGTAGAAGTTGTGGTTATGCTGTGACAACTCCTAATGGTACAGTTATACTTTACATGTTCACTGTTTTAAGGCACATTTCTGTGTTTCGATCAGAGTCGCTGCTGCTGGTGGCAGACAAGTTTAATGGAGCTTCCAGTGTGGAGAATGTTGTGGGCTCCATTCACACCAAGATCTCCGAGGCAATAAGTCACATGCAGGAAAACAAGGAAGTGATAACAAACAAGGTGAGTGAAAGAGGCCTGATTAAACCACCTGCGTTGATATGTTTCTAATATAACATGAAGCGGGTGAGAAGTTACAAGTTGTTAAAGCCTTTGCATGCAATTAATGTTAAACACAGCTTGTCTGTATTTTATGGAACAGTGTGACGCAGAACTGGCCTCTTTGGCTCTTCCTGTTCCCTGCAGGGGAATAACATGGCTTCTCCATGTCACAAGGAGCTGACATAGGAATAACAACCACAACTCTACATGGGCAGTAGACAACTGTTACAATGGTAAAATGTGACATTTTTCCACAGGTATTTAAAAGCTGTGGGAATCCAAAAAAGAACAATAAAGGATTGAAAGCAGAAGAGAGGAGACGGAAAGGAAAAGCTGCCCAAGAGGACAAATCTTCAGTGCTGACCCTGGAAAAACTGGTCTGTGCTGAGATTTACAGTTTTGTTTATCTGCAGTCACAGGTTCACACCAAGCTGCTATAGGGCCATATTTACTAAGTGGGGCCAATTGAATGGTCCATAAGGTGCCTTTCGGTTTAACACATTGTAGCAATTACAGCTCATAATTCTTCAATTAAGGCCATTAATACATCAATTGTCAATTTGATAGAGCACAAAACTGTTTACATACATGTGTATCATATATAAACCATACGATACCGTTTGAAGCACGATATCAGGGACAGCACTCTGGTAAGTTTGATCACAAGTTTTTGTATTGAAAAAGACACATAAACCGACGTTTCGGTCCCCCAGTGGGACCTTTCTCAAGGTGGTGCACCACCTTGAGAAAGGTCCCACTGGGGGACCGAAACGTCGGTTTATGTGTCTTTTTCAATACAAAAACTTGTGATCAAACTTACCAGAGTGCTGTCTCCTGATCTCGTGCTTCAAACGGTATCATATGGTTTATATATATATATATATATATATATATATATATATATATATATCTTCTTATATGAAGTACAGAAAAGGGGAGAAAGTATCGAACTCTAGACCCAAAATATAGATGTACAAACACAGATGCTTGTGCAGTGAGTGCATCAGCATTATACATACCTGCATCATGAAGATGTATGTTGAGATATACTGTATGTAAGGCTTCACATAAGTTAGACAGTAATTGTGATTGTTATGTAACAATACAAAGAATCCTAGGCACACAGAGCTATGAAGAAGAGTAAATGTTTTATTTTCATAAACATGGGTCCCAGAGGAGAAAACATTTAGGCTGGGTGTTTCTTACACAGATTGCATGTTTTTGCATAAGTGAAGGTGTCTCATGTCTTATTAATTACCTGAGGGAATTGAGAATTGACCGGACAGCACTTAGCAAGCATTTAATGGCCATAAAGAATTGAATTGTTATTCTAGAGTGCCAGTGAATTAGCCTAACTCTGGGTCCTATGGGATCTGGACATCAACCATATTTTTAGCCACTTCAATGTTGTATTGCTTCGCAAAGTGTTGCAGGCCTCTAGTGCTGAAGAAGTTAAGAAGTTTAAACATGACTTTGGAGGGTATTGATTTTGGAGCAAATGCGCCACATATTGATTACAGTGCCCAAATAGCCACAGTCCTGCTAACAAAGGAGAGAAGAGGGGGGCATTTGTAGTCAAAGAAAGCTTTATTTTTCTTATGGTCACACACACACATATATAGTGTCCGTATAATAACTCTAATTTAGTGGGGATTGATGACTCCCGGCCATTGATGGTTACACATTTTTTTTTATAGGTTTCAGATGTGAAAGGGAAGCTGGGTGATGTTCAAGATTATTGGGTCTCTCTCCCCAATATATTATGCAATGAGAAGGTCACTGCAGGACTGAGCAATGAAGACAAGTGTTGGAATGGAATATCTAAGGGAAGGTAAGAGGTGTTCTCTAAAGAAACCTGAGACTGAACTACTGCAAATATATATATATATATATATATATATATATATATATATATATATATATATATATATATATATATATAATCTCAATAGAAGAAAACCGTGGCACTCCATGAAAAAAACAAAAAACATTACAGTACTAAGCGTGTGCACATATACCTAATAAATAATAGATACATCACCAAAAAGATCAGCCTGAAAGAATCACTGTTTGGAATATAATACAACATCTTTCTACACTTCATAATTCTTGTGCTGTATTTACTCCTGTAGGCTGACCCACACACATACCTCCAGCCCTTGTCGATCCACTGCTGGATGAAGGCCTCCCTAATGATCTTCCACGTACAGCAGTTGCAATGCAAGCCTCTCTTCTCCACATTGCTCCAACAAATCTTCTGATGTCATCCTCCCATCTTACATTTGGTCATTGTCTTGGTCTTTTAATCTCTCTTGCAATCCAGTTGAGTGCCTTCTTTTTCCAACGATGGTAATTTCTTCTTGCGATATGTCCAGCCCACTGCCATTTCAATTTCTTCCATTTGACTATGTCACAGACGGTTGTTTTCGAACCCATTCATTATTTTTCCTGTCTCTTCGGGTAATACCCAGTATACATCTCTCCATACTTATTTGTGCTGTCTGAAGCTTCTGAAATATTTAGTGTCCAAGTTTCACATCCATAAATCAGGACGAGCAGAATACACTGGTCAAGAAATTAATTCTTGATGTACTGTGGAAGGTTCATTTGAAATATTGCTTTTTCCAAATCTCTTATATATTTAATTCAAAGGGTTGCCATCTATTATTATTTGCCGACCAAGGTAGGCATAGTCTTCGACTTCTAGTTCTATTCCATTTATTTAAATCTTTTCACGCTTCACATGTTTCTTGAACATCCCTTACTTCAGAGAGTTCTCCTGCTTGAGTTATTTTGGACTTGTGGCAAAAATAACAATGGCATCGGTAAATCGTAGGTGGCTCAAGTATTCACCGTTGATTTTGATTCCTTTTTTTTCCCAATCTAATGTCTTGAACAATTCTTCAAGTGTTGCTATGAAAAGCTTTGGTGACATGGTATCTCCCTACCGCACGCTCTTGCTAATCCCTATCTTGCTTGTATCTTCATGTAATCTAATGGTTGAAGAAGCGTGTATTGAAATTATATAGAACAATTATGAGAACGCCACATTGACAATATGATTACATGAAGATACAAGAAATATAACGATCAGCAAAAGTGTGCAACATGGAGACCCCGTGTCACCAAAGCTTTTCACAGCAACACTTGAAGAATTATTCTAGACATTAAATTGGGAGAAAAAAGGAATCAAAATCAATGGTGAATACTTGTCACCTACGATTTTCCGATGACACTGTTATTTTTGCCACAACTCCAGAACACCTTCAGCAACAAACTCGCCAGAGCAAGTGGGCCTCCATATTAATCTCAGCATAACCAGTGATGCTCAACAAAAGTGTCAACTCTGCAAAGATCGAAATAAATGGAATAGGACTAGAAAAAGTTGAAGACTGCCTATATTGGCCGGCAAGTAATAATGGATGGGAACCTTTTGAATTAAAATCAATAGGAGAATGAAGATGGCATGGAGCGCATTTGGAACAAAAAAGCCAATCTTTCAAGGGAACATTCCACTGTGCCTCAAGAGGAATGTTTTCGACCAGTGTATTCTGCCCGTGCTCACGTATGAATGTGAAACTTGGACCCTAAATGCAAAGATATTTCTGAAGCTTCAGACAACCCAAAGAAGTATGGGGAGATGTATGCTGGGAGACCAGAAGAACAGAAAAAAGAATGAATGGATTTGAAACCAAACAAAAGTCTGTGACATCATCATACAGGTAAAGAAATTAAAATGGCAGTGTGCCATACATATCTCAAAGAGGTTACTTTACTGGATTCCAAGGGAAATTAAAAGGCCAAGACGACAACTAAAAGTAAGTTCGGAAGATTAAATCAGAACATTTGTTGGAGAAACGTGGAGCAGAGAGGCTTGCAATCACAGTACCTGGAAGATCATTGAGGAGGACTCCATCCAGCAGTGGATCGACACGGGCTAAAGATGATGAAATATAAATAAAAACATTATATATATATATATATACATACATATATACACACCCACACACAGTGTGGGTGTGTATAATGTTTACGTAGTGTTGATAGTGTTTCTTTTTGTTATATTTCCTAATAATTGAGTGTAGTTATTTAAAAAAATCAAAACAATTTAACACAGAAGGAAAAATAAACAAATACATTAAAGAACTGAGCTACAATATTAATACCTATATTTGTAAAACTCCCCTCCCGTGTGATTATATAGTTCGTGTTTTGCTGCAAGCATTAACATGCACAAAGTTACTGAGAAATAATCACTAACATTGTATGCTGAGATTTAATAGATTATTAGTAAATGTTAAACTAAAATGCAAATTAATCTAATGACCGAAGTCACAGAGTACCTAGGAAGAAATGCACTATTGGTGCACCCCCAGGGGCTATTCATACTTAACTTTTAATGATAATATAAAATAAAATGAAAGGTCACAAAAAAAAACTACACATATAAAGGTGATATAAAACAAAAAGTGATGAAGTAACATGTACAAAGTCAACTTAAAAACATAGGAAAGTATGGCTTAACAACGGATACTGTATGTAAATAATATCTTACTAATGGTAAATTGTTGCTGAAGGGGGTATTGGACCAAAATAGCAACGGACATACAGATTGGCAATGTATACCTAGTGTATGCGGTATCTGCTAATGATTGCTACAATACAGTACTGTATTTATGAGGCAAATGAGCAATAGGCTCACAAAAGCCAAAGGGAAAATCACCTTGTTAATAAGCACATGTGGGTGAACTGTTGTTGCTTGTAGTAATATTGAGCCATAGTATTAACTGAAAAACAGTGTAAATACTGTAATAAAGCAATAAGCTTAAAGATGTCCCTGAGACTTTCTCTATGCCTCCAATAAGATCCCCTGTGACAGTAATGGTGATGCACCATTAGTTAGTGTACATTTGACACAGTAATATTTCTATAAATAAGGGTGCGCCTATGGAGGAGAGGGAGGTTGGCCTGTGCTAAAAAGTTATTTTTCTTAAAGCTCCCCCGTGCCAGATCGGCAAAATTAGCCCTCAGCGCTACAATCCTATTGTTGTCTACACTTCCTGAAATTACTTCATGGCATCATGATGCTCTGCGCGTTTCGCTTGTGAACGGAGCTTTGTCAGGGGAAGTATATTAAATTGTACTAAAGCTCTATATCATAATGGAGTGGTAGCTTTAAAAAGCAATACCTCACCCACTCAGTGTAAGCAAACTGCTATTGTGATTCCAATTAAAGCAATTATTTTAGACAGACCTGTCAGCTGACTGAATTTAAACACAATTACACTGGTTAAGAAACAGAACTGTGTTCACCTGAAACTGTGCTTCTTTATTCTTGCATTGGAAACACCATGAGTGCTTTAAAGCAGCAATACTACATCCACCCCTCCCCCCTTTATTGTCTTCTTTTTATATGTAAAGCATGTATAATTACATTGTATAATAAAGCATGTAAGCATGTAATTGTATAATTCTACATTCTTACCTAAGATGACAATCGTTTCGTGCTCATTATAAATCTGTAAAAATCCTGATTGTGTGCCTAACATAATGGCTACCTTTCCGTTTCAATCAATTATTCAGTCAGCAGCTACAATGTATCCTGGTATTACTAAGGTAACTTTAGCTATTGTTACAGTTTACAGCTCAAACTGCTGGGAACATTGGCAACAAATTATCCCAAACAGGAAAGTCTTGCAAAGATCTTGCACTGCTTATGAGGTGGGGTAAAACCTGCTATAGGAATTAAAGGATGCTTTAAAACTCATTAAAAATGGCATTAAAAGTAGTATTAAAAAATAAAAAAAAGTCAGTCACTCTTAAATAATACTACAGAACAGATTTAAAAAAAAAAAAAACATAAGATTTCACGTTTTGCTGCTTTAATATAGGCTTACATATAAATGTTGTGATGATAAGTAATTGCCCACCTACCTTGTATAAGCAAACTGGTACTAGGTTTCCAGTGAATGTGATTTAATTCCAATATCACAAAGACACATAATTAAAAACTCTAAAGCACCTTACCTTTCAACAAGAAACACCAAGAATGCTGAAATAAAGGCTTATACAGATATACTGTGAAGGTTAACCCAAGATATATACCAATCAAAATAAAGGGAATCTGAATCAACTGGATCACATTGCTACATCATTGCATTATCAGCACTGAATATATTTTCTTATTTCTATGTTCTATGTAACTAGTGTTTTTTTTTTTTCTTTCGATATACTATTAGTAAAAGTAATGTTTTAAACTTTGGATCAATGTTTTCCACTTTGAGTACAGAACAGGAATGGTTCTTTCTTCAATTTACCATTCGTAAGATTATTTGCATATTGTACGCTATCGCCAAACCATCCAAAGTTTTTAAGTTGACTTTGCACCTTTCACGTCTTCACTTTTTGTACTACAGGTATATCACCTGTGTGTGTAGTTTTTTTTTTGTGACCTTTCATTTTATTATATATTATCATTAAAAGTTAAGTATCAATAGCCCCTGGGTGTGCACCAATAGGGCATTTCTTCCTACAGTAGGTACTCTGTGACTTTGGTCATTAGATTCCTTTGCATCTTTCCTAAATGTACCAGTGCACAGGTAGTAATAATAGCATGTTCTTGTATAGCGCTGCTAGTTGTACGCAGCGCTTTACAGAGACATTTTGCAGGCACAGGTCCCTGCCCCGTGGAGTTTATAATCTATGGGTTTTTTTGGTGCCTAAGGCACAGGGGGATAAAGTGACTTGCCCAAGGTCACAAGGAGCCGACACCGGGAATTGAACCAGACTCCCCTGCTTCAAAGTCAGTGCCAGCCAGTGTCTTTACTCACTGAGCAACTCCCTCTAACTGGTAATACCCTGTTGCCACTCTGAGGCATATGCGGGCCCATTCATAATACATCTAATTACATTTGACAATGAATATTCCGTCTGTTGAGCAGTGTTTGCTTCTTGTTCTTAAATGTTAAGGGAACAATTCAAAACGCATTTCTTACATGATCACACATATCTCTAGTTTATGACAGTGTAGTTTGCTCACGGCCATAATGATCAAATGATTAAAGCTTGGATGTTGACCTGTGTTCATTTTTAGGTATTTACCTGAACCCATGGGCAATGGTCTTGCCAATCAAATTAACAATCCAGAAGTTGATGTTGATATTACAAAGCCGGATATGACGATCCGGCAGCAGATTATGCAGTTGAAGATCATGACAAACCGTTTACGCAATGCATATAATGGAAATGATGTGGATTTCCAAGATACCAGTAAGTTGGCAATGTAAAGCTGTGATGTGTCACAGAACCTGTTGCCATTCTGTATTCAGAATAGGAATTTATTGGGTGTGCTTTAGTCATTCAAATCTGGGAGTGTATCAACTCACATTTCTTCTAAAACATGTATTATTTTACAGTTTGGTAGCTCTAATTGAAGACACACATTCAAAAACAAATGCTCAAATTTCATGCTTAACCTCTATGGCTCATATGTATCAAGGTGCAAATCTGGGGCAAAAACAGCACTATATGTATCAAAGAAAAAAAAAAACATTAAAATATATAGGATTATTTTTTTTGATACACCAGGAAGGAGCAATGTTTTGCCCCAGAATCTCATTTTAAATTGCGCTTGTGTGTGCCTATGTACAAACCTAGAAAATAGGCGGAAGATAAATGGGCAGTGTTTAAAACATTGTTAGAAAAAGCACACTTATCAGTGTATACCATTGGGTAATAAATATAATCGAAACAAGTCTAAACCAATGTGGTTAAATAAACAGGTAGGGGAGGAACTTGAAAAGCAGGGGCAGGCATTTAGATACTTAAACGTTAGAAGGGACGGAGGCATCATATCAAATGTATAAGGAATGTAACAAAAGTTGCAAAAGGGCAATCAGATTAGCAATTAATTTAAACAAGAAAAGGATTGCAATAGAACGTAAATTAAACCCTAAAAAGTTCTTCAAGTACATGAATAACAACAATATTAGAAAAGAGAATATAGGACCATTTCAGTGTGAGATGGGCAGGCAAATTATTGGAGATTTGGAGACAAGGAAAATGGGGAGGTATTAAATCAATTATTTGCCTCTGTATTTACCAAGGAGCAATCAATTGCTAAAATATTGACACAGGAGGAAGCCACAAACTATATTAGTGAACAATTGGTTAACTGAGAAACAAGTGCATAGGCACTTAATAGACTTAAGGTAAAGATTAATAAAGTTAAGGTAAAGAATGCACTTGGCCCCGATGGCATACACTTAAGGTATCTTAAGGAGTTAAGTTCAGTAATAGCCAGTAATAGCCAACCCGTTATATTTAATATTCAAGGACTCAATTTCAATTTCAACAGGCTCAGTACCACAAGATTGGCTCAAAGCAGGCGTGGTGCCTATATTTAAAAAGGGAGCTAGAGAATTACAGACCTGTAAGACAGACATCAATAGTGGGGAAGGTACTTATAGGTATAATATTGCATGGGATAATATTCAGGAATACCTAATGGATACATTATTAGGCAATCAGCATGAATTTATGAAGGATAATGTAGTTCATGCCAAACTAACCTTATTCGTTTCTTTGAGGAGGTAAGTAGGAATTTAGACCACGGTAATGTAGTTGATGTGGTCTACTAACATTTCCAAAGGCTTTTGATACGGTGCCACACAAGAGGTTAGTGTATAAATAAAGCAAACAGGTTTGGGTAAAAATATTAGCACCTGAATTGAAAACTGGTTGAAGGATAGACTACAGAGTTGTCATAAATTGAACCTTTTCAGGTTGTGCTAAAGTTGGAAGTGGGGTACCTCAGGTTCAGTACTGGGGCCACTGCTTTTAACTTCCTTATCAATGACCTTGAGGTTAGCATAGAGAGCAAAGACTCCATCTTTGCTGATTACTCTAAATTATGTAAGGTAGTAAAATCAGAGCAGGATGTAATTTTTCTTCAGAAGGACTTGGATAAACTGGAAAAATGAGCAGAAATATATTAAAATGTTTTTATGTGGGGGCACAGGGGGTGGGTGGGCTGTGTATTGGTGGGTAGTACATATTGTAATGTTTTTGGGGGGCAGACAGGGTGAGTGAAGGGCCAAGTACCCGCTTCACTCACCCCCTCTGTCCTCAATAAACTTGCTATTGTGCCTTAACCCCTTCATTGCCTTAGTGGCTAGCCGCTAAGGTAATGAAGCTGCATTAATGTAATTTTTATTAATAGTGTGCGGGAGCAGGGGGTCTCCTGAGCTGAACTGCTTTGGTTTCTGCCTCAGGGACCCCCTGCTTCCCGAGTTACAGGCCCCAGTATGGGGCATCGGCTGCGAGTATGCCGCCATTTTTAAATCGTCCACGTCACCGTGTTATTTAAATACTGGAGGAGATACTGGCACCCCATATCTGGGCCTGTAACTCGGGAAGCAGGGGGTCCCCAAGGCTAAAATCAATGTGGCTCATCTCAGGAGACCCCCCGCTTACACTATTAATAAAAATTACATTAAAGCAGCTTCATTACCATAGCGGATAGTTTCTACGGTAACGAATTTGTTACATTTTTTATTTGGGTTTTAATACTAGTGTATTGTAGCAGGGGGTCTCCGGAGCAGAACCGTGTTGATTTGAGGTCCGGGGACCCCCTGCTTCCCGAGATACAGGCCCCGTTATGGGGTGCCGGTATCTCCTATACATTTTATTCCCACGGTTACGTGACGCTGGACTTTTAAATGCATAGGAGATACCGGCACCTGTATCTCGGGAAGCAGGGGGTCCCCGGACCTCAAATCAACAAGGTTCTGCTCCGGAGACCTCCTACTACAGTACACTAATATTACATTTTATATTCAAAATGTTTGATCTCTGGCGAGATTTGCGCAGGGAGAGGCGGCTCTCTCTGCAGCAGAAATAAATCGCAGTGGGATCCCTTTTCAGAGGGCTGATAAGCACATCGCCGGCTACTCGCCAGTTTTGCAAATGTTGTTATCACAGGTATTCTGGGCTTTCTGCATACCGTGATAGCAACGCTGTCAAAAATGGCAATTTAAACAGGATGGCGATTTTTGTATCGGCAATTAGTGCATTGGCCCCTGTGAGTCATACGCAAGAAGTCACATAACGACTTTCATATAGACAGTGCGCATTTTTGAAGGTTTGTACTACTTTTCTGCATTTAAATGTTGGCGTATAAAATAAAACTAAAATATGATCTCGATGTAAATATGCCCCTTGCATTTATGTGTACTATTTGTTCTGTAGATCAGGGGAGCGCCATCTTTTCCCCCTGCACCCCCTGCTGGCTGTCCCCCTCTCCTCACGCCCCCGTCCCAACCTTCCCCCGGCGCTGGTGTCATGTTGCCATGGCAATGTGACGTCATTTGCCGCCACGTTGCCATGGCAACGCGTCACTAGAAGCCGTCTGAACCAACATAAGGAGAAGTTACAGGGGCCTTTGCCGCTTCCCCAGGATTTAATTTAAACCCCAGAGCCCTCCGCAGGGAATCTCGTGCCCCCAGTTTGCGCACCGCTGCTGTAGATTATTTTACAGAGCATAGTTTATATTATTGTTACAGCCTGTCACAATTTTCTGAGAAATGAGTCTATCAACAACCACTTATCTGATAAATGCTTTTTACTAGCTGCACAATTCTTGATTTTGAATAATAACAGTTTAGTTTCAATACAAAACTAATTAATACTGTCGTGATGAGAGTTTGTTATTAAACCCACCCCTTTGAAAGATGGACCATCAAAATATATGTCATGATTGGTGAAATAAATGTACATATAGTAAACACAATTTGAAAGAAAACCAGCAAAACTTGAAATAAAAGGCATTTGGAAAGACCTGATTTGAAAAGTGACTTAAGCCTGTAATTGTAGGGGCAGCCGTAGACCCTTCCCACAATCACTTTAAATAGCGTCCTGTCTCAATATTGTCAGTTTTATCGTTGGTGTGCCGTCTAGTCTGTGCCTGCTGTTGTTCACTTACCTGCTACACCTCTACTCTAGCTCACCCACAGATCACTTCTTTCCTCCGAGCTACCATGCTCTTCCCCTCTCTTAGCCCCTCGTTCAGAGATCTTGTGTTTCTGTTATCACCTCACCAGTGGTCTCCTTTTTCCAACCATCCTTGTCCCATCAGAGGCCATCCTTCAGGGCTTCAGCGTTACCCGCCTCACTGCAGGCTTAGCCTTTCCCCTTATCCATTCCAGCTTCCTCTCCCTGCTTTGCCAGAGGCTCTTTTCCCCGCTGCCCACGTTCAATGTTCCAGATTTCCTTTCTTCCATTCGCTTTGCGGGAGCCTTCCCCTCTTCCCCCTGCCTTTAAGCACTACTGCTGTCCCTTCTCCCTTTCTTTTCTGTTCAGATGGCACGCTATCACTTTTCCTCTCCTACGGTCTTCTCATTCATTGTTTCCTCAGTTGCCCCTTCCCTAGCTAGGAATTAGGGGCAGGGCGCCAACAGGGTGGGTCTGCCGGGGTTTGCGCCCCGGGCCCGGTGAGTGTGGGGGCCTGGCCTGCTGGCACAACAAGTTGGGCCCGATCTCTGGCCAAGCCCTTCTGTCGGTCCTCTCGCGGCCGGGCCCCAGCTGTCCCTTAGCACCAGCCTGCATGACTCCCTCTGTCCCACGCCGACGGGCCTCTTTGGCATCAGCACGCCAGAAGCGCCATGACATCAGTGCTCTCTGCCTCTGGTGTGCGACCGCTTGAGAGGGAGGCCTGACGGAAGCTCGTCTGGGACAGAGGGATAGAGACATGCAGGCTGCTGCTGAGGGGAGAGTCGGGTCCGGCCGCGAGATCACCAGCAGCTGGGTCTGGCCAAAGGTCGAGCCCCACTTCCAGTGCCGGCCGCTGGGCCCCCACATCCACTGGACCCGGCCTTATCATCCACAAGGCAAGTCTTTTTTTTTATATGTATTGTGGGGGTCTTTTTAATATGTATTGGGGAGTGGGGGTCTTTTTTATATGTATTGGGGGTGGGAGTCTTTTTATATGTATTTGGGGTTGGGGGTCTTTTTTATATGTATTTGGGGGGGCGTGGGGGAATTTTTATATGTATTGGGGGGCTTGGTGATATTTTTGATATGTATTGGGGAGGGTTGTTTTTTATATGATATGTGTATATGTATGTATGTATGTATGTATGTATGTATGTATGTATGTATTGGGGTTATATGTATTGTTTTTTTTATATGTATTGGGCAGGTGGTTTTTTTGTATGGATTTGGGGGGGTGGGGGAGTTTGTATATATTTGGGGGGTGGGATTTTTTTGTATGTATTTGGGGGTGGTAAGTTTTTTTGCATTGGGGGGTGGGAAGTTTTTTGATATATATCTTGTGGGGGGAATTGTGTGAGGGGGGAGGGAATGAGTGAGCGTGGGGTAATTGACGGAGGGAGAGGAGAGAGGGGGGTGAGTGAGGAAAAGAGGGAGTAATAGTGAGACGCAGGGGAGAGAAATACATGCGAGTGAGAGGGGGTTAGACGGAAGGGAGAGAAATACATGGGAAGAGAGGGGGCTCGTTAAGTGTGAAATGGGGGGAGGAGGGGGGGCGGTTTGCAATACCGCTGACAGGGGGTAGGGGGAGGCCCTGCTTAAAATGCTTGTCCTGGGCCCCACGATTTCTGTTGGCGGCCCTGATTAGGGGGTTTAGCCGAGTAGTTTATTCTGGCATATTTATGGTTGTGTCTTGTTTAAATTGTTGTTTGGTACCTTATTTATATTTTTCTAGTTAGAAAAAAAAAAACCTAAGTTACAAAGAAAGAAAATACCCATTTCAAAAATTGTGTTTTTCTTGAGGCCATAGTGCACAGGTGCAGCAATAGGGTCATCAGTCGGTCGACCTAGCTGCCAGGATCTATAGGCCTAAGCCATCACTCTTCCTCCATTTTCTGTAGTTTCTTCCTTAACGGCACATGATCAGTGCCATGGCAGATCCTACAGTACATCTAGCTCTTCCTCTGACCTAGACGAAGGTCCTTCCCTACGTTATCCTGTGCATGTCACTCCACCCCACAATCATTTACAATCTATTTGTAACCGGAACATCTCAAAACTCATCGCAAAGTTGAATGAAAGAGGTATCCCTCATTCTGCCACCGCTAAGAAGGCAGAACTGTTTCACCTGCTATTTCCCGCTCATTCATCTACTTGTCTAGCGTACTCCTTTTCAGCAAGTTTCAATATTACATTTAAAACGAACCCGAACTGATCCAGAAATTCCTCACTGACCTCACTTCATCCATATAGGATATCCAAAGCCGCCTTTCTTCATTGGATGTCTCTTGTTTTCTAGCAAATTCTCTCTCTACTGAAGATAGCTCTGTCACCTAATTTTTCTCCAGCTACAGCTTCCGCTATCACCACTCATCTTGTGCTTAGTCATCTCTACAAAGACATTCTAGAAGGCTGAGACGTCAACCTAGAATCCCTTCTAAGGTCTGTATTATAGTAAGCGCTCGCGCGCATCACATTGCGCGTGTACGTGGCACAACCGTTTTGTGTATATATAGGCCAAACGATGACACACGTGACTGGGAGGAGTTGCCATGACGTCACAAGGGTAGGTTTTTTTCCCTGCCTCACTGTGATTGGCTCACAGTGTCACGTGCCACGGCAGGCGCTCGAAAATACAAATCTCTTTGTCTTTCCACACAGCTGCCGCGCCAACGCTCTCTGCCGTGTACGTCTGCAGTAGATACACTGTCATAGGGAGACATGTATTTCTCATTGACGCGCACGCGCTTACTGTAATACAGGCCTAATATCTCCACAAGACCACGCCAAAAACAGAGTTGTTTCCTGCGGTGACATTGCAGTTATTCTCCAAGCTAACAACCCATGGTTTTCAAAGAAATTGACTATTCCAGAGCTCGTTCTAGCTTTCAGTTTATTCAGGTATAATCTGTTCCTCCTTCCCATACAGAAGGGAAAAACTAGACCATTATTTATACAACCTTGTGGATCTAGGATATGGATATGGGGGCAATGCGTTCTGCGATCATCATCGCTCATTTCCAGCAAAAGCAGCAGCCACCTGTTCACAGTTTAACGCTAGTCTAGACTGGAATGTCCTGGATAATAAAATGTGATCTAAAAGTGGCTATTTGTCAACTACAGAGCTCCTTTTTGATCTTACCTACTGTGCACTCTGTCAGTTGAAAACTCTTTGCTAGGCTCTCTATTAAAGAGGCAGTCCAAGTGGCACAAACATTTTTTTTCAATGATTTAATATATGTAGCCTTTGATTACGTTATTGAAAACTAATTAACTAAACTGCCGATCGCTTCTTTCTCCCGTAATCCATCAGCAAAAATCTTGCTTCCTAGGGCAATGTACTCTTGTACAATGTATTCTTATATTACTACGATAACATTATCTATTGTTACAGTTTTCAGCTCAAACTGCTGGGAATATTGGCAACAAATTATCACAAACAGGAAAGTGTTGCAAAAGATCTTGCACGGTTGGGGAGGTGTGCTAACGCCTGTTATAGAAATCAAAGGATGCTCAGTATATTCAAACTAATTAAAATGGCATTGAGAGTTGAATAGCAAAAAACAGAACTGATTGATTTAAAAAAAAAAAAAACGCATGTAGGATATTTCATGGATTGCTCATTTAAATCGCACCCTAACCCGCACGTTTGTACAGGTCAAAGTCACTAGTCACATTAGACTTGTCTCATTCTCTCCTCAGCATATCCATAGGCCAGAAGCACAATGGTAAAGCTTAAAGCCTGCGATTGTGGGGGCAGGGCATAGTTCCCTCTCACAATCACTTTAAATAGCTCCCTGTCTCAGTTCTATGTCAGGTTATCCAAGCTAAAATGTCTATTATATTAAACTTGTCTTATTCCCTCCTCAGAAAAAAAACAGAGTGAAGGAGTGCCCCTGATCGTGAAATACAATATACAATTAGTGACACTTCCAATATTAATGAGAATCTAAATGGTCAAACCATGCAAGTAATGAAAACACAAGTGTTAATATTTATAACCTTGAAGGTGAATGTGATAAATAGTAAAGTATTAAATATTAAATTGCGCAAGTGATTAATATTGAATAAAATGCAGCTCTTAAACTCTTTTCAGAATTTGTTCACAAATTCTTCCAAAAGCAGAAATCTACAGAAACTTGGGGAGTTCAGGTACCAAAAAAAGAAAGATGAGGAAACACGAGAGTGCAATACTATTTTTTCACAAAGTAATAGCGTGAGTTATCTGATATAGTCACACTCTCATTTGTATATATGTATATATATATATATATATATATATATATATATATATATATATATATATATATATATATATATATATATATATATATATATATATATATATATATATATAGTTATACGTTACCGTTCCAAGGATTGGTAAACAAGAGACAGCACTCAATGTTGAAAATCAAAGTGTATTAGTGAAAGCAAAAATACATCCTGAAACCCAACGTTTCGGTCCTACAGAATGGGACCTTCCTCAGGGGGATACAAAGTATGTATATATATATACATACACACGACTATATCAGATAACTCACGCTACTACTTTGTGAAAAAATAGTATTGCACTCTTGTGTTTCCTTATCTCCCTTTTTTCTTTTTTTGGTACCTGCGCCCCCCAAGTTTCTGAAGATTATTCCCTCGGATTATTCCGTACGTCACACACCCAATGCATTTTATTATAAATTGTTCAGATTCAGAATCGCTAGTAAACAGTAAAATATATTTAACTAATTACTTCAACTGCCAGATTTGTGAGGCTGGCTCTGATGTTGCAAAAAGTGGACGTAGAGTCTGTTACACATGGAATCAGCGGCCTGCAATACACCTTACTGCCTGTCTCTCCTCTCTCTGATGCACCACCTCCTAGTGGCGATCAGGCTGACCAGATGCTGTGCATTGATACTACTTTAAGCCTGACAAATGTGGGATATGGTGCTTGGAACCTGTCTGGGAATACCAGTGCTTCATTTGTATAAAGGCAGCCAAACAATGTTGG
Source organism: Ascaphus truei (assembly GCF_040206685.1). Classification (NCBI taxonomy): domain Eukaryota; kingdom Metazoa; phylum Chordata; class Amphibia; order Anura; family Ascaphidae; genus Ascaphus; species Ascaphus truei. The sequence continues at coordinate 33,502,228 of NC_134496.1, forward strand.
CGCTACCTTATAGGGCAGCCCCTCTGCTAGCGAAGTGGTTATCTATAAGCTGCTGCCTAAACATTAAAGGGACAGTGCCTTATGCTCAATCGAATTCCTTCTTGGGTACAAAGGATGGCAGATTAGAGCCTACCACCCAAAAAGAGTTGCAAGCTGACTATATACATACACTGCCCGACATATTACACATAAACACACAGCACTGCACTAACATTCATTGTTGTATCTGCACAGGTGATGACATCAGCGGTTCTGGGAGCGGTGACGCCTGCAGTGAGGAATTTTGTGGTAAAAAGCTTTCCAGGGACTCCAGCATAGTACATCCAGCAACTCACGCAGTCCCCAACCAGTCCGGACAGGAGGTGCCAGGAATAGGCACCATGCCCCAGCCCTGCAGCCTCCTCCTGCTTCTTGTGGCTGTGCTTGTGGCACAATGCATCAGGTGGTAACTGAAGCGCTCAGTCATAATAAAGGGAATGCGGTTTTCTTTACCCAAAATGAACTTGGCCATCATAATTTGGAAGTAGATGGAAGAGGAAGGGATGTGAGTGCCAGCGGTACGATAGCACTGTGATCTTTTCAAGGCTTGGCCTGCCTCTGTACCTCCACTTTTTTGTAATTGTGTGTACTTTATTTTGCGATACAGATAAACGATGTCTGGCTGTTTTTAGTTCTTAGTTGGTAGGATTCGCCAATACGTGTCATTTTTAAGATTGAACTAATAAATATTTTTCACTCCAGATACGCAAAGACAAAGTACTAAAGATATAAAAGAAGCAGATAAAAGGCAATTTTGACATCTAATAGTTCTTCCTTGTGTTTCTATCTAAAGTACACTTCTATTATTTTCTGTACTGCAATTTCCCCTGTGTTTAGTGAAATTACACTGCGCAAATGGAAGTCATGTGGAGTCTAGGCTTAAGCCTCGTCATCAGAACTACTCTTCAGTCTGACGAAAGGCAGACAACGTTTGTGCATTATTGTATATTGCACTCCTTTTTTTCTGATCCCTTAATCTTCGAAGACTGAGTTCAATGGTTTAATACATAATAGGTTATTTTGTAAATCTCCACATATTTCATCTTTTTGTAAGTGTGCACATTAACTATTTTTGTTCTGCACTAAGAGAATATTTCTGCATCAACTACTAATCGTATTTGGGAAAGCCCTGAGAGCACACAATTAGTGGGTGAATATCTTTACTAAATAGCATTTGACAAATAAAAAGCATTCCCATTACCACTAGTGCCCCTTTTGCATTTGTCAGTGTGCTCTAGTAATTACATTGGCATCACATGCTTCCAGATGGTACCCGATCTTCTAAGCCTTTTTTGAATTTTCAATGGATACACGTTTTCCGCACCTTCAAACTAAATTCCTTTTACTTGCAATCCAAGCTGTATATTACATTTTATTGATCCCATTAACCCATTGATAATTGGGTTTATTTTTATAGCTGTTTTTCTTTAATGCATTGTAATAAAGGTTGAGTTTTAAGAAATTACTTTGCTCTACCTACCCAAGTGCATCAAAAACTGGCACTTGGACACTGTGTCCTGTTTTTTTTTGCTAATGGTTTATAAGGGCATAGAAATGATCAGACACATCCCAGCTCTGCAGCTCCCCACACAAAGGATGTTTCTGCTTGAAAAAACAAACAAAAAAAACCCATGTATATACTGTATGTGTGTATGTTATTCTGAATCTTCCAAAGTGAGACATACTGTAAAATACTGAGAAGTTATTATCAGGTTCTTCATGATTTTATCAATTGCATAACTATGAGAATGTCATGTTAATGTTCTCGTTTCCTCTTCCCAAGGTGATGTGATTAAGGCTGGCAATGTGTGGAATTTTATGCACTTGCATGAGACTTCCATAACACACACACGTTATCGTGGGTAAAAAAAAGTGTCAAAAACCCTCCACAGCAAAGTATATAGCAAATGTAAATATTACTGTATGCTCATTTGCATGTCTTAAACATGTCTGCAACCCCGCCTTTCACCATTTTACCCACCATAACTTAACTAAGTATGGTAAAACCTATCCTTGCTTCATTTTTGAGCCAGTATAACCAACCCCACACTGCCGAGACCTATTATGGTCGAAACGGCTCTCTGTGGGTGGGTTTACTGGCTATGCATCTTAACCCTGGCTGTGCTCAAAGCTGTGACCATGCAGCAAGCTTAAGCCTATAGGGAACCATGTTAATGGTTTTGAAGCAAAAGATGTCACTGTGTGCTCATTTGCATGTCATTTCCCAGAATCCCTTGCTGCAGTGGAAGTGCTGTGTGCTGGGTGATAATGGTGAAAGACGGGATTGCAGACCTGTCTAAGATGGCAAATGAGCATACAGTAATATTTCCATTATATATATATAGATAGATATATATATATATATATATATATATATATTGAGCAAAAGGCAAAGTGAAGTCTGCAAAGTGATATCAAGATAAGGGTCTCCTTAGGTGATCGAAACATCAGTCCTTTGTTTAATAATTTAACCAGTAATCAATTTCTGCAAGTGCTGGCTTTCTTGCGTGTATGTGTTTGTATAAACACACACACACTCTAAGCTAATTTTCCATGTGTTTCCATCACAGTATTTACTTACATATCCTAATGCTTCTCTTAATTTTGTGATTTCCTCCAAGTGTAAACTTCTTGATATGATTTGAAAATGAAATGTAATTTTAATGTTTCAGAGGTGTATATACGCGTGTATAGTTTCTTTATAAATTTAGTTAATAATCTGAAGTGTGGTCAGTCTACTTGATGAGGAATATAACTGGAATAAATTAAGCAGTATGGACTTTACTTGTTATTGCAAAAGAGTTCTTAAAGGTAACTTTTATTTCTATAAAAATTCTTAAAAGTCGATGTGCCTATATAGGTATATGTTTAGCTTTTATGCAAGCTCTTGTCTTACATTCACTTATGTTTATTAGGGATTTATATCTATTTTTTGTATTCTGTATGTATTCCAAGATCATATCAAATAGCTCAATTACCTAGTAATTGACATACTACTCAGGGCATATCTTTTAATCATGGACCTAGTGGTCTTTACAGTATATATGAACTGATTGGGACTTTATGTGTATGTTTGTAACAATTTAATCCTACACTGTCACTGGATGCAATTGTCTTTTGTTTTCTCAGTCAGTGTGTACCATTTGATTAGAATCCAATTTATCTATGACGAATACAGTATGTGCTTCTTTTTTCTTGACAACGTCTAGCATTTCAGAGACAAGTTTTAGAATTTGGATTTGCCTAACCCGTTCTCATGTAAACATGAAGGCCCTTCCTGTGGTGGCTGTAATCCCTCCAATAATAGAAGCAGTAAAACTGGCTGACACTTTTACAGTGTGAGGATTGAGAACATGCACAGGAAATTAAAGAGGGCATTTCCTTAAATATTGTATTAATATGACAGACCATAGGGTTATTGAAATAAGACCAATGTTTACCATTGCAATATAAGTTGCGTAAGATATGACAAGCCCAAAGAAATCAGTGCATCATTCTTTATTATAAATCACCAAAAATGGAAAAAGGACACAATGTGCTGCTGCATACGATGAATCTGACTCAACCTGTTGATATTAATTAAAGCTGTAGTTCTCGCTGGTGAGTGTGAACTTTTCCCTGTTTGCGTGCATCCTGGGATCCCTGCCCGAGGGATGTCTGCCCGAGGAATCCCTGCCCGAGGGATCCCTGCCCGAGGGATCCCGTTTGTTTGGTGGGTTCTTTGACCATTTTACCACATCAGTTGATTTCTCCCTTGTCTTTTTTATTTGACTCAAAGATATTTTACTGCTCACCTTCCCTTTAAATAAAGAAAACAATTAACCTAAGTAAGCATGGCTGACTGTACAATGTGGTCAGTGATTAGAGCAGGGGTGCTCAACTCCAGTCCTCAAGCTACCCCCAACAGGTCAGGTTTTCAGGATATCCCTGCTTCAGCACAAGTGGCTCAATCAGTATCTGCATCAGCACAAATGGCTCAATCAGAGGCTCAGTCTTAGACTGAGCCACCTGTGCTGAAGCTGGGATATCCTTAAAATCTGACCTGTTGGGGGGGCTTGAGGACTGAAGATGTGCACCCCTACTGTAGAGAAGTGAGAGACTGTATAGTGCAGTCAGAATTCTAGAGCGGTGAAAGGCAATGTTCATGTTACCGCTGTAATATCTGTTTACAGGAGGTATTTACCTGTAAGTCGTACACATTCCTCCGTATCGTGACAGGACTTCTTCTTGCACAGTTTGCTACAAAAGTATATACTGTAGCAGCGCGCACATGGGGTCAACTTCACACCGATAGAACGGCCGCACTGGTAACAGTACTTGAAGAAGGCACTTCAGGAAAATTGCAGAGAGGTTCTAGTAACATAACCATAACATCTGTAGAACAGCAGCAAGTAATGTGAAAACATGATAAGGTTTCTCACCGAGGTAATGACTCGTCTGTTTCACCAAGGGTGGATTTCTGGCTCTCTTTTGTCTCTGCATCGCTGTGTAACACAGGGGCACCTGTACAAATGTATGTAATGATCTGACTTCAGCTTCTCACACACAGAAAAACAGAATGTCCTCGCTGAGTGAAGGTCAAGGGTTGGTTACACAAATGAGAATCACACAGCCAGACTGGCAGAAAGCTCCGACAGTCTGCAAATCTCAAACTCATCTTATTAATAACTTCTTTTCCATATAGTTCTATCCACAGGATTCCACACTGGGGTCTCCCACGTCAAAAGCCAATAATTTGACATGCAAGTTCTAGTTTTCCTGCTGTACGTGCTGTGCATTGCAGTCATATCTTGCTCTGCTCTGTATCATATTACAGGTCTCTCCTATACACAGATACATATATAGAAGTGTGCCACATACCTTTTGTAGACATATCCATAGTGTGTCACAGATCTCATATAAATACTTGAACTTCTCACTGTTCCTCTCTCATACCCCATGTAAATACAACAATGTACTTACGGATGATGCCTTCCTTTGTCCATTCCTTTTCTTTTAGTGTTACAGCTTCCCGGGTGAGGTTTCCCATGTGCTCTAACAGCTGTTTCCGGACATTATAAATCTCTCGCTCCCCCAGTAACAGAGCATGATAGGGAGTGTGTGCTATCCTTTTATCCTGCAATATACAAAGGGATAGCTGTACAAGTCACAGGTGTGCTGCTGCTAGCTCAGTTACCCACATTACTAATAAAATACCCCTCCTAGGACCAGATCAACTGAACTCCATTAAGTTAGGGCTCTGGGCTGCTTCCCAAGATACTTACTGGAGTAGGTGCTGCCAGTATCTCTTCAGTTTAAAGATCCCGTTGGTCAAAAGGAAGCTGCAAGGGATGTCGTCACGGCTTCCTATTGGGATGCCGGACCTTTAAACTGCAATATTGTGAACCCATCCGGTGCTGCTAATGAAACTCCCTCTAGATGGATGTATCTTAAGAAGCAGCGGTCCCCAGAGCTCAAATAAACGCAGTTTAGGCCCCAGGACTGCCTGCTTCAAACCTGTTAAAACAAATGTTTTAAATCCAACACATTTGAATATGGCCAATGCTGGGATAAGACACCCGGCACTAGCTGCCAGTACCGCTGGCTTGCGTTAGCCATAGTCTAATGAAGATGGCAGGTAAATATTGCATTGGTCTTAAAAAAAGATGTATTAACCCCTTAAAGCCATAGTGACCAAGAAAGCATGCATGCCTTCATAGCTACTAAAGTAGCCAAGGTAGTAATACAAACACCTTAACTACCGTACTACTACGTCATAGCGGTTCATACAAGGGTTAACCTTCCCCCATGACCCCCACCCCCCCTCTACAGTACTGGTCATTAGCCTTGTATATCAAAAAGGAAAAACAATGTCCTATCCGATGGGTAATTATGTATATGTGAATGTATGTAAATGTGTAGTTGTAGGTCGGAGTGGGAATTCACCACTATACCAATAGATTGTTTGTGTCCCAGAGGGCTCTGAGAAATGATGTACTGTATATACTACCCCTCTCTATTGAGGATATATGAAAAGATAAATAGGAATACAGTAAACAAGGCAATGTAAAACAACCACTGACAGAATGTCTCCCTTATATGCAAAACTAAGCAAGTGTAAAAAGTACAAAGATGCAAATGGTGGGTGGATCTAATTGCATCAAATGAATGTCAGTACAAAGGGTTAAACAGTGTGATAGTTATTAGAAATTAGGAATGTTCAGTCACTATGTAAAAGATGGATATAGAATGCCTAATTGCAGGGGTGTGTAAACTGGGGGTCGCGAGATTGTCTGCAGGGGCGCAGGGTTTACAGAGGCCCGCGTGCTTCCCGAAGGCACTTAAATTAAATGCTAGGGAAGCGGCGAAGGCCTCTGTAAACCTCACTTACCTTGGTTCAGCCGGCTTCTGGAGACGCATCGCTATTTGACACCGCGGGTCATGTGACGTTGCGTTGCTATGGCAATGTGACAGCATGACGCTCAGATGCTGGGAACCAAGTTAAGGGGGTGGGGGCCGTGCAGAGAGGACAACTGGCAGGGGAAAAAGATTGCGCTCTCCTGCCTTAGTGTGCTGTCCCTGATGTCAGGATAACCAATCCTCTTCTTAAACAAATAGTGTCAAAAACAAAAGAGGGGCAGAGACATAGCATAAAATCCTTTATGTTGTAAGATAAAAAAAAAAATGATAAAAATGCACTCACAGTCTATATCACTCCAATGGCCACCTGATGCTGATTAGGTCAATTTGATCTGATTTCACATCTATGCAGGTTTTCGTCCCGGGCTCCTTAGCCACTGCTTGTCCTCCCTAACCGTTCAAGGAAGTATAGACTCGCTATGTCTGTGCCTCCCTTTTGTTTTTGAAGCTATTAGCCTTACATGTATGGTGCATGATGTCATGGCCACTATTACTTCTGGGGGGTTAACATTAACAGCATGATGTGGATATGGGTTGGAGTATTCCACACCTCTTTGGCATATCATTAACACTAACAGCTGTTAAATTTACGATCAGGCTGTCTTGGCAATAAGACAGTCCTTAACACGATTTTTGGGAGCTTTGAAGATCCCAGTTAGGACTTAACAAGGCGATAACTGAAGTTAGCATCTCATTAAGGATTTAACAGAGTTTTGTGGCTCTGGAACCTACAGAGGAAACTGCCTGGTCATGCTAATCTTCAGTCAGGAGATCACCCTACATTAGATATAATCTCAGGACTGTCTGAACCTGTCCCTGATAATCTGCAGCCAGGAGGTAACCCTCGCAATGAGAAGACATACTCTGCTGAACTCCTCATAGGGGCTCAGTATGACCTTTGATACAGGAGGGTGAAGGGAACGGGCTGAATCCCCCAGTCTGTAGCTGAAGGCCCAAATGTTATTGATACATCAGAGTTGTATAATGCAGCCGGAGTGGGCATAAAAACTGAATATATCAATGTGTTGAGCATGAAAATTATTAGAACACGGCTACAAAGGGAGATCGAAAAAGAAAAGAATGAGACTAAAAAGTTACATCTACAAAACTCCTTGAAAACCATCTTGAGGAAGTAAAGGGTATTCAAAGAAAAAAAGAACTCAGAGTGCAGAAAACAAGAGGAAAAAACAAACCAGGAGGCTGAACAAAAGCATGGGGAAAAGATTGGCCTCAAAAACGAAAGCAGAGCAGAATCTGCCCAAAGACACCAACAGGAAAGAAAATAACTTGGAATTTGCCCAATCGCTCGCAGAAAATCTATGCACTAATACGGTACATGCACCAGGCTCTCGTATTTTCAACATTAGCTTTAAGTTAACACCGCATTTTGATGTAGTCTGAAACCAATTCCACCAAACAAAGGAACAACAAATCTGGGAAATCTGCAAATTATTCAGATGTCCAAACCTGTGGCAGTAACACTTACCCTGCTATTCCGGTCAAAAGAGGTAGCCCTATAAGGCGCAATGTTTTGGCTACAAATACAATGTACTGTGATAAATACACCTACAAAAACTTACGATGAAGAAGAAATGTAGAATGGCGTTGGAAAGTCATAGTGAAGTTATGGCAAGGGAGAAGCCTCATTCAGCACCTGTTCTATCTGGGGGCTGAGAGAGGAACATGCTTCGTTCACAGCCAACCACGAGAGTGCTATAAATGTAGTTCCACCAGACATCTTTAGTACAGCTACGATAAACTAAAATGCTCAGTGTGGAGATCTTGGCCACACAAAAGGGGACTGCAAGAAGGAAGTACAGTATAGAAGCAAGTATGCATGTAAAAGCGGGCATACTTTCAGAGAATGTCCGGGTGCACTGCACAATAATAATAGCATGTTCTTGTATAGCGCTGCTAGTTTTATGTAACATAACCCCGATTTGGAAAGATTACAATGTGTAAGAGAAGACATCGGTGAATCACTGGGATGGGCATTTACAGCTATGGGACAAGTCACTAGGGACATAAATATGAACCAAGAAAAGTCATCTACAATGGAGGAAAATCTGATGGGAGACCTTTCAGCAGCGTGCAATATATGGTGAATATAAAAGGTGCTAACACCCTAAACAGTGTTTACTAATCCTAATAAATAGTGATAATAGTGCAAATATTGACAAGTGCAATAACAATATAAAAGTGTCACCCCCCTGCTTCTACCCTCCGGTGGGGTTGTCTTCACTCTTCCCCAAAATGTAGAACTGTTTTCTCACGATCCAGGGGGAGCAAGGGGGATAAAAACACACGAAAAAAACAATCTAAGTGCAGATGTAACAGATATAAGTGGATAATCCCTGGTGAATCTTGGCCCCTATGTACAGCCTACACACAGGAAGGTAACGGTAATCAAGCAGAGGTAACAAAGGGTAGACTGTGGAACATCGATAATGCAGAGCAGCTCCTTCACTTGGGGAATGCGACCTCAGCAAGAAAAAAATGTACGCACATAGCACAGATCATATGGTTCAAACAATTTATAAAAAAAACTCTTAAAAATGCACTTACAGTGTTGCCAATTTAAAACAGCATGTAAGCTATAATAAGCTTCAGTGTGACCACTGGGAGATAAGTGCCACCTCTCACCACACCGGTCCCGACGGGAACTTCGGCTGAACCCCATGTTGATACACTGGAGACGTCGCTCCGTTGCCGGTCCCCGGATGTTGACGTCACTTCCGGCTTGGCTGCTGCGGTGTAAGCTGGGGCTTCTATCTCCACAGTCACGTCACGAATGGGCAGTACCACTCTACGCGTTTCGCCAATCAGTCATTCGCTTCCTCAGTAGTGTACCTCCCCCCTCACTATTCAAGGCTTAAATGCTACAATCAATTAAAATATAATCAATGCTAAGTGTTCGACTTTTACGTGAACTTCGGCATAACGGAAGAATACCATTACATAGGATAATGAATCTACTACATAAAAAATGGAAAAACCATCTAAATCTCCTCACTTATGGGATATCAATTTAGGGCACAGATTAACCATTATGAGCTAATGATCAACATTATACATAGTTAACAATAAACAGCATGTATCTAGTTAGAATCTCTCTTGATAAAGTGACTTAAACAGGGACCAAAAAATACTATACAATATTTAATATAACTGTAGGCGGACGCTCACAGAGGTATGCAAGGGAGACTGGTTATGGTGAAATTAAATAAGGCTTTTATTGCGCCTGTTTCCTTAACATCAGGAAACCATCCAAACAAGGGGTAAACAAAGCTTCAATTCACTTGGGAGTATTTCTAGTGAAATCCTATGCAGTCCACAACTCCCTTTAGATAAGCATGTCTCCCAGCCCCCAGACATATATCATGAAATGAACAGATATAAAAAAAGTCTTATAAATGAAAGCCTTATCTGTTCCTTGTGGTTTGGAGTGAAAATCTTCTCCGTCCCTGGTTGCTACCTTTTCCTCAGGGTTTGTCAGCATTCAGGTTTAGAAGTTTCCCCTGTGTCTTGCAAGCAGCCTCTTCTGGTAGACTCAAAACGTCTGTCCCCATGTCAGTCTCACAAGTTGTGAGAGTCAGGGACCATCTCCCTTCCTGTCTCAAAAGACAGGCTTTTCTAAGCAATCTAATCAGGCAGGTGGTGTTTGTTAATTGACTACCAACAGTTAACCACCACACTGCTGGATTAGAGGCACATTACCTGAACAGGGATAACTCCCCTGTTACAATAACCTATACAGGGACCCCAAAAAATATAATAACCTATACAGAAATTTGAAGATTAATCTAACTCCTGGCCTAACAGTAGATTCATAGATTTATAATCCTTCAATATAACTATAGGAAAAGAGAAAATGGTATTAATAACAATGTCATAGACAGCAATGAACAGACATCAGTTAAAGAAAGCAATGAACAGACAACACTCATTGCCCCCTTACTTTGAGTGTTGTCTGTTCATTGCTTTCTTTAACTGATGTCTGTTCATTGCTGTCTATGACATTGTTATTAATACCATTTTCTCTTTTCCCTCTTTTCCTATGGTTATATTGAGGGATTATAAATCTACGAATCTACTGTTAGGCCAGGAATTAGATTAATCTTCAAATTTCTGTATAGGTTATTATATTTTTGGGGTCCCTGTATAAGTCCCTGTATAGGTTATATTAAATATTGTATAGTATTTTTTTGGTCCCTGTTTAAGTCACTTTATCAAGAGAGATTCTAACTAGATACATGCTGTTTATTGTTAACTATGTATAATGTTGATCATTAGCTCATAATGGTTAATCTGTGCCCTAAATTGATATCCCATATGTGAGGAGATTTAGATGGTTTTTCCATTTTTTATGTAGTAGATTCATTATCCTATGTAATGGTATTCTTCCGTTATGCCGAAGTTCAGGTGTAAGTCGAACACTTAGCATTGATTATATTTTAATTGAGTGTAGCATTTAAGCCTTGAATAGTGAGGGGGGAGGTACACTACTGAGGAAGCGAATGACTGATTGGCGAAACGCGTAGAGTGGTACTGCCCATTCGTGACGTGACTGTGGAGATAGAAGCCCCAGCTTACACCGCAGCAGCCAAGCCGGAAGTGACGTCAACATCCGGGGACCGGCGACGGAGCGGCGTCTCCAGTGTACCAACGTGGGGTTCAGCCGAAGTTCCCGTCGGGATCGGTGCGGTGAGAGGTGGCACTTATCTTCCAGTGGTCACACTGAAGCTTATTATAGCTTACATGCTGTTTTAAATTGGAAACACTGTAAGTGTGCATTTTTAAGAGTTTTTTTATAAATTGTTTGAACCATATGATCTGTGCAATGTGCGTACATTTTTTTCTTGCTGAGGTCGCATTCCCCAAGTGAAGGAGCTGCTCTGCATTATCAATGTTCCACAGTCTACCCTTTGTTACCTCTGCTTGATTACCGTTACCTTCCTGTGTGTAGGCTGTACATAGGGGCCAAGATTCACCAGGGATTATCCACTTATATCTGTTACATCTGCACTTAGATTGTTTTTTTCGTGTGTTTTTATCCCCCTTGCTCCCCCTGGATGGTGAGAAAACAGACCTTTCAGCAGCGACATAAAAAGGCACCGCTAGCAAGGGAAACCCAGCCCCAAGTCTAAGGAATAGTGCAACCAATCAAGACGTACCAAATAAGCATCCAGGTATCACAGACTATTCAGTTACAAAAAAAAAAAGAAGCACCAATAATATGCACATAACTATTATAAGGAGTACACCAAGTAATGTGCAGGAGGATGGATTTCGGGTGGTGAAAATGAAAGAGAGGAAAGGTTGTTGCGTGAAAAAGAAACATTTGGAGCCAACACTACCATAAACAACAGGGTGTTTTGAGATCCTGCGCAGTAGTTGGGTAGATCAGGTGGAAGAGGAGGAAAAAGCTTATACTACCAGGGCCCTCAAAAGATGAGGCTCACAAGGAGACAATTTTGGGGGAAAAGGAGAAACTTGCCAGATAAAACATAAGTTTTTCTAATGGCCTTCAAAAACAACTCGCTTTGTAAACAATGTTAAAGTTACGTTCAGACATAGCCAGTTTATCACTAGTTGTCAAATGAGGACTTTGATGTATGTATGCTACAGCAAACAAGATACATTTGATTTGATTCTGTTTTTGTCTGTATATATTGTAAATAATTATATAAAAGATGTTTGTTGCAAGTAGTCAAATAAAAGATTTCTACATTATATATAAACCCAGAACTGTCTGAGGATTTCCCTAATAATCTGTAGTCAGCCTACATTAGCTGTAAACCCAGGACTGTGTCAGCCTGTCGTTGATAATCTGCCACTCAGGAAGTCAACATACATTAGATATAAACCCAGGACTGTCTAAACCTGTCTGGATAATCTGGAAATACACAACACTGTTCTGAAGGTAAGTACTCGAGCAGAAAGCTTTTACAGGAAAGTAGTGGTGGGATTGGGAGAGTTTTTTTTTCTATAGTTGAGAAGGGAAGCATGTGTATGGTTTGCTTGTGTATACGTATATGTGTGTCCTTGTGTGCGCTTCCCATACCTGCAAGAATTTGTAGTATGCATAGTCTGTGGCTGACCCTAGTGCAGTCTTCTTTCCTCCACCAATTGTAATCGGCATCAGAATGCTGGAACCAGCCTTAATAAGCCTGTCGACCTGTGAGCAGGAAAGTTACAAAAACAAGCTATGTGTTCATAACAGGTCATTGTGATCTTCACACACAGCGATGGGCCCTGTAGCAAGCTCTCTGCAAGTGTGTCTATAGACACACATCAAATGCTTGCCGGTTCTACTTTGGTCTGTGCCAAATATAAGCGACTGCTAATTTGAGCTAGATTTTCTGTTGTAGCAAAGAATTTTAACACACTATAGAAATGAAATGTCTTGTGTGTACATAGGCGAGACAATTCCAACTTTGCAAGCAGTTTAACAAATTAGAAATTTAGGGGGAAATGTATTAAGTGTCAAATTAGAGAATTGCTCCAAACGGCTGCAAATAGCGTCATTCATTATTCTGCGTGACTAGCCACAATATATCAAGAAGCTTTGCACCATTTCAAAGTAAGTGCAATATTTACAGTGTAATGAGATGGATCAAAGGTTGCATCTATAATTGGTGCAGTTTTCCCGCTCTCTGTGCGCCAAATAAATCCGGCGGGTTTGGGTGGCATTAGCCTTCTGCTCCACAGAGATCACAGATGATGTGCAAGAACCGACATTTGAAAAATTCACACGTCCAGTATGATGCTGCTTGCAAATGGCACCGGTTTTTTTTTATACATATGTCCCTTTCACTTTTTCTACCTGTCATAGAATGTGCAGGGAAGAGCATAAGAAAGCCTATACTACGGAGAAAAGAGGAAGAGAACATAGACATGACATGGGAAGCAGTGTTAAATCCATTTTAATGAGGCATTGTTTGATAAGTGAACTTCAAATGGTTACTCACATAATTATTTACGGATATTTTGTAGTTTTACGGTTAAGCCTGAATATCATAGCTATAAAGCCAAATTAAATCAATTAAAAATAGAAATATTACTCCATTGTGAAACTTAAGAAAAAGTAATAATCTGTTCAGCAGTAATTGCTGAATCTTACTTGAATCTTTCTTTACAGGGTAAGGATTGTATCTCCTACCAGAGCGATCCGAGCCGGTAAAGTTCTTGTCTTCCCATAGGCAACATTTACTACTGCACACAGTGCGCTGCCCACTCTGCCGAGTGGCAGGTTTGGGTCTGCTCCATTTGCTAGAAGGTCTTTCACAGCCTGGGCCAAAATGGAGAAAGGACGTATATTTCAGCACTTATTGCCCACAAAAAAAAATATGTCCGTTTCCTGGTCTGATCATCCCATAAACCAAACCGTTTACACACTGTTCTGTATATTACATATCTGCCTATTGTGCAACTCAAGTATTCTGAAGAATGTTAAGGACAGACACCAACAGAAACAGCCCAGAAAATGTGATCATAAAAATGAAGAATAGAAAAATAAGAAAACCACTGAGAAAATGTGCAATCATTGTAAATGTTGTGTCATGCAAATAGTATAAGAATGTTTCAAAGTGTTTGAATACTGAATAGAAATTTCTGTCCTTTAAGCGGACCCCCTATAAAGTGGTGTGACGTGTGTGTGAGATCTTTTGCTTAGAAACCTCAAACACTGAGCATTTCACTGCATCTCAGAAAGGCTCAGAACTAGAAGGAAGGCTCACCAGATCGTTTCCACTTGCCACGGCCAGAGAGAGAGGGGAGTGGCCGCTCCAAAGGGTGTTGGGGTCGGCATTGTGACGCAGAAGCAAACATATGATATCCCTGGCATGCTGTACAAATAAGAAACACATCATTTCCAAACCCTCTCAGAAAGAACATGCAAGTCTGGAACCTGGTATACATCAATGCTGCAGTCTGGAACCTGGTACAGTATACATCACTGGTACACTCTGGAACCTGGTGTACATTACTCACCAGGTGTCCCAGGACTTCAAATGAAAACAAGAAGGCTAATAAAGCTTGGAAATAATATGTATTCACAAACAAAAAATTTGCATATGGATGTAGTATGTGAATACATATTTCTAAGCTTTATTAGCCGCCTTGTTTTCATTTGGAGTACTGGGAACACCTGGTGTGTTCTATAGTTTACTTAGAAGAGATTAGGGGTCTCTTCATAGTTCCTGCACACCCACAACGTAAATATTATAGCTTTACGTACGTAGTGCTGTCTATACAACTTACTTTCTGGTATACATTACTGCTACAGTCTGGAACGTGGTAGCTGTTAGACTTAATTTACAAGCAGGATCATTTTGGAAATGCATAAGAGAAAAGATGGTTTGGGACAATGTGTTGAGCTCTTCTGAAAGGATGGAGCACCTTGAACATCGCTCACAAGAATTGGGATGATACTACGATTACTCAAAACAAGTTAACTTGATTCCAGAGTAATTAAATATACTGCTTTGTAAACTTTGTATAAGGTTTTGTACATTTGACATAAGGGAAGATATGTATCAATTCAGTGCAACTTGTTCCATACCAACAATTTTAATTTGCATCAATTTGCCCAGCAACACATGCAATATATGAAGCTGGTTGAACTTTTTTCTTACATTGATACAGATCTCTTAAGGACAGAGGTTAATGCCACTTTCAGAAATAACTATATTGCAAAGAGGAAGGAAATCTGCACATTATAGTATTGCCCTACTCCTCCGATAATCTCTACAAAATGCTCACTTGTACCTTAATACACAGGCGCAAAGTGACGCAGAGTCAAAATAACATATTATGCATTTTGTGAACAATTCTCCTGTTTATGACACTTGATACCTATGGCCGATTCTTTTTATGCATAGTTTTATGCTGGATCAAATTGGTGGTTTATTATTGCACAAAAAAGAGCAAAATGACAGAAATGCACAAATTCGAATATCTGCACCAAGTATCTTCTCCCCTAACTGTTTCTAATACTTCATGCAAGCAAATTGGAGTAAATAACGATAAAACAAGGAAGGATGTGACAACTTAGAATTGCACTGGTAGTTTCATACATAAATTATAGTGAGCAGTTACTAGACTCACGGTTTGTGATGGAATTTGCCAAATTTGACATATCCATTTGTTATTTTTCTTCACCATTTAGGGCTCAATAAACGTTTAGGTTGAAATCTTGCAAAAATGCAAACTAGCGCAAAAAAAACAATGGCAACTATTTACTAAAGAGCATAATATTAAAAAAAGATACTAAGTATAAATGCTGTAAAAATCAATGTGGGATTTTCTGGTGAAATTGTGGCTTCCCATTGGCCCTGGAGCAAGGCCACGCCGGCCATATTGATCTCCCGGACAAATATTTTTGCCTGGAAGTCTCAAAAGTTTTATTTTGTTGCCGGAAAAAAACAAAACTTGTCGCTGTGCGGGATTGCTATTTTAATACATGTCAGCCTAATATACAGACCCCAGTGTAATAAACTATGGGTGGGACACAATTAACACTGCTTACCTCTAGGAGTGCATACAAATCAGTATTGTCATAAAGTACAGGGTGTTCAAATTCAGAGAAGTGGCAGTGTGCAGAGATACACAGTACAACATAATCTTTATCAGGGGACTAGATTTGTGTAAGAATATTCTATTACACAAGGCACTGGAAGTGGACGGTCAAATACACTATAAGTATATATTTAAAGATGTTTTTAAATCTGAACACCCCTGATTTTATAAATACTACAGGAATCACAGATCTGAACCAATTTATTGCAGGTTAACAGCCCAGCATTTTGCTCTTACCTTGTAGTCATCATCCCTCTCACATGCCACATGCAAAGGTGTACGTCCTCCCTCCTGTGGGACGCTTGTGGTTTTGTTATAATAGTGAAAGAGAGGCAAGCCTGATGCATGGCAGCCTTTCATAGGAAACCCTTGTACACTGCTTGCGCTTTCACCCTGTGAGGGTAGATTCAATTTCAACATTAAACCTCTGCACATCCCATCAGCGCAGTAAAGTTTGTAAAGGCGATAATGAATACATACAACGTAAAACATACAACAATAGTAAATTATGTTCCTGCTTTACAATTTGATGCTGGTGTTACAGCAGGGAGTCCTGAATATCTATCACAGTGCACTAGCAACAATTCACACTGCAAATCCACACTTAGACCCGGAGGGCACTCATTAACTACAGAAATGTTATTGGTGTTGTTCACTAAAGTATGAATGCCATTATTCATCAGTTAACACAGTTAACAGCTTCTATACAAGCGGATATTTTCCTTTAAGAGTGGACATTTACACTAAATTTAATGAAATCGGCTTAATCATCTTAACCGTCATTCCCAATATAGTGTCACAGGAGACCAGGCAATTACACCTTTGTACTTGGATCATATCACTGAGCAAAACCAAGAAGTAAAACAAATTGTCATTTATTCCATTGAAACAGACGTAAACACAGTGGATTACAATAAACATGAAAAAACACACTTACTTGGGAATTGGGGTTGGAAAAACTATACATTCCTAGGTGTAGGGTCTTATCAACCCAAAGCTTACCCTAAAAAGTATTGGAACTGAAATCACCCTGCAGTTCCAAATGCCACAGCTCCCCTCTCTCCAAAAGGCTGGAATTCACTTGCTGCTTAGAATCTAAGGCTTGGTCCCCACTGGCTACTGCAGCACCCGCCGCGGGGACAAGAGCCACCCCTCAATGGGGCAGGGCCCACTGCGAGAGGCGGCCGCCGCGCTGAGCCGACAGTTTTTCCAGGAGTCTGGAAAATTGAGATTTGACCTAGCAACGGAGTGCTAGGCCACACCCCCGGCGGTTCAGCCAATGAGGTTGAACCTGTCGGGTAACATCATGGCCACGCCCCCCGTCACTCCTCAGTCATGCCCCTCGTCTTCCCCCCTGCAGCTCACTGCAGACCGGGGAACTCGGCTGCACGCGCCGCCAGCCTCATAGGCACGCGTGCAGTGCAGGCAGCGGGGCTGTAGCCTTAGAAAACTTTGAGAGCCGTAGAAACTGAAAATCTGAGTTGTGCAACAGTTTATAATACATCTGGTGTTTCATTCCCAAATTACTATTGCCCAATCAAAAAGCCCGAGAAATTTTTCAGCAGCTAATCAGAGCAGGGCTGGTAGGATGCACAGGGTTACCTGGAAGTCTGAATGAACCAAGGGGCATGGGAAATCCCTCAATTCCACCCCACGGTGACAGGGGGGGGGGGGGCAAATGGAAATTCAAAGGGCGTCCATTGATCTGATATGGATAATTGAATCCTACCCTCTTGCCCAAATGGTCTTCACCCCTGGGACATCCTCTGGGCTTTCATCACCAGAAGTCCTGCCCGACCTGGCACCACTTGGTAGCCATGGGGCCTGTCAGAGCATTAGTTTTGAAACACCAAGCTCATTTCTGTGCACAAGCATATGTTTTAAAACACACAGTTTAATAAAATATACACTTTAAAAATATTGTTATGTGAGTTATGGGAAATAGAATAAGAAGCTGCACTTTATTTCTTACTAGCCATATTCCCCACACTCTGGAGTACCCCTCAGAACCGCTATAACTATTCTGGGTGACCTGGGCATTTACTGGGTATCCCCATTAACCTAGGGACCCCTTGACTGTTTCAGGGACACCTCACATCCCTAGGCCCTGTTTACCTTCCTGGGTTGTGCTGAAGCAGGGAACTTGGCAGTGAGACGCGTAACTGTTTTCAAGGGAGGATTTTAACCAGAGGTCTGTGCCTATATGTCCCTGGGAATCTGACTTGATTCCCGGATATATCTTTGGGGTGGCGTTTGGGGTGGCCAGCAACTATGAGCCCCGTCTACCTAGAAACAATGTGACAACACTTTTACCGCAACCCCCTTTCCCCCACCCCCTTGAAACTCATACCCTGTGAATCTCCACTGGTTAGCACTCCTGGAAAGGTAAAACACACATAAATTCTTTATTGTTGCACAATCACACACATTCCATGTACAACCAATGAATCCAAGAGCGGACACTCTAAATCCACAAATATGGTTCAGAGGTAACAAGCCGGGCATAATAGCTTTATTGATGGCCTGGTTACGCCTTCACCGTCACAGTATGTTAAAAAAAAGTGTCCCACAGGGTTTCTTCCAGGTAGATTGTCAGCATGCAAAGACACTGAAACCTCTAAGGCAAAATCAACTTGTGCCCTCCTCCTGCTTAAACGGAAGACATGTCTACATGCTGCATGCTATGTGTACCCTTTATATACTAATATCAGGGGGCCACGCTCATGTTAGACCCTGAAATGGTTGCAGATATACTATACCCGGTCATGTTTGTATATATCATTTCCATCCTCTGCTCTGGCATTAGGGTCGGAGGCTGCATGCAGCAGCATCTTTGTGATCATGACCCCCTCTTCTCCTGGAAGTGCTGCAGCAATGTGAAGAGGGGTGAGGGCTCCGATCTGAGGAAAATACAGATTATGCGATAAGTTTTACATGGCACCATCTATGCCTTAAAGGAGTAATCCAAACAATATTTTTTAATTAAACAGTTCTTAAGTATTAAATAATACAGTACTTATGCCATTTTTTATGAGTTTTAATATATTGCGCATCTTTTCATTTCTATAGCAGGTTTTAGCACAGCTACCTTGCAGTGCAAGATATTTGTAAGGCCTCGGATATAGTGGGCGGAGCGATCGGTGGCCTGGGATCCACAGCAACGGGAAGGCGTGGCCGTGACATCACATGAGCAGTTGGCCCTCATTGGCTGAACCGCCCACGTGACCCAGCCGTCGCACGACAAAAACAAAACATTTTGTCTCGCGAAAAATCTGCCGCTCCGTCGCGCTTCATTGCACACTTTATGGCCTGCCTCAGAGGTTCAGCATCTTGCGCGCGCTCGCTCAGTCTCACGCAGTATGGGCGCGCCTAATACTTTCCTGTTTGTGATAATCTGTTGCCAATATTCCCAGCAGTTTCAGCTATAAACTGTAACAATAGATGTTACCTTACAGTAGTAATATAAGGATACCTTGTAGCTGCTGAGTTACACTGACTGATTGGATTGATTAAAAATGAAAGGCGGCCATTTAGTGAACTGTGTGAAGCAACATTTTGAAGATCGATCACGGGAGAACAAATTGAGCGGAAGCTTAGGTAATTCGTTTTCAATAAAAGGTAATCAAAGGCTGCATATATTACAACCAAAAAAATAATTTTTTGTACTTTTTTTTAAAACTGCTTGAATTGTCTCTTTAAACAAGTCAAAACAAAGAGACTGCTCAGATATATCATACATGCAATAATAAGTCAGACAAAAAAGGAACCAAAAAGGAATTCCGGCTTCTTAACAGTTGGCTATGAATGGAACTCTCGCACTGCGCATCGATCAAGGGTATCGATCTAGCATTAATTGCCATTCAAGTGACGGGCACTTAATTTTGGTACAAAATTATGGTAAGAGAGTCACTTCTAACACGTATCTTTTAGCATCAATGTTACAAGGTACTTTACTTCATCGCAGCTATCAACTATATGGGAACTAGGGTTACATACATATAGAAGCATTAGTGGATGTTACCTGAAGGTGTAAACAGTAGTAATTATTTGTCTGTCTTTTGCCACCAATATTCTCTATTTTTATGCGTGAATCAATCAGCTAATTGCAATTTGAGTGCCGACTGCCCCCTACAGGTAGATTACGTAGCCAACACTTTAGTAAAACCATTTAAATCCTAATCACTAGTTGTCACAGCACACATAGTGGGTGAATGGTTTGTAAGGCCGCGCTTATACAGTACTGCCGGCGACAGCGATGCGACGGTGATGTCACACTGCGGTTGCTGGAAAAATCAAATTGAAATGACTTCCAGCGATCGCGACCAAGCCGTCGCGCCGCGCTTACTATAAGCGCACGCGACGGCATCAATGCATTTGTTTTGACGCGACGTCGCGTCACTGTTGCTGGCACTATAAGCGCAGCCTTAGTGTTAAAGTGAGGAGTTAGAGGAAGAATTGGAGCGGAGTTATGGAGGAGGAAAGGAAACACTATGCAGGAAAATTGCACTGAATACAACTTTAAAGATTCAAACAATTGTCAATTATTCTTCAGAATGATCATGACACGTCAGTTATGTAACGTTATTATGAATGACACTTCAGTTATGTAACGTTATTATGAATGACACTTCAGTTATGTAACGTTATACCTTTTCAGGCATTCGTACATCAGTTCGAGCCCCTCTCTCCAGCAATAACTGAACAGTGCTCACATCGGCAGCTTGAACAGCTAAGAAAATAGCATGCATAGGTATGCAGCACATATTGGGGTCCGCACCTCTCAGTAGAAGCAATTTAATGGTAGCTCTGCTGTTTCTCTCTCTACGCCAAGGAAAACAATTACAATTACACGCAGGAAATGTTCACTTTAGGAATATTTAATACTGCTACTTTACGTCTAGCACTGAAGTACCAGTTATAGAACAGGACTAACACAAGAGTCTAACTGCTTATATAGTTGTAAATATTTAAACCCACTAATCAAAATGCTGCAGTATGAAGCGATACTGAGTATTATTATGATTGCACACTTCCAGCTGACAGAATATTATTAGCACAATAAAATAAAACAAATATCTGCAAAGCTCTTCTGTAGAGTGCCTACATTTGCTTTATGTATCATTCTTTATTGTTTTTACTTTATTTTCCCTGTATTGTAAAGCACTGCATACATTGTTGGCGTCATAAATAAAATTATACATACAAAAATAAAATTATGATTGTCCATAAGTTAAGACTGCTGTCCCTCACTGCTCAACTACAAGGACATTTATCCTCTGAGCATCAACAGAGAAACCCCTAAAGTTGAGAAAGTTCAATTAATGTGGGGTAAAGCCAGCAGGGGTGGGCAAGAGTGTGATGCTCTGAAGACTGTGTCATGTTCTGTAGGTTGGGTTTCATAAAAAGCAGCCTCATGTCTTATATATATATATATATATATATATATATATATATATATATTGTATATACAGGCATACCCCGGTTTAAGGACACTCACTTTAAGTACACTCACGAGTAAGGACATATCACCCAATAGGCAAACAGCAGCTCACGCATGCACCTGACAGCATGTCCTGAACAGCAATACTGGCTCCCTACCTGTACCGAAGCTGTGCGCAAGCGGGGAGACTATAGAGCCTGTACAAATGCCTTATTTACATCAGTTATGCACGTATATGACGATTGCAGTATAGTACATGCATCGATAAGTGGAAAAAAGGTAGTGCTTCACTTTAAGTACATTTTCGCTTTACATACATGCTCTGGTCCCATTGCGTACGTTAATGCGGGGTATGCCTGTATATATATATATATATATATATATATATATATATATTTTTTTTTTTTTAAAGGGAGTCTGCCAGACTACATGTAGTTGCAGATCCTGTTTCACATAACATCAGGAGTAAGAACCTACTCTAGTTTGTGTAGGGCTGATGATCCTTCACTTAGAGTGCTTTCCTTTTCTATGCTGTAGCTGACCCCTTCTGTTTTCTGATCCAAAATGTCTTCGGAAACTGTGGTATCGTAGTTAGGAGGACTTTCATCTGAATACAAGCCTTTGGGTTCTGATTCTGAACTCGAGCTGGCCTTATTCTGATCGTTTGTCAGGGAAATAGATCCCATGGTCACTTGGTTCTCACGTTTTGTGCAGCTTTGCCATGGTTCATCCTCTTCACAACCAACAGCATCCGGTGTAACATTCTCATTTTTTTCCTCCTGCTTTGGCAAAACAAACTTTTTTTTTTCTTTAAATAAATACTCCTAGTAATAATACCAATACTAATAAAGTTGTTTCTGCAATAATACCAGGAAATAGAAAATGTCCAATGGTATGTATCTTTGCCTGATTAAGGCCGAGTCCCTGCTGGCGTGGAGCACGCTTACCTCCTTCAATCTTTACCTACTCGTCCTAGCTCAAGCTCTCCCAAGCTTGGCGCTTATGTTTTTAGGTCTACACATATTGTATGTACACTTGTGTGCTTTGGTCAGCTTAGAACCAAAATGTCCCTCTATTTAATCACCCTGAAACAATAGAAGTATCTATTGTGGGTACAAAAATAATCAAAGTGCTGCTTAAAATTGAGGGTACATTCTAAAAAAAAAATCCCTCACTGTCCCTAACACCACAAAAGAAGCAAAAGTCTCCGGCGTCAGAGACAGGATCTGCCACAATCACGCTATGGGGGGTATATGCTTTGGAATGGGACCCCCTGCAGCGTTAGTCTTCCAGTGTCGTAACTGGAGATGGAAGTGGCACCGGAGACCATAAAGTTTGCCACATCTGTAGTCAGAAGGCATGATTTGCATTATGCTCTATATCAGGGGTGGGCAACTCCAGTCCTCAATTGCCATCAACAGTCCAGGTTTTAAAGATATCTCTGCTTCAGTACAGGTGACTCAATCAGTGCTGAAGCAGGGATATCCTTAAAACCTGACCGGTTGGTGGTCCTTGAGGCCTGGAGTTGCCAACTTCTGCTCTATATGCAGAAAAACAATGTTTAATCATCTCTGCCTTATGATGCTGGTAACCCTAATCCAGCACTCAAATCCAAGGTAGCCAGATGTCATACTGCTTTACCAGGAAACATTTACAGTGCATGAGAGTGCTTATACTTCCCATAAATGGTAATAATCTGGAACTCTTTGTTCGGTAGAATACATTAAAGAAAACATTATCTGTTGGATAGCCTGTTTTGCACTCGATTCTCCAAACAATGGCCCAATTGCAATAAATGTATTTATATGATGAAGATGCATTCTACTGCATCAAATGTCACTTAAATGTGGCTCATTTGTGAATATATGGAATGGCACCAAAATTGTAATTTCTGGGTTGTGTCTTTTTTTACACATTTTGTTTTGTTAATGACCCCATTTAAGAGCGTTCCTTGTGCTTTTTATGTGACATTTACGTATGACATTGACTAAGACTTTTGACTGTAATTAGGATGACTGCCATTTTCTTCAGAAGTCAATAGGATGAAAAGTTTGAGTTATAAATGCTTATTTTCGCATTTCTAATGATTGGAAAAAAAGGGAAGAATAACAGCTGATGTATATTTTAGGAGTACTGCCATGTGATGTGCCTTTTTCTTTCATGAAACATGCCTCATGGAACTGCCACTGACCTCGTTCCTCTCAGCCACATTTGGCTGGAATTTTTTAGCGCTGTAGAAAAAGATCAGACACATGTTTAGAGCCGAAAGCCCCTCGTCATTCCACTTATTAACATCGGCTCCATTGTCAAGAAGAAGATTCACGATGTTATTATGACAGTTGACCTAAAATAAGAACTCATTAGTAAATGGAAATTCAATCATTATTTGCATACCCTTCTATTCTTGTTCTTATTTGTCCAATTCCACCTGAATGATAAATGACAGATAAGTTGCAAACAACCTCAAAACCAAGATGTTGGTAATGCTTTGCACAGATCATAATTCTCGTGCAGAAGATTCATAACATCGTACCGGTGCAACCTATTCAGTGACAGTGAGATTTCAGGGGTTGTGTGTGTGTCACAGTGTGATCCACCTAATGACTATGGAGGCAACTGATGTGTGTGAGAGAGATTGGTGGTTAGGGTTAAGAGTCTCACATTCATTGTGAATTGGAATGTAAGGCATGGAATAAGCAAAACAGCCAGATTGAGAAGTTTAAGAAGGAAGCGCTAAATGAAGGAGGAATTGTGAATATCCAAAGGTACATTAAGTGATGGATCATGTATAACTTCAGCTGTGAAAAACAAATGATAAAACCTGTCAAATATTTTTTTTCACTCTTTCACTTCTTGGTTGTCATACTAGATGCATGCCATACCACTCTTCTTCCCTACTCCAGGCCTCTAACCCCAATCCACACAGACCATTTAGAACCTAGAAACCTTCTTGACTAACAGGCCCAAAGAAATACAGACACTCATGGTGGTATGGCCACAGCACAATTTATTAAACCATTTGTGCTGGTGTAGGCGAACATCGAAAGATTAGCAGGGAATTCCAGCCAGGCTTTAATCCGAGTAATGAATTCCCCCAAAAGTTTCTTAAAATTAAATATTGGTAAGCCAATTTAAAAAAGGTAGAATTTTTCAATTTTTTTCATCTTTAGCCTTTGTCGACCCACTGCTGGATGAAGGCCTCCCCAAATGATCTCCAAGGTACTGCGGTTGCAAGCCTCTCTTCTCTATGTTTCTCCAACACATTATTTATTTCATTTTTTGGTAATGTTTTGTAAAATGTAAAAAATAATAACAACAAAAAGGAAAAAAGGGTATCGTTTCCCCCAAACATTGTTGAACGTTCTATTTGTATGTTGCCGGTAAATATGTGCAGACTTAAATTGGACTAGCTGAATGTCAAACTATTCTAGATTTAGTTCAACATAAAACCGAAGGTATACATTAATATGAAATATATGACATTTTTAAATAAATGAAAATTGTGATGAGCAGGCAGATATGCCAGAGTAAAGTCAATTGGAAGCAATACACAATAGCCGTAGTCAATAGCCAAAGCTGCTTACATTACTTGCTGTGTGATCAGTCGCAGTTGCTGCTCATATACCTTCCTGAATAATCATTGTTTCATGTACATGGGTACTTGTGTTTCCCGTGTTACTTACAGTAGCAGCATGTAGGGAAGTGTGTCCGTTGGCATCGGCCACATCCACATGTGCAAGGTCATGTCTCAGGATACTATAAACGCTCTCGTAATCTCCGCCTCCAGCTTTCTCAATGAGCTGTTCTGCTACCAGCTCACGGGGGCCCTTGGGACCAAACGCATCTCGATCTCCACTCATTATAGTTTGTATGTCCCAGCTCATATGTTCTGGGCTGTTCCTAGTAAAGAATACAGTATCTTGTTTTACAACACATGCATATGTGGGGAAGGGATTATCAAATGCTGGTTCCATGTGGATATGGAGTCATAAACAACATAGTGGAAAATATATATGGGGAGAGGAAATATAAATGGAGAGAGTGTGGATATACAGTATATATATTATTGTACATATCGGGAGCACAGGGCACAGCAAAAGAAGGCGTAGCAGACAAATACAGAATGAGAAAAAAAAGTGACGGCAAAATAAGATTTCTTAAATTAGGTAGAATAAAAAGTGTTGGTTAATATCAGAGACTGTTGCCATCATTCCAACCTTTGTTTATATTCAGATTGCCCCTGTACTGTCCTGATCTTAAGATCAAGCTGCGACCCCCTGTGCTATGCATACGCAGGCTGCAACCCCCAGTGCTATACGTAGGCAGCGACCCCCTTCTACTGACCTATGTTTGTGAACATGCTGATGGATTCTCATCATTTCAGAGGTGCCTTTTTTGTTGTAAAATATGAAATCCCTAGGCTCATACAGCGGACTGTAATCTGTAAAATAATGGAGGTCTAAGTCTTTGCGCAGAGTGAGAGTGAGTGGGAGGTGGTCGGCGTCTGTGGAGTATGAGTGAATCCTGTCGGGCAACGTGTAGGAGTCGTCTTGGAGCAGAATCTTGTAGCTGTACAGGAAAGGGTCTTCTTCCTGCTCCTCCTCCAAAGATGCACTGTTGAACTTATTACTGCGACGCTCATTAGACTGCTGACAAAACTCCGGGTAATGAGAAATTGAGAATGAGTGGGGAGCTAAAGTACATAATTTAATGAGGTGATGTCTGAGCCAAATGCCAATATCCTGACAGTCATCTGTATACGTCTCAATCCCAGGCCCAAAGCGAACATCAGACTTGTACAGGCCCTATAGAAAGTGGAGAGACATCGTCTAGTATATAAAAGCTATGAAACGGACTGCCTTCAGATCTGAAACATCTGTAAAATGGTAAATGATTACACACAAATACCTGATATTTTCTACCGTCATGAAATTCCATGGTTCCATAACCTTCTTTTCGACTGAGATAAAAACAACCAATAAATTTGGATCCATCAGGCCAATTGTAAATTCCTTTGCCATGGAGGTGATCTTTGCAAAATTCACCCATGTAACTCTGTAATGTAAAATAAATACAATGTGTTTTATTGATTTACTGAATTGCATTGGAATGAACCCTACACAGACGCTAGTGTCACAAAAATGGAGATGTGTAGATGAGTGGGGGCAGGAGTGCATGAGACGTGCAGATCGTGCGGGGGTAGGAGTGCGCTAGACATGCAGATCGTGGGGGGGAGGACTGCGCGAGATGTGCAGATCGTGGGGGGAGGACTGCGCGAGATGTGCAGATCGTGGGGGGAGGACTGCGCGAGATGTGCAGATCGTGGGGGGAGGACTGCGCGAGATGTGCAGATCGTGGGGGGAGGACTGCGCGAGATGTGCAAATCGTGGGGGGAGGACTGCGCAAGATGTGCAGATCGTGGGGGGGAGT
The DNA here is from genome assembly GCF_040206685.1 of Ascaphus truei. Classification (NCBI taxonomy): domain Eukaryota; kingdom Metazoa; phylum Chordata; class Amphibia; order Anura; family Ascaphidae; genus Ascaphus; species Ascaphus truei. Next base: position 33,529,115 of record NC_134496.1, read on the forward strand.
GCACGAGACATATAGATCGTGGGATGGAAGAAGAGCGCGAGACGTTCAGATTGTGGGGGGGAGGAGTGCGCGAGACGTGCAGATCGTGGGGGGGGGGGGGGGAAGAGTGCCCGAAACATGCAGATCGTGGGGAGGGAGGCATGCACGAGACATGCAAACCGTAGGGAGGAGTGCACAAGACATGCAAATCATAGAAAGGAGTGCACGAGACATGCAGATCATGGAAAGGAGTGCACGAGACATGCAAATCATGGAAAGGAGTGCACAAGACATGCAAATCATGGAAAGGAGTGCACAAGACATGCAAATCATGGAAAGGAGTGCACGAGACATGCAAATCATGGAAAGGAGTGCACGAGACATGCAAATCACGGGGAGGAGTGCACGAGACATGCAAATCACGGGGAGGAGTGTGCGAGACATGCAAATCATGGAAAGGAGTGCACAAGACATGCAAATCATGGAAAGGAGTGCACGAGACATGCAAATCATGGAAAGGAGTGCACGAGACATGCAAATCACGGGGAGGAGTGCACGAGACATGCAAATCACGGGGAGGAGTGCACGAGACATGCAAATCACGGGGAGGAGTGCGCGAGACATGCAAATCACGGGGAGGAGTGCGCGAGACATGCAAATCACGGGGAGGAGTGCGCGAGACATGCAAATCACGGGGAGGAGTGCGCGAGACATGCAAATCACGGGGAGGAGTGCGCGAGACATGCAAATCACGGGGAGGAGTGCGCGAGACATGCAAATCACGGGGAGGAGTGCGCGAGACATGCAAATCACGGGGAGGAGTGCGCGAGACATGCAAATCATGGGAAGGAGTGCGCGGCGAGACATGCAAATCATGGGAAGGAGTGCGCGGCGAGACATGCAAATCGTGGGAAGAAGTACGCGAGACATGCAAATCATGCGAAGCAGTGTGTGAAACGTGAAAATCGTGGGGAGGAGTGCAAATCATGGGGACGACTGCACGAGACATGCAAATCGTGGGGAGGAGTGCGTGAGATGTGCAAATCATGGGGAGGACTGCACGAGACATGCAAATCGTGGGGAGGAGTGCGTGAGATGTGCAAATCATGGGGAGGACTGCACGAGACATGCAAATCGTGGGGAGGAGTGCGTGAGATATGAAGATGTGGGGGAGAAGAATTTGTGAGATGTGCAGATGGGGGACTGTGTGAGACATGTAGTTCGGGTGGGATTGCGCGAGTTATGTAGATCAGGGGGGTGGACTGCGTGAGACATCTAGATAGGGGGGTGGGGGGAAAATCAGTACACGTGAGATTGGCACAACGCACATACCTCTCCATTTACCCATCTGAACTCTCCATAGCCCATCCTGACATCCATGGAAACATTTCCTCTGTAGCTTGATCCATCTGACCATTCCTGAAGTTCCAAAGCGTTATTTAGATCTCCCTGTATTCTCTGCTCTTTCTGGCCTCCCTCAGAAATCTGCCTTTCTGACATCTCGCCACGCTTTCTGAGGGCAAAGCAGGCCTGTACATGGGGTTTGGATCTGTACAGAGGACATCAATAAATGAGGGCGGATTAAGATTCATTTTACTCCTTGTGACCTTGGGCAAGTCACTTTATCTCCGTGCCTCGGGCACCAAAAACATAAGATTGTTACCTCCACGTAAAACTAGCAGCGCTATACAAGAACATGAAATTATTATTACTATTACAAGTTACCCAATTATTTGAGCTAGCTTCTCACAGTGCTTAGTGAAACTTGCTTATGGGTCCAAGGTTCAATAAGGAATCGGGTCCATGTTCCTTCTAAGTTTACCCGAATCCCTCAAATCTGCTTCATATCTTAAATTCCTACAAGACCTTGGCTGCTTCCTACTTTAATCATGTTTGTAACTGTAACATATAATGTTATCAACTTCACTTTGTGCCCAGCACATACTTGAAAACGAGCGGTAACTCTCAATGTATTTTCTAACTTGGTAAAATATTTTAGAAATAAATAAGGACCTGTTTCATTTATTAGGATAGTTAGTCAGGCGTATTTATCTAAGAAATAAGACGGAAAACTGTATTTAGTTATTTCACTATTTTATAGATCTATAATTGAAATGCAGTTTGGGGTTCATTTACAAATATTAAAGTGTTGAAAATGGCTAACTATAGACAAAGTAGTTATTTCCATATATTGTATTAAGTGGGGTTTTTTTTTAGTTATTTTGCTTTTTTTTATTGGATTGAAATGACGAACATGTAGAAGTTTTCCCCAGCACAACAATTAGTTGTACATGAAAGGCAAGGTTTATTACAAAAGAGCTGTTTAAGTTTTACTGCAATGAAGATTATGTGTATAGAGTTAATACAGAGCAAAGACCTGAAGAGGCATCAATTCGCCATTAGTATTATGGAAACCTGGGTTCTTTTGGAAAGTTACACACAAGAAAAGAAATGGATTGGCTGCTGCAACTATTGTCCAATGTTAGGAACCTGGTTATTAGTGAATGAATCTGAGAGGTAACTCAGTAACAAGACGTCACAGTACAGCAGCAATGCAGCAGTGCAGAGCACTATATACAATATATCACATCACACATAGATCACACTATATACAGTGGTGCCAGGGAGATTAATGACACGGGCTGCGCCAGGGAAATAATCAGTGCACAAATTAAAGTTAGTATTCATAGGAATATTAGTTACCTCAGCTTCAGCCAACTAATCACACACAGTCACTAAGTCCCGGCACACATTGTCACTGCATGTAGTGCTGAGTGTGTACGTGTTTATTATTTCACCTCACGCCCTATGTTACCCACCCGGAGCGTCAGAAGGGGCCACACGTCTCAGTATTAGTTACTCGCATACGTTAGTTACCTCAGTATTAGTTACTCGCACACGTTAGTTACCTCAGTATTAGTTACTCGCACACGTTAGTTAGCTCAGTTTTGGTAACTCGGACGCGCAAGTTACCTCAGTATTTATTAAAACACGTTAGTTACCTCGTGTTTATAAGGGAATAAATAAGACGCCATAATTACCTCGGTATCTGTTCGTTTGCAAATTCCCTTTCTCTTGTGCATGGCCCTCCCCCCCCTCGAGCCGGTTTTGGTTTGTTCCGCTGATGCGGTTACCATGGAAATCCTGTCATAACTGCGACGGGCGCGTGGCCTGCGTGACCATGGGAACGGCCACCTTTACGTGATGAATCGGAAACCTATCAACGTCCATCTTTGTTCAGGGCAAACTACTTGCTATTTCTATGCCCTCACGGCTGAAGTATATACTAGTATCCACGTGCCCGCGCGTGCGTTGCTGTGAAAGTGAGCCGGTCACACTCCGCACACGATGCTTGTGCTGTATGTGTTGCCGCCGAGCATGCGATTCAGATACTTGGGGCCAGGGTGACAGCTCACCTCAGTGTGTCAGCCTTGTTTACATAGTTGCACATACTCACACACATGTCTTACATATATCATAAAGATAATCCCATCACATGTCCCTTACATACTTCACCAAGATAATCTCCTTTACATAACTCAGTAGTATCATACTCTAATATGCAGGTCTCTTGCATATTTTAATGGGAGAACCCTCACAAGGCAAAGAGGATGCGGATCCTGGTGCTCCCTGCATATAACGCCAAAGCATCTGGAAGTAGTAAGCAAGTGCAAAGTACATTTGCTAACTGAGTAGGGCTACACTGTATAAGGTTACTCAAAAGGGCCACAGTTGGACCCGTGGGTATAAAAATGCCAGTGATCCTACAAATGCTCTTATAAACCAGAGTCCAAGTTCCAGGGTTTGGGGGAAAGATCCACCAGGCATGAATTAAAGAGACAGAATTCACATTGTTTCTCCAAAAAAGAATGTGAGGTAAAAGGAAACAGTTTATGGAGTCTCGTAGGAACCATAAAGGCTTATAGCCATTCTCTGTAATATTTGTACAGATGGCGAATTTAGACATTTTCTGAAAAACAGATGTCCTTCCATTTGTTATTTTTTTTTATAATTTACTGAAGTGGTGTTCAGGTGTGACCAAAAAAAACTAAAAGCAAGATCAACGCACAGCCATATTGTCTACAACTCAACATTTAAACATTATCCATTTCTTATTACTTATACCATGCTGCATAAAAACCCGCGCACATGTTAAACTATCTCTAATATTTCATTTAAATTGGGCTTTTCATTACAAATTTTGGCCAAGGTATGATAAGTTTGCCCACCACTTCACCATAACCTCAGTTCAGACAAACCCTAGCTTGTCCTCTGCTGCTCCTGCTTTTCTTTTTAATTTTCATGGAGAAAATGGTTATCATTATTGTTAAGCATGCTAGATAACTCCTCTATCTGCATAGGCACAGTAGGATTCATTGTTTCTGTTAGTATTTAGTATTCATCTTGTTTGTTTACTCTTTTGTAGCCGTGACCCCGGATTCACCCCAATGAGCTGGAGGTTGCGCTTGCAAATAGTAGTTGTAAAGGCCCGCGAAGGAGGAGAGTGCATTTGGCGGGAGGAAGCATGTCCCTTGACCCAGCAGCCCTGCGGGGAGGGTCAGGTGAGAGAGTCTAGCCAATGGGCGGAGGAGGTGCCAGAGATATAGGCAGTGGTTGCGCGCACGTGGAGGGAGAGCTGATTGGAGAGGAGAGGACACGGAGAGTCTGTGAGGGGAGGTTGAACTGCCCCGGCGCAGGCCAGGTGCCCCAGGCCCAGCTAGCCCTGAGTCACCTTAGAGACAAGCTGAGCTAGGGATCGCCTTAGTAAGGTTCCTGCCCCCCCTAGCACTGTACGTTTTGACCGGGACTATTCTGTCGAGAGGGAGGTCTGGGCTCAGACTCCCTTGGAGTTGCTGGAGTCCGGGTGGGAGCGCCCCGGACACTAGAGAGAGAGAGAAGGATAGAGCGGTGTCGACGTACAGAGACCCTTTTTGAAGATCGTGGCAGTTCCGAGCACCGAAGTGCTCGGCAGGTATTTCATCAAGTGCACCGACTGTATCATTCGTTCACCCGAGACATAGTGGCTGCGCAGTCACCCATACACACACATAGGGCCTGCTGTGAGAGGGAGGACTAATCCGGAAGGATTGGACACGGGGTGGGCTCACCCGGTGGCGGGAGTGGGGATTATTGTTGGCGTCCGCCGTGGAGCAGGTTGTGGGGCGTCCGCCGAGGCGCTAGGAAATGTGACGTCCGCCGTGGCGTGTTATATACTGTATACCCGTATACAGGAATGTTATGGCATGTAATGTACCGTGAGTTTGACCTGCAAGTAAAAGAGATTGGTTTTAGAACTTGGCTGTGTAAGTGTAATTCTTGCATGTACGTCCTGCGAAGACACACTCCCCCTTTGGCGGGAGCTGTCGCAGGTGGAGGCGCTGCACCCGTTATACATATTGCGCGCACCCCAGGCTCTCTGTGGCAGAGACTTAGGCCCTGTGAGCCAGCAGGTAGTACAGCACATAGTAGCAGCTTGCTCGTGATAGGAAGCAGGACTACACTTTATTTCTAGTTAGTGTTGTATCTGTGAATTTCAAGATAAGCACACCTGGGGATATTTGTTATTTGGTTATTGAGATTATGGTGCTTTCCTGCTCTCTAACCCACATTATTAACCCGCAGGAAAGTACGTTTTTCTCTGTTGCTGTTTGGAGGAGGTCAGATGGTTTGGAGTTTAAAATAAATGCAGCTGTCAGTCACAGCAGACATGCCTATAAGTGTTTAGCCTGTAGTATAAATATAGCCAGGCTGGGATGTAGCTGGGTTACACCGCACCATACCAAGTTTTCGGAAATGTATTGCATTGAATTTTTCTTCATCATTTCTCGTTGGACTGTACGTATCGTAATTAGAACAAGTCACACAAAGGGCTTCAATGTGGTTGCTCGAACATGGCAGAGCTGTTTAAAGTAACAGAGTCTTTACTCCTCAGCAATTTTAAAGCAGCCTGCAAGAAGGACCTTCTAATGGATGAAGGAGTTACCTGTTGTATTAACATTTCTAGGCGGCAGCCGTTTCCAGACTTTGATCTTCATACTCTGCGGATCCCTGTGTTTGATCACCCTCTGGAGAACCTGTTTGAATATTTTGACCAGTGTGTGGATCTGATACAGAGCACAGTAAAAGGAGGGGGGAAGTGCCTTGTGTATTGCAAACATGGACGCAGCCGCTCTGCTACAATCTGTATTGCATATTTGATGAAACACCACAATCTGTCACTGAAAGATGCCTTTCAGGTATTTCTGAGGGGCAGGTTTATTTGTGTTGGGGTTTACTGGGAGAGGTATTACCTGCAGCAGGAATGTGGTGCCGGTGGCACTTTACATGCCTCACCTATAATCAGATTTGCTAGTCATTCATTTCAATGACAGTATCACCTGCATCACTGGTCCGCAAAGTTCAGTGTGTAACTGTAGAGGACACTTCAATCTAAAGGACATAGAGCAGTGATTCCCAACAAGGGTTCCGTGGAACCCTGGGGCTCCTTGAAGCAGTCTCAGGGGTTCCTACTTTGGTGGGTTTTTTTGGTATGTATTTTGTAGGGTGGATTGAGAGAGAGTGGGGTAATTGACAGAAGGTAGGGGGCGAGTGAGAGAAGAGAAGGGGTCAGGAGGGAGTGAGTGAGGAAAAGCGGGAGTAAGAGTGAGACGCAATGGATAAATACATGCGAGGCGGGAAGGGGGAGAGTTAGTGAGATGGATGGGAGAGAAATACCTGGGTAGAGGGTGGGAAATAGAGGTGGCTCGTGAGGTGTGAAATGTTGTGACTGACCCCTGTCGAACCTAATATGTGTCAGCCAGATAGGGGTTCCCCGAGATTTTTCGAAATACTTCAAGGGTTCCTCTAAACAAAAAAGGTTGGAAATCACTGACATAAGAGAGTAAGCGCAAAGATACATCATTGAAATGGTGTAGGGCAGGGGAGGCTAACTCCAGTCCTCAAAGGCCACCAACAGGTCGGGTTTTCAAGCAATTCCTGCTTCAGCAAAGTAGCTCAATCAGTGACTAGGTCAGAATGACTGAGCCACTGATTGAGCCGCCTTTGCGGAAGCAGGGATATCCTGAAAACCTGACCAGTTGATGGCCATTGAGGACTGGAGTTAGCCACCCCTGGGGTGGGGTTTGTACCAAGACATGTATCAGGAAAGATACGCATGTCTTATTGTAAGCATATATTACTGCTCAGATGCCATTTTTAACTGAAATATTTGATTTTCTTCCAGATGGTCAAAGAAGTGAGACCAGTAATTGAACCAAATGTAGGGTTCTGGTCCCAGCTGGAAAGATATGAAGAGTTGTTACAGCGGAGTCACTGAGCCTATGGTGTGGTTGGGGGATTTAGCTCCTTTTAAATTCCTTCTTAGAACCATCAATAGGCCCGCAGCATCTCCACCCTGGGAGGAGGCATCGCTTTACATAGGAGACGAGGTTGAAAAAAAGACATCTATCAAGTTCAATCTATGCTAAATTTAGATGACAGATACTTATCCTATATTTGTATTTACAGTGTGTTGATCCAGAGGAAGGCAAACAAAAAAAACCAGTGAAATATCATCCAATGCTGTCTCATTAGGGAAAAATAAATTCCTTATTGGCTCTAGTAATGGCTTTCTCCCTGGATCAACATCCTTCCCATGTTTACTCATTTGGTATATCCCTATATACCATTTTTTTCTAAACACATATATATACATATACATACACACATATATATAGATATACATACATACAGGAAAAAGAAAAGAACAGACACTTTTTTTAAATTACAGGATTGAAGCATGGGGTCTCCAGAGCTGAACTGTGTTAATTTCAGCTCCGGGGACCCACTGCTTCCAGCGATACTTACCTCCGTAGCGGACCAGGTATCTCTGCAGTCAGAGAAACTGTGTGCCTAACATAATGACGATGGTAAATGTTCCATGCCACATGGGCCAATAGGAAGCCTTGACGTTATGTATTGCGGCTTCCTATTGGCCAGCGTGACATTTAAACTTCACGGATACTGGCAGCACAGTCTCAATGGGTAATGACGTCCACATGTTAACTGCCCTTACTGTAAAGTACCACTTTTTTTTGGTGAAATCTTGTTTTATCCAATCTTTTTTTTTTTTTTATAACTTGTATTTTATTAGTGAGTAAATACATGGTATACATGAAAAACAGATCCAATACATGGTGAACAGGGTAGTATAGATTACACAATGATATAAGCATAACATATCTATCGAGCCCACGCGGTATTTCGAGCCCTACTCAACCACGTAGATAAAGATCTTAATTTAGGTTATGTGTATCCAAGGTAAAATAATACTTGTTACAAACAAAGGAAAATAGAAAATTAGAAAATTAGAAAATAGAAATAATAAAAATAAAAAAAAGGTGGAGGGAGGGGGGGTAGAGGGGGCGGAGAGAGGGAAGGGGGCGGCTCATGAGCTGTGGGACCTCGTAGAAGATCGTGTGGAAGTATAAGTAGTTAATAAAAAGTGGAAGTGGTGATCCAACTGTAAACTTAGTTTCCACTCCACCCAAGGAGAACGCATCTATTACTATTATAGCCAAATTGTGTCACGCTCTACCCCGGGGATGTCTGTCTGAGCTAGCCATGGGGCCCAAACTTTTAGATAATTGTCGCCAGTATTATTGACTAAGCTTGTTAGCTTTTCCATCTGGCAGATATACCAAATACGGTTCCGAATCTTTGGGATAATTGGAATTTCGGGGCGTTTCCATAATGCTGCGATCTCGCACCGCGTGGCTATTGCAAAATGTGCAATTAGTTTCTTGTTGGATTTTGAAAGGCCCTTTACAGGTCTGTTTAGGAGAAACAGCCACGGGTCTGGGGGAATAGTGAGATCGAATATTCTCTGGATCCAATTTCTGATCTTTTCCCATATCGCGGATATCCGCGGGCAGGACCACAGCATATGTAACAGGTCAGCTGTTCCTCCGCATTGTTTAGGGCACAATGGAGAGGACCTTGGTATGAACTTAGATAATTTGTTTTATCCAATCTTAAGGGATGACCCTGTGTTGTCTGGGCTCTATTTTAGAAAAGATTCAGACTGCATCTTGTCTTGCTAGGTTCCATTTTGTTTTGTAGACATATAGTTTGGCATCTTAAGATAGTATTTGGGGAATTCTGCTGATGCAGTACAATATGGCAATTAAAATGGAACCCAAACATCTATATACAAAACAGGATATTCTATTTTCATGTTTGACAATTAAAATGGAATAGAAGCATGTGGGGTAGAAAAATATATTATATATATACAGAATATTTACAGATAGGCAATTCGTCAGACTTCTGATAGGTATCTGTTAAGGAAGTAAACATGTTTTTCTGTATTAATTGCTTATTGGTAACTATGAGGTTCTACATAGCTCAGCTAGCAGTGAGAAAAAGTGTACAAAGATTTTGCCTGGACATATAGAGATCAGATCTATGAAATACCATCATGCGGATAGTTCTCCACACTGAACCTGTATGCCTGTAATATGCTTTCTGTCTGAAGAATAAATGTTTGAACAAAGATACCTGCCTCAATTTTGAAGAATCTAAAGGACTATTATCAACTATCACCTATTAAAGTTCTTGAGTTTCCATGAGTTAGTGCCATAATCAGCACTGTTGCAGTTGAATCAGTAATCCACTTGGACAATTTATCGAAGTGACTTTTACCTCTTTCACTAGGTGCATCAGCAATTGATTTTTCAAGAGTGGTTATATAAGGAGACAACCGATGTGCATATTTTAATGAGATGTATAATATACTTCCTTTGCGGAGTCTGTTTTTTAATTTGTTAAAAAAAAAATTGCCAACTTGTATGAGTTGTAAATTCACTATAGATCAGTATTACTGTACATGCAAGACCCATGTTTAACAAGTTTATTACATTCAGTGCAGACGCGGGCAACATTTTTTTGTTTTGTGCTGTTACACTTTCTTTATGCACCATAAAAAGGATCTTTCATTATCTTTATACATTGCCCCATCATTTTGCTTCATTTTGTGTAACCGCTTGAGTATAAAAAGCACATGTGCAAATGCTTAAACATACATAATACACCGAGTTTGTCTCCATTTGGCAGTACAAGACTGCGGTGGGATTATTAACTCAGTGCTGATGGATTCTCAAATGGTTTGCGGGTTCATCATGCAAATTGATAGTTTATAGAAACTCGCTTGACCAAAATATCACAAGATTATTTTGCAGGTAGATAAATTATTGCAAGAGACAAAAAGTCCCCAATGATACACCCAACCTGACAAATCATTTAGTGCATTACTATGTATTGTATCTATATTCTTTCTTTATAAATATGGATCATTTAGTTCAATACTTTGGGCAAAATATTTTAAGCCTGCAACCAAGTCACGATAAATCCATTTCAGTAGGTCCAACACTACCAATATTATACTGTCTTATTTATTTCTTCCACTGCATAGAGAGACGAGGAAACAAAATACTGCAGCCAACAGCATGGGGTGCGTGCCATATTCTCAAGAATCCGCCAACGGATTGCTGAATCCGCGGATTAGATTCTACAAATCTGTCCATGTGTTGTGGAATTCGCAGCGTGTATTGGTAATAATAATAAAAGATCCACAAAACACGAATCGCCCTTTTTGAGATCAATCGGCTGAAATCCGCGGAACAAAAGGAACCGGCCGATCCGCTTATTCGCCCCGCAAAATTGCGCATCTCTAGTGATATATATGAGGTGCCCGAAGGGTTAAAATGAAAGAAGCACAATACGTGCCCTATATGAGCTTGTTAAGAATGTGTATGGCTAAATGTAAATAGATAAACTTATTGGTCTCTGTATCAAGAGGTCCGTGTGCTTTGACGGAGTTGTGTAAAAAAAAAAAATGTTCTGTCTTTAGTGTGTTTCTACGGTTTTAGAATTTGGTGCCGTGCTGCGCTAGTATTTTTCACTAAACAAAAATACCTCCTTTAAGGTGACAGAGAAAACCAAACGCAGAAAACCTTCAAGAAAAGTATTGCAATCCGCACAATTGTTAATACATAGATCTGCGCTAATATGCAAATGCAACCCCAACCTAATACCCCCCGCTTGCTCTTCCCATGGCAGGTAGACATACCCGAAAGCGGCGCAACTTGGATTCGTACATAGGTGCTGCCTGGCGTAGGTATATTTCAGCACGAGTCGCGACAAAATAAGGACTTTGTCGTTTAATACATAGAGCCCCCTTGAGTGACCCTTGCTGACTTTGCAAGTCTCATGTTCAGAGGACACTCATCTGGAGATAAGACGTGTGAGGTCTGGGCTCTGGAAAGATCATGTATATAAAGAACTTCCCTAATACCACCTGATAAAGAATCTAGATCTGTCCAGGGCAAATGCAGCTACTAGGAATATATATAGACTTTTATTTCATGAAGTAAACAGCCACCATTTACAGTATTGGTATTAGAGTTGTGCTACAGTAGTTCCTAATACAGTGCAGTGCTTTACATACAAAAAGAGACTTGTAAACTATACACAGGGAAAGTAGAATATAGTATTCTACTGTAGCCACTTTAAGGACTACCCTTTTATCTACTGTGTCACTAACTTCTATTTCTGTCTGCAACACTGTTTAAAATTGTATTATCCTACACAAAATAAGAAAGATATATCCACGTTAAACATGCTTAGAAAATATTACAAATATATGCTGTGTTTTATATAGGTGAATCCAAAGACACGTAGGTATGAGTTAGACGTAAGCTTGGGTGGTAGGTATGAGTTAGACGTAAGCTTGGGTGGTAGGTATGAGTTAGACGTAAGCTTGGGTGGTAGGTATGAGTTAGACGTAAGCTTGGGTGGTAGGTATGAGTTAGACGTAAGCTTGGGTGGTAGGTATGAGTTAGACTTAAGCTTGGGTGGTAGGTATGAGTTAGACGTAAGCTTGGGTGGTAGGTATGAGTTAGACATAAGCTTGGGTGGCCACCAAGCTTTCTGTGCCTTTGCGCTCCTTGAACTGTGAAAAATCACTTTGTGGGGCTGAATAGTTGTACTTGTGGGCTCTGTAAAAAAGGAAAACAAAAATGCAATTATTGTGTGTACAATGCCTAGCTTCTCTTAGTAGTTTTCATTATTTCCTAGTCACTACAACTTTTGAAAGCTTGTCAAAATGTAATAAAGCGGACTCCTTCCCAAGAAATGCTGCGCTTATAGTGCCGGCGACGCGACCGTTGCCTCAAAACAAATGCATTGTCGCTGTCGTCGGCACTTATAGTGCACGCGATGGAGCGATAGTGCTACCAAAAATCTGGTAGTCACTGTTATTTTATTTTTTCGCCGATGGTCTCCCCTTGTGGCCAATCAGGAGCTTCTCCGTCCCTCTTCCTTCCCCCTTTATGACCAAGGCCAGCGACGTCGCCTAAATTTGAAATGTAACTATTGCAACGGTGACACGACGGGTGATGTCATCGGTCGTGTCGCCGTCACTATAAGCGCAGCCAAAGAAACAACTTTGATCTGAATGAGTTCATTCGCTGGTGCTCCATTTACTTTGGTTTATTTTCATTTCTGTGTAGCAATCTGACGGGTTCGAAATCCGCACATCACGAGCCGATGTTTCATTCAAATTCCAAGGTAGACTTCGGAACGAATTTTTGAATATGCAAAATTTGAGCCAAAACCCAACATATGCTCTATTTGAGTTTTTTTATTTTATTTTTTTAAATGGTCAAACTTTTTGAAAAAAAAATGCAAATTTTTGCATAAAAGTTTCAAAAGTTTCACCAAATGGTTTTTTTGCCCCATCATTTGAAAAAATCCCAAACACAGAAACATTTTAGAACCCAAACTAAAACACCTATAAAAGTGCACCCCCCCCCTTTGTATTGTGCTTCTAGTAAAGTCCCCAGCGCTGTGTCACATGCATCCTTGCAAATAAAGAATGGAATTTCATTAGCAAACTGCTTTTGCGTTAACAGCGATATTTAAAAAACCCTCTTTCATGTCATAGTGACATGTTTTGAGCAGATTGTATTTTTTGAGTCTCTTCTGAAAATTATTTGTACAGTAGTAGAATACAAATGATATGGATTTAAAAGACAGACCTGAAACTACATTTTGCACCCTCACAGAGAGAGCACAATCTGTCTATTCTCTTGACTTCTATTTGAATAAATGGAATACACAAAACGTTAAGGTATGTGACTATGCAGTAATTATAAAGATACCCTTTTGTGGTTCTTTTCTTTTTCTTGTATGAACAGCACAATAAGGAACCGCCGATCATCGTTAAAAGAGCTCCCGCCCATCCTAGGTAAAGTGCTTCTCCGATTTCATACCTGTAAAATAAGACATGTAGGCCTAGATTTACTCAACTTTAATATTGATATAGTTGTGTATCAATGGTAAAAAATTATTTTTACTGCCGTATTTAACTTAAGGTATAATGCTTAAATAACACAGTGATAACTCTCATTTTATCACAATGATAAGTGTGGGCTAAATTTAACGCCAGGATCGTTACTTAGCATGCAAATTAATATGCATTGCCTAATTACGTAGGCAAGAGCATTACATTGAGTGACCGTATTGCAAATGACCATGCAAAGTAATGCACATTAGGAATGGATGGTTTCTTAGTTATTCACATGCTACTCACTAAACTCTGATAGCCGGCTACTATACAGTATCTGGCTTCTATATCGAGCTACTGCCAGAAATATCACCAATTTTTATCACCCACCCCAGGCTGGCGTTAGACCGATCTTGTCTATGCATATGATGGCCACTATAAAATAAGCAATATATAATGGATGATACAAATACATATTAGCAATATTAACTCATGGAGACCTAAGTGGCCAGCTTGTCATTGTCAACTCATGACTAGATTGCCACTTGGGCTACTAAATGTTTAATATTTGTACATATGGGTGTTATGCTTTATGTGTTTTATTTGGAGGGTGTTTATGTTGTATGTTAACTCCTTAGGTGCTTGAAGGCATTTATTTGCAATGCGTTGTAGTCTCACAAGCATCATATCATTTTCGGCCATAGAGTTATGTTAATAAAGGTCTATTACATAACCCTAAGCTAGAAAAGAGTGATATAACCAACCCATGCTTAAAATTATTTGCATCGTTATTGTTATTTAATATTGAGTTACTGCTTTTTTGATTTTTTCCAAAGATATTATTACAACGCACTTATTAATATGTAATTCTTAGTAAATACGACATAATTCCCCCAAAATATTGCTGGGATCCCATGGTCATCAGTAGGCTATGCTGTGACATCATTCGATTATGCTGTGAAATCATTAGTTTATGCTGTGACATTATTAATTATGCTGTTGTATCAATAGTTTACAGGGGTATGCTGTGACATCAGGTGTTTATACTGTTACATCATTAGTTTATGCTGTGACATTATTAGATTATGCTGTTACATCAATAAATTACAGTAACATGCTGTTACATCAGTAATTTATACTGTGACATCAGCCTACATCTGCGTCACCCCAAACGTCTAAAAGGGTTCCCCAAGAACTACTCCCCTCTGCACAGGACCAGCGGCTATGTGTTTCGTCAGCCCCACCCCCTGCAGTGTTTATGATTGGACAAATTAATTGCAAAGCCCAGCTGAATTCATTCAGAATCCCTTCAGTCTACATCTGCGTCGCCCCAAAGGCGAAACGCTGTTTGGTAAGGTTATAGCTACTCTATTTCTTCTGAAACTCGCCAACCCTCTCATCCCCTGTAACCAATGTCTTCTTACCCTGCCTATAGATTGTAAATCCTTTGAGGCAGGGCTTCTTCTAACACATTGAAGGTCTATCGTACCTCTTCTAACACAACTTTAATCCTGTCTGTAAATGTTACACATGCCCATAATCCTATCTCTAATTGATCAAGAAATATCTGTAAACAGAATGTGCATAACCCTTGTTCATTTAATGCAACCATTTATTATTATATCTCTGGATTTTTCTCCAAATAACCAAATAATTGTATTTAGCTGTAGTTGCTCTCAAATGGACTGTAAAGAATTGCGATGCCCCCCTAAGGGGAGGCCAGTTTTTACTTACAAAATAAATGATGATGATTAGATTATGCTGTGACATCATTCGTTTTTCATAAAAGCTTTTTTTGTTGCTCCCAATTCATGTGAATTGGTCTGCACAGTCCATAAAGCATTCAAAACTGTTCATTTAAAAGGGAAAAAGATCAGGAAACACTTACTTTGTTCCACCATAGAGAGGATCAAAAAACTGAGCGGTGATCATGGCCGCATACCAAGAAACTGCCACCAGGCAGCAAAGGCCTGCGCATAAAGAAGTTTTAATGTCAGAGAGCAGTATCCCACATTAATGAATCAGCAGCTTCAAAATAATAACTTAGCTCGGAGTTTATTGCAGGTACAAAGTGAGAGAATCAATCTAAGCACAGTATCTGTAAACCGTTCTTTAGCATGTCCCTTATCTGTGGGACAGTGCAGGAGAGAGGAACGTTGTGGCAAGTAACATTTAGGGCCATATTATCTAAGGTGTGCTAATACACCGTCTGTCAAGAGAAGACATTTTACAGTCCATCCCCTTAATAAATATTGCCTTTAATCTGTTCTGCTTTTCTACTGTATCTCCTGTAATAATAGACAAGGACAAACCAAGTGAACCTGTATCATGGGATCAGTAACATTTAGTAACAAATATTGAACGTAGAATATACCAATTTTGACTTCAGTTGCATTGTTTCTGGTGTATTTAATAGCTTTGCAAGTTTAGCCCTAAATGTAAATAATAATGGGAAAATCCCAGCATACAATACATAATAATAGCATCTTCTGTTTGGAGCTCGGGATCTGCAAATAGATAACTGAGAAATGCAACAGAGATTGCAAAATTGCAGTGATTGGGACTGAACTACAAAGTAGATTGGGACTGAACTATTTGTAGATAATAATAATAATAATAATAGCCGTCACAAAAAGAGAACAACAAGTTTTGACAATGAACTAGCATGAAAAAAGTGAAAACTGTGTGTGTGTGTGTGTGTGTGTGTGTGTGTGTGTGTGTGTATATTTATGTTTAACTGGAAGAGGCTTTCTTGTCTTGTGACCCTGAACATTAGATACAGGGTTACATTGTGGAGCAGCACTGTGCTCTAATCTGTGTCCCTCTACCCCCTATAAAACCTGCTACCATACAGGAGAAAAGATCATCTCAATTCAAATGAATGGAAGTCAAATCTTCTCCCGCAGAGGGAAACCGCTTCCCAGCATTTTGAGAGGGAGACTAAACTGTGATAAGATCAGAGCTAAATCGCCAGATAAAGGACAACGTCCTGTGGGGAAGATCATGTGACCAGGCAGTCACTAGATATAATTGGTGCACTGCTAGAGAGAGGGCAGGGCTCAAAAAGGGGTGTGCCAGAGCATGTTTCAGAAGAGGAAGGGGGTGTGACTTTGTAAATGGTTGCTATAGAAATAAAAAATGCTTGTTACATTATAATACATTCAAAGTGTAATTTAGAGTTGATTTATAAAAAATCCTACAAGTATTTTCTCATAGTACAGAACTGATTTATTTTAAAAAAATACAAATGTAGGATGTTGCTTGGTCTGCACCTTTAAAACACCAAAGCGGGAGCTGGGGCCATCTGTGGGTAGTGAAATCCTAAAATGAATGTCAGAGACAATCGGCATTCATGCAACATAGGACCTTTCTTCTGCCCCGCTGGAAGAGAAGGAAACAGTCCTGTTCTTGACTTTCACCCTTTCTGCATATACCATGACCGCAAAGGATTAAAGTACTGTACCTGCTAAAATGAACATCAGTCCTCCCGTCAAGGCGATCTTTCCTTTGGTGCTTCCATCATTGCTGCCAACTTTGATGCATTTCAATCCAAACAAGGACAGCCCAACAGACAGAAGCCCCAGGATCAGAGCGATGATCATCAGAGCTCGACATACCTGAATATAGGCTGCACGTGAGAGAGACCAGGTCATTTATCAAAGTCTCCAGCTGCAAAGCAGATTTATCAAGGAAAACAATCCCACTTTAAACAAAGGGAATTTTTTTCTATGATGAACCTTGTGTTTTGTTTTTGGCCCAGTTTTAATTAATAAAAAAATTAAAAAAAACAGAGATTTTGCCAAATGTGTTTTACAAGGGACACAAATTAGCAGCTGGCAGTGGGTGCCACAATTTGCAGGTTTGTAAACAAAAATTGTAGGAATGATAAAACCCAAAACACTGAGCTTCAAAACACTTGTTATTTGTGGCAGAACTGATTAAGGAAATGTTCACATTTCTCTGGCCTGTTCAGTCATTTCCTAGCTAACAGTAAGTCGGACCGTTAGCAATGTGCGAGAAATTATTGAAAAGTGAAGAAAAAAAAACCACCCAGCCAGCCAGGCAGATTCTGGTTTCCACAGGTTTCCGTAAAAGTTTGGGATTTTACTTTTAGCCTTTATATTCCCTATTTTCATTATGAAATAAATTGTGACAGAAAGGTTGTCTGTAAATGCATATGGCTGTCATTGCAAAATATTGAGAGACCGGACTCACCCTATTAATTCAATTGCCATGTTAATTCCAGGCAAACTACTTCACACTATAGGAATTCCAGACAATGTATATTATGCGCGGTGTTCCAGTATCATCGTGACGATTGAGAGAGTTATACTAGGGGTATTATTGAGCCATTATCTTTTCTTTCCTCGAATGATTCATATGCCACTACTTTTGTTAGTTATTAGCTATATCTTGCTTGATACAAACACTTCAGTTCTTTCAGATTTCATTCCATTTTATCTTCACAATATTTGTTAGACTCAACATCCCACCCCTAATGAACCCACTTTGTCTGTGGCCTCCTCCCAGTGAATCTTAAATATTATTATTAATAATAATACCATGTTCTCGTATAGTGCTGCTTGTTTTACGTAGCTCTTAAAGAAACATTTTGCAGGCACAGGTCCCTGCACCGTGGAGCTTATAATCTATGTTTTTTGGTGCCTGAGGCACAGGGAGATAAGGTGATTTGCCCAAGGTCACAAGGAGCCAACACTGGGAATTGAACCAGGCTCCCCTGCTTCAAACTCAGTGTCAGTCTGTGTATTTACTCAATGAGCCGCTCCTTCTCCCTATTAATAAGGATTCCCTGGTATTAATTAATACCAGGTAATTACATAATGTAAGCCCAAAGCCAAACTGAGATACACTGTCTATAATGTCCAAGTGCAAACACCTAATCTATCCCTGTCCTAAATGATGGACAACACACCTCCCAATCCTTAGGTTCCTCACTCACATCCTGTAGAGACCCCTCATTAACAGGCCCTGTATATCTTTCACATGGGCACCTCACACATGAGCTCCTGATAAAACAAATACAAGTGTGTGTGCCGAGCACGTGCATTTTAAGTGAAACTTCTTTGTCTTTTGTCACTGTTTTGTCACAGAAATTGTATTTGTGATTGTGATGTTTTTAATTAAAAATCAAAACACAATTTCAGTACCAAAGCGCAAAGACGTTTGACTTAGACGTGTGTTTTAGCTTTTTGCACTTCTATATTTATAGTAACTGTGAATTCCTTGTGTGTGTGTGTGTCAGTGTGTCAGTCAGTGGGTATGTGTGTTAGTCTGTGTGTGTGTGTGAGTCAGATGTGTGTGTGTGTAGGTGTGTGTCTGTCAGTGTGTGTGTGTGTGTGTGTGTGTGTGTGTGTGAGACAGTCAGTGTCTTTCCTCTCCCTCCCCCGACGTCACTGATGGCCTCTTCTGCCAGCAGTGACGTCACTTCCGTTATGAAATTTTGTTACAACACAAGGGATTTTTTCTATCAAAACTCTGTAGGTGCCAGCAAAGAAGTTTCACTTCAAAAACACGCACAGCCTTTAGACAGGTGCCCTATTCACAGGTCCCTCAGACTAAGTGCAGATCCCACTACTAAAAGAGACTAACACATTACATATGGAGGAGCATCAGCAGCAGAAAGAAGGAGATTCTGATGCCCCTTTACAAACAATTAGTCAGACCACACCTAGAGTCTTGTGTCCAGTACTGGAGGTCACATCTCCAGAAGTTCATATATTAGATAGAGGTGTTCTAAGAAGAGCAAATAAAATGGTGCATGGTCAACGTCACATAGGAATGACTAAATAACCTCAACCTATGAAGAAAGGTCTGCTAGATATGATCAAGATTCTTACATGCCTCAAGGAAATTAGATTTGTCCATAAAAAAATCGATACTATGGCAATAGTGCAGAGTAAAGGAGTACTTCAGTATTAAAGCTGCAGTTCAGTCTTTTTTTTTTTTACATTTATTTTTTTACTTCAATCTCTAATTACCTAAAGAACTGTATAGCTGCAGCTGAATTCGTTTTCCATGTATTGATAGGTCGAAATTTGGTGACATATTAAAAGCTGGCATTTGTTTATAATCTGCTTGACTGGCAGTGGAAGCTCATGAATATTCATGAGCACTCCTGCACTGACAAGTGCTAGAGGGAGGGCAGGGCTGACAAAGGGGTGTGCCAGAGCTTGTGACAGGACATGAAGGGGCAGTGCCTTAGCAAATGGCTGTTAAAATAGAATACAAGAAAATTGGTCTTTCAAAGTTGTTTTTTTAAAAACAGAAAATGCTAAAAGTATTTTTTCTTACTACAGAACTGATTTAAAAAAAAAAACAAACATGCAGGATATTGACTGAATTGCAGCTTTAAGTGATACCTAATAAAAAAAGCTATCACCTAGTACTTGTTTACTCTGCACTATTGCAACTGGACTAACATGGCTATTTCTACTTAATTCATACTACTGCAACAAATTGTCATGCAGCGAAGTTGGAGATGGGGGAGGCAGACAGGGCAAGGTGCCGAAGATCCTTCCTCAATGAAAAGGCAATGGATACCAGTAAAAGTTTCCCAGAACATACAGCAAGAAAGTGAAACATGCTTGGGACACACAAAAGGGAAAATCAGGAGATAAAATAAGGTATACGGCTTTGCATGAGATACTAGACCTATATCTGCCATTAGTTTGTAGATACTACGGAGCAATTTCTCCCCTGCTTGAAATTGTAACATGACAGACGCACCCGGTAAAGCTAATATGGAGTCAAATTTCTTGCAGTTGGAGATGCCGGTGCTGTCTGCTGCACAGCTCTTCCACAGGTTCTCATACAAGTTTGAAGTGGTGATCACACTGCCATGTACTGTGGAGATTTTCCAGCGGTTATTTGACAAAGTTGTTCCAGTAATTAAACATCCGCCCAAACTCATTAAAAAACCAACAATTTCCAAGGCTGCAGACATGGTCTAAAAGTTCTGCGACCAAAAAGGATTTGAGTAAATTCAACATAGGAGTTAAACCTTTTCAACTGGAACTAGCCATGACGGATTTCCCTGTTAGATAAAACCATTCTACCTTTGCTCTTTGGTCTGAGACCCTATGTGATAAGGTCTGACATGCATATTATTCATTTGAGGCCAAACCCAAATCATGGACATCCTCTAAAAGTGTAAGTTAAATGTAATTAGGTCTTCATGAGTTTCTACGTATATGGCATATCCATGCACCTATCAAGTTTTAATAAAGTCTCTCCAATTTTGTCAGTGTCTTCCTTTATTCACAGTAGGAGTTCTATGTAATGAGAGGAAATGTTATCAGACGCTTTTGAAATAATATAATTGTAATAAATAATGGAGGGGAAAATGTATTTTTGGTTTGAACCTAGAAGGGGCAATCAAAGACGTTTTTTATTTTCTTATGGTTTTTTTTTTTTTTACATAGGATTGAAGCAAGGTGTCTCTGCATCCGCCTTAATCTCAGCTCCGGGGAACCCTTGCTTTCTGAGATTCTTACCTCCGAAGGGGGTGCCAGTGTCTCCTGCAAGCTTAAAGCTTTGTTGTCATGGCCAATAGGAAGCCCCACTGGATGACGTCTCGGCTTCCTACTGGCCTGCAGGGCGCCAGAGCTTTGGAAAGAGGCCACTACGTGAACCCTGGTAGCAGAGCGGAGTGGCTACTGGCACCTCCTATGGAGGTAGGTATCTTCAGAAGAAGGGGGTCCCCAGAACTGAAATTAACGGGGTTCAGCTGCGGAGACCCCTGCTTCAATCCTATGCAAATAAAAAATAATGGGGGGGAAATGGCCAGATTGGATTACCACTTTAAGTCCACAAGTCTGCACCAGAGAGAGCAGAGATGTGTCTAGAAAAATACAATCCATAAAACAGTTCCTTCAGTCTCGCACTGCTCTGTCACTCTGCCCTAACCTGTGACGCCAGCACATTAAATAATCCCTAATCCGTGGCCACAACCCTAATATCTTGAAAACATAGAAAGAGGACGCACGTCTTAACACAACCTCCTTCTAACGGCTACATTTACAGGCTGTGATATCTCTTAATAGAGACATAGAAACAGACTGCAGATAAGGTCAATGTCTCATGTTTACTCATAGTTGTAAAAACGTGCATGATCTTAGGGTTTTTTTCTGAATGATCAAACCCCCACACAAATACCCAGTGCTTATCTAGATTGTTTCCATTATGTGCCCTGTATTAATTCTCACCACCTCTTCTGGGAGGCAGTTCCATATAAGTCTGTACATAGGATAGCAGGAACTCACAAATCTCATAGTTAGATGTTCCGCTGCGTACAATATGTATGCAACAATAGCTGTAAATTTACTAGATGACTACAGAACAATATGAACTGGGATAATACACAGAAGGAATAGATGTGCGTGTATCCCCCTTTTGGAACTACTTTTTAGAGTAAGGTGTGTAGCCATGCCTGTAAAATGGTCTGCAGTTGTCTCCCCTGCTGGCAGTAAACCTGGTAAGTTACAGGGATGTCAGCAGTAATCATGGAGGTTTGCCCTCATACCCTGGTGAGGTGCCCTATGTATGGGTGGGAGTGGCTACATGCTCTGAGTCCACAGTTAGTGACATCAGAGTTGTGACAGCTCCTGAAGTATATAAGGCACAGCACTGCTCAAAGTTAGGGGGTTGCTGAGTTGCTGAGTTATTGGGAAGGAAGGATCCACTAGTGCAGTAACTAGTGGTTCATTTCTACATAAATCTTGAAAAGAGCCACACTGTGTCCAGGGACCTGGCACAGGGGTGATCTCCCTACGGGGAGAGGGGATTCCACTCCATTGGGAGGGCGTACCTGGCAAAGGGACAGCAGAGAAATATGTGCGGCTGAGACAGCTGGCTGTGAAGGGCAGCTTGCCCACCAAGCAACAATAAAGATGTCTTGTTCAATGATACCCCCACTGTGTGAGTGTGAAGTTACTCTCCAGTGGACGGCACCACCAAGAAGGAGTTCTTCATCAGGACCATCTCCCTGTGGCTGCATAGACCCTGATGAGGTGGAGGCGCTGCACGTGATATAGGTAGGACTCGCACACACTACCTCAGCTGCCTGTCTGGGTTGACAGTCCCCGAATACCATCATGCGGGAGACTCAGGAGTCCTGTTGCCTACAGGTGCACCACCAGACACGACCATGTAATGGGGCTGGTTAGACCACACGGGCCAATATGAGATTGGGTGGGTCAGGCTAGAGGGAATACCCGTTACAGGTGGTTAACAGCATTAGAAGGTTAACTATGTGGGCTCCTGCTGTGTTACTCCCCGTCCCCTCACCTGGTACTGGGTGACTTGGCAGAAACCAAGCCACGCCCACTTTCTGCCTGGTGATAGCAAAATCACCAAAGGGGTATATACAGTATGCTAAGGAGAATGTTCTGGAACTCAGGTTCCTAGAAGAGTAATTGTCGAAGGAGCCTCAATCTAATATGGTATATATGTTCCTGAGTATATGTGAGTAAGTAACAAGGATCTGTCCCCATTTATTGTGCTGTAGATAGGGCAAGTGTCCCTTCAGATAGTACCCGCAGTGATGACCAAGGTGAACACAGTACTTCACAACAGAAGAAGCATACATCCAACAGAGGTCTCCAAGGGAACGATATGAGGGTGTAACAGGACCAGCCCAACCGTCAGGTTCGTATCGGCCTTAATATCAGTCTGCCTAGAAGTGGCAGTTATAATACAGAACCGGGACACTGATCTCTCAATGGGGATGAGACAGCCGGAGCCAAGATGAGACCAATTAGTGACAGAGCATAACAGACGTTGTGCAGAGCGGGGACAGGTCAGCTAAATCAAGTAAAGTCAAGTGTCCATACTATACCTCCCTAGGATGTTAAGATAAGGGCACCTAGGGAGCAGAATATAAGTACAACCAATGCAACAGTATGAAGCCAACTGTATGTAGCCCTCTTTCCTCGTGACCTAAGGCAGCGGTGCGCAAACTGGGGGGAGCGCTCAGTTACTTGGTAATCATTGCATGATGTGATGTATCATTTCATAAAGATGTTTTGACAGGGAGCATACTGTATATAGAAACATTAATGGGACTTCAGATCAGAACCATTAATCCCAAACCACCCTGCCTGAAAAAAACCTCAAACCCAGTCAGGTTCTTGACTTTTTTACATATTTAGGATGGGCTCGTGTCTATACATACATACTCTGTATATAAATCCATGAAGTCTTCACAATGGTATGCTGGAATGCAACAATAAAACACATCATGGTGAGTGTATAACTAACGATGCTCACTGGCCCTGGTATTTTGATTTGGGGTTTGACTAAAGGTCATTGGTTTTGTTTCTGTATTATGGGAAAAAATTGAATTTGTGAAGAAAAAAGAGGCACGATAGAGAGATGCTATTTGCTTTCTACTTAAGTATTTATGTCATTTAAAAATTGAGTTATCATTAGGAATAATAATAATAATAATAATATAAATGGTTAAATAATTTGTCCGATTATTATTTATTTTTAAACTCTCTATGTATAACTCTACAGAAGAACAGGGGTCTTATATCTCATAACTCCACCAATATGACACTGAGATACAGAAGAACAGGGGGTGTATAACTCAACCCATATGAAACAAATAGGGCATAGGAGCCATCACAGTTTCTTTAAGTACTGCCACGGGTACACTGTCTTCCACACTGAATGAGGAACACATGCAGGAACAGAAGGATGAACGTTTCGGTCTTATTTTGGACCTTTACAAGATAAAGGTCCAAAGTAAGAACGAAACGTCAATCCTTCAATAAACCAGCAATATTATTTAGACAAGTCCAGTAGAGTGCCGTCTCATTTTCTGTTCCTAACCCACCAATATGACATTGAGATACAAAAGAATAAAGGGGTGTATAAATCCACTAATGTTACCCTGAACAAGAGGGCATTAGAACTCTACCAAATGAGACATTGTTACATAGAGGGATGCAACATGAATAAAATGTTATAACTCTACAATTGTGACACTAGCCCCTTAACTCACTCGCCTGCTGTGCTCATCCTGTAGAGCAGGTTTGTAGAGTGATTCATGCATGATATAAATAATATTTTATAGTGAAATAGGGAATATGATGTAAGTGAATGAATTGACATTGCAGTCTTCAGAGAAACAAAGGGTTAGAATAAGTAATTTTAAAATATATATATATATATATATCCTAGGCGCTCAACCCTGGTAAACATCAATAAATCATAAGTAATTTCTGAGAACAAAGACCATAAATGATCCCACTACTACTGGCTCCAGAAGACTGTATTGTCCTTCTTATTGTAAGGACCCGCATGCAGAGGCTGCGTCATTCTATTCAGGCCCTCAGTAGACAGCTATACTGATTACACCACCTGACTTCCAACGGCCTATAAAAAGGCACCTGTCCTCCAGTGCTTCACAACAAGCTTACTACCCTGAGAGGCAGCTTATCTTGTTCTCTGCTGGCTGCCACCTCCCAGACTTGCTGCTTGATATCACAAAGACCTGGTACCAATTCTGGCTAGTCCACTTACTCTACCTGCTCTGACCACTGCTTGATCGAACACTCTGCTGTTTGCCGCCTGCCCCGACTTTGGATCACCTGTCTACCACATCTGCCTGCTCCTCCCTGAACTCTCCACTGACCATCGTATCGCGGATCTGGACTCCTGGCTCCAGCTAGCTGCGACAACCTCAGGTGAATCTACACTACAGACACTCCCTGTGAATTTCCCCTTGAAATCCTGACACTTATAGTCTCACAACTAACAAAGTTTAAAAACATATAGAAACAACAAAAGAACAAGCACATGCAGGATTAAGATAAATAGGATGTGTTAACATTCTATAGCCTCCCCCACCCCCCAGACCCCATTCTTCACTTATGTATAAAAAAAAGATAACACAGCTTCCAAACACTTAGCAATCACACAATGGCAAAAACACAGCAGGACCGGAAAAACGGTGCTCCTGTTCTCCGTTTGCCGCGTCTATCATGTCTCACTGCTTCCGCTTTTTTTACATCGTGATGACGTGTAGCATAAACCACCTCCCCACGCGTTTCACAAGTCAATGCTTCATCAGGAAACCTTACAATTTCTCTTCATATATTAAATCATTGCATATAATATATCAATGGAGCTTCAATAGCAAGTATACAAAACACAATACAAATATTATCACCAAATTCTATAGATTTCTATGTAATATACATACCTATATAATTAAAAGTACTTATATTGTTTAATGCATAACACCCAACTGTGTTTAAAAAATCATTAATTTGTAACTTAATAGATAATAATTCAATTAATTGTGAATTACTTTTTATAAAAGTGCCCTCATTTTATTACATAATTTATAACATAATGTTTTATTTTAAGTGAATTTCCCATATTAATATATAAAATAATTAATCATTACTATATCAAAATTGATATATGTTCTACACCCTTGTTATTAAATCCATATAATATAATGAATATCTTTAATAATATGTATGTAAATGGTCAAATTTGCTGCAGAATGCATAATGGATATTCGTAAATGTATGACACAAATTGGGTTGGTTATTTGTTAGATATTCATTATATGGATTAAATAACAAGGGTCTAGAACATATTTCAATTATGATATAGTAATAATTAATTATTTAATACATTTATATGGGAAATTCACTTAAAATAAAACATGTTACAAAAAGTAATTCACAAATAATGTAATTATTATCTATTGTGTTTAAAAATGTAATCATTTATAACTTATTATTGGGTTTTATGAATTAAACAATATACTGTATACACTAGGTATATACATTATAAAGAATTTGCTTTTAAATCACATACTGTATGTATTACTGCTTTCATAATATATTTCCATCTATAGAATTTGGTGATAACCTTTGTATTATGATGTTTTGTATAATTGTTATTGAAGCGCTATTGATTGATTAATTGCATAGAAAGACTGTATATTTGAAGGGAATTTGTGAGGATGCCATCCCCTGACAAAGCATGGAGTTGCAAAACGTGTAGGGAGTTGCCTTATGTTCCACGTCATCACGCACCGCACAATGTGGACAAGCGGAAGCACTGAGAGATCATGGATGGGGCGAATGGAGGAGAGGAGTAGCAGGGACACTGTACATTATCTGGCAGGTACAGAAATCCCTGGGAAGAAGAACGTTGTCTCAAGAGTCCTCAGAGCTTGTTTCTTCTGCCTCTTCTGTGATTTGGCCGTTGCGTGTAGATGTTTGGGAGCTGTTTTATTTGTAAGTTGAGAATGGGGGCTATTGAATGTTAGCACATGACTTTGATCTAGTTGTTTCTAGTTAGAATTAGTGAGGAACACTATGGGCCTTATGCAGAGAGCATAGAATTTTAAAATTGGCGAATTTCATAAAAAGTAGCTTTTTTGGAGAGTTTTATTCTCCATATGCAGAAAAGTGCGAATTCTGCTATGTTTAACATGGATGCGTGTGGCGAGTTTAAATTGGCGAGATGCGCGCTTCAGAAACGTGTAAAAACAAATTCGCGCCTTTTTTTCCCCTTTACTATAGGCGGCGAGCGCCATCTTGCCATCTTTTCCTGGTGCGGCAAAAATGCGAGAATCGCGGCATTTTTTGGCGCGAACAGCCGCTTTATGCCGTTCGCACCTCTCTGCATTCGGAGAGTTTTAATAATGGCGAGATGGAGGTTCTCGCCAGCCGCGAGGCGAGTTTTAGCAATTGAAAAAACAAAATGGCGCGTTTTTCGGAACTCGCCATTTTCTGCCGGTTTCTGCGCGAAATTGTACAAAAAATGGCGAATTTCGAAATAACGATGCTCTCTGCATAAGGCCCTATATCCCTCACACAAGATCCCAAAATAACACCAATGATCAGTAAAGAAATGTGGATACATTGCAAAGCTTTGGAATCTAATAAAAAGTGGATTTCATTAAGAAACTTGAATTATCTGCACCTGCTGTCTACCAAGACACATCCTTCTCATATGCTCATAGAATAAACAGAATACAAAAAGCAATTAATATTTGACAGAAGAATAAGAAGTACTTTTACTGAACTAATCCTAAAGTAAACAGTGCCCGCTATAGTTTATTTTGTCATCTGACCATGTGACTCACGTTCCCTGGAAAAAGTCCAAAGGTTTCAGGGCAGCAACAGACGGATTAATAGTTGCTTTGGGTAGGAACAGTGAAAAAATTCCATAGTAATATTGTGCGTTCTTCAGTATGTCTGCAAAACATTGACCTAATCTGCCTTATTTCTAAGTATATTTACAGTATTAATATGCCACTGTCGACTGCATAATGAAAGATGGAGATATTTAGTAATGTTTTTTTTATTTTTTTTTATTTTTTTAGCTGCTCCTTTGAAATCTATACATTTTTAATGACTGCTTTAACCTCCTAAGTCCCAGATCCGCAAAATTCAAGTCACTTAACGTGACTGTAACCTAACGTAATGTCCCATTAAGATAAACAGTATATCTGCAAAGGACAAGAACGTAATGACGTTATGACAATGACATTGTCATTGTTGGGTCACAGACCGGTAAAGCGAGGCATTAGGCACAGCTAAAGGAGATTGCGGTCCGGACCCCCCACACCAACCCCAGCGGCGGCTTATCAGGATCTCCCGGTCCCGCTCTCACCACTTTAAAACACGTTGTAAGTCGTTTATTTTTTATACACATTTTCTGTATTACTATATACAGTAGTCCTTTGTAGGACATTTTTTCTCAATACACGTTTTACACTTTACTGTTTCTCAGTGCCTTGTAAGGAACCCCAACTCTCTCTAATAGCACATCTGAGATCAGATGCCTTGTAAGGAACCCCAACATTCTCTAATAACGCATCTGAAATCAGATACCTTGTAAGGAACCCCAACCCTCTCTAATAGCGCATCTGAAATCAGATGCCTTGTAAGGAACCCCAACCCTCTCTAATAGCGTATCTGAGATCAGATGCCTTGTAAAGAACCCCAACCCTCTCTAGTAGCACATCTGAGATCAGATGCCTTGTAAGGAACCCCAACCCTCTCTAATAGCGCGTCTGAGATCAGATGCCTTGTAAGGAACCCCAACCCTCTCTATTAGCGCATCTGAGATCAGATACATTGTAAATTATTGTGTATTTGGTACCATTTTCAAATGACCTGAAGATTGCAGGGAACCCTTTAGGGATGCCTGGGGAACCCTGTTGAAAAACACTGGACTAGATATTGGTCACAGAAGATGTAAAGAAACTGGGCAGAGGATTACTATGATTGGACAAACTCGAGCAGCGAGTCCCCATCCCGTAAAAAAGGACAAATGTCCGGAAGGAGCAATTCTATCAAGGAACACAAAATAGAGCTCTGAGAGTTAGGGAAGGGAGACATGACCAATGTGACCTCACCATACTCCCCTGTTCGTTGGGGTCATAAGACCCCTCTTTTTTCGTGGGAAGTGGCCCAGGTTTCTGTCTCCCTCCCACCTTCTTTCCTATGGTGACTGGGCTGTAGGATCTCAGGCTGGGTGTGTCCGTTCTGAAGTGGTTAATTTGGAGGAGTGGTCAGTAGAAGGATGACCATTCAGAAAGCTGGGGGGAGGGGAATGGAGGGACTGGAAGCAGGGAGGAAGTGTTAGCGAGCGCAGTCTAATCTCTGAGAAGAAAATAAATCTCCCACCCTATCCCTCCGGTGTGAATTATGTGATGGCTTTGGCAGTATGTAAAATATAAGAGAAACATTTTATGACATGGGTATGTTGTTACACCGCCGGCTGGGATGTTTGTGGGGCTCGGTGCAGGGACACGTGCGGGACCTCGGCTCTTACCTTCTCTGGTTGCACCTCCTCATGCAGGGTTCCATCACCATGGCTCCGCGATGTCAAATGATGTTGCTGCGCCATCCGGCGTCAGATCTTCATGGCAACGCAGCGCCACAGGGAATCCCATTGTCATAGCAACATGACGCTGCATAGCCTTATGTGTGTCCCATTATCATGATAACACGACACCATTTGACGTCACTGAGCCACGATGACGGGACCCAGCATGAGGAGATGCAGCTGCAGAAGGTAACTGCCTGTCTGCAGTGCGGGCGCGCTGACTGAGGAAGCGGGGCCTTAGCCTAAGAGAGTTACAGAGGCCCTGCACTCTTCACCAATAATCAGTTTGATTGTTGTGGGGAGCGCGCGGGGCCTCTGTAACCGCGGGGCTCCGTGCACAGGCACCGATGTACTGTCATATTGATGTTTGCAGGCATGTTGAATTACTTATGGGCATCATTGTCATAGCTGCAACAAGTTTGGTTGGGGGATAAAACTCTAGCCAAGTGGGTGGTGTGATATTCTGATGACTTTGGAGGCAGTTGTGAGAGGGAGTTGTATGTGCTGGGTGGTGGGTATGGGGAACTGCCTCAGATGGGGTGATTAATTTGGGAGGAGCCAGGTGCCCGGGTGGTACCTGGCTGGGTAATGGCACCGCAGCTGGGCGCTGTTGGTCTGTTAAAAGGTTTGGGTACTTTGGCAGGGTAAAGTGAGAGTTAAACTGTGTGAGTGTATCCATATGGTTAATAATGCTGTGGCCGTTTTAACCTCCAGTTCAGTGTCTGTTGTTATTCCCAGGGGGCAAGGTTTGGCTGGGGAGGGAAAAGAAGGGTGAGGGGAGGGAAAAGAAGGATGAGGGGAGGAAAAAGAAGGATGAGGGGAGGCTCGTGGCAACAAGGTCACACCGCCTTCCTGTGCCCCTGGGTTATCTTCTATACAAAGGCCGGGTTTAATGTTTCATTGTCGGCTTCCTGAAGTATCCTCTGACCTGACACAGAGAAATATGCGGCCAATTCCCAGGTTACCTTTGGGTGTCCCTAGGAATGTATAATACTATTACCAATTGCCTGACATCCGACATGTTATTTTAAATAATCAGTCATTCTTTAATTGAAATACTTTCTTCGAAAGTTTTTTTTTAAAAATATATATATATAAAAAAAAGACCAATCATGGACTTTTTTAAGGGTTTGCATTTCTATGTAAAATAGATAAATGGAAGTTCAATTAATCAATTTAGGAATAATACCCTAGGACTGTTCGTGGGTTTTGTATAACATCTGTACAAAAATATAAACTCTAGGGGTTTAAAGACATAATGTACAATATTAATATATAATGCATTGTTCTACTGCAAATAAAAAGTAGTGATGCTGTTGGTAATTTTAGGAGAGCCGAAACCTGTTGAGTAAAGGGGCAATGAAATGCATATTTGTAACAGTGTCCGATGTAGGAGGTATAGTACTGTATGCTTGTTACTGTTACATTAATCACTCTTCAACTTTTTGTTTAATACAGTAGTGTATATCTTTATAAATATATACTGTATATATTTTTTTGCAGTTACATTGTTAAGAATTAGACTTTCAGTATAAAAAAAGTCATTCTATGTATGTTAAATTGAGAAAGAAGATTTATTATTATTTTTTTTATACCCTAATAGGTGTTGCGTGACTTAATGACTTCTGTTTATTTAAATTCGAACATGCTCTACGCACTTCACATTCATCATGCTGTAAAGCGGTGTTCCCCATGCTGGGGATAATTGTATTTCTTATTCATTTGAATTGCTTCAGATCTTACTGAACAAGGGTTTACAAATTATTCCATTACCTTATATAAGAAGGCTCGGGGTTAGGGTCAGAGTTAATGTTAGGGCTGAGGTCAGGTTTAAGGTTAGGATCAGGGTTATGGTTAGGATCAGGGTTATGGTTAGGATCAGGGTTATGGTTAGGATCAGGGTTAAGGTGCGGGCCAGGGTTATGGTTTAAGTTTTGGGTCAGGGTTAGGTTTAAGTTTAGGGTAGGTTTAAGGTTTGTGTCAGGGTGGAGATCAGGTTTGAGGTCAGGGTTAAGGTTATGGTCAGGGCAGGTTTTTGGGTCAGGGTTAAGTTGGGTCAGAGATAAGGTTAAGATCTGGGTAAATTTGAGGTTAGGGTCATGGTTAAGGTTAAAGTCTGGTTAAGTGTAAGAGTAGGGCCATTGTAGGTTTAACGTTAGGGTCAGGACTGAGTTCAGGGTTAAGGTTAGGGTCAGGGTAGGTTTAAGGTTACGGTCAGGGTTAAGGTTAAATATAGTTACTGAAGTCACTTACTAGCCAGACTGAAGACAGATGTGAATCTCTTACACTGCACAGACCCAACAGAGGTAGCAGCACAGCTCCTCCACAGACCTTCAAATATCGAGGTGGAGGTGATAACAGAGCCGGCGGTGCTGGAGACTTTCCATTTACTGGACCCGGTGGAGACCAGAGTGATAATCGTTCCCGCCAGTGCAAGGAGCAAGGCACAAATCTGTAGAGGGGTCCTGTTCATGTTGCAGTAAATGTGCCTTGGACTAGCAGCCTAAACAAGCATTATGAAATAAGGAAGAAATCACCTTTTCATAGGAGCTTGTATATGATGGTGCTGAGTACCACAAGTTCCTTCCTTTTAACAATCTAGTTTCATTTCTTCAGCAGAAATTGATGTTTTAAAATTGCCTCTCATTTTCTACTCTGATAACACAATTGATATATAAGAAATCCAAAGATCTTTGTAGCATTATCTAGAACAGGGGTGTCCAGTCGGCAAGGGTCACGAACAGAGGTGAGGTTTTCAGGATATACCTACTTCAGCACAGATGGCTCAATCAGTGGCTCAGTCAGAAAAACGGAGGTTTCTGGAAGCGCAACTAATTCACACTCAATATCCTTCTCACCCCTGTAGCAAAGACCTGAAGAAGGGACCTGGGTGTCATTCAATGCTGGATTTCTCGATGTCCCTGTTTGTGGTTTCTTTCTTCCCCGTTTTTTTCCCCCTGCCTCGTACAATTACATTTTCCTTGTATAAACTCCTAGGTGAATTGCAGAAAATAAATTGATACTCACCTGCTCGGTGCCTGCTTTTTAAGTACTGCTTTTTCCCTTGCTTGGTTACAGGGAGCAGGACTTTGTTCCTGTTCAACGGAACAGTCACTGTTCAAACTCTGGTCAGAATTAGTTTTACATGACGAGATGGTGCAGGTATGGAGTTAAACATCAGAGACCTCAATGCCTGTTTACTTTACTCTTCTTCATCAAACATTCGGACAAAATAGGCATACAGCGTGTCCCATATTACCAAAGAGCATTCAATTGATCTCTACACTGACATCCAGCTTGTTTTTGCGTTACATTCTTCTTTATACTTGTGTTACACACCGTATTCATGCAGTGACGCTGGCCTTTCAACACTTTTCTGATAGAGAAGTGACTGTCCATGATCAACTCCTTGGAAGGATATTGTCCTGTGTTTGCTCGACCCTATAATAAAAGACATCCCCCTAATGGGGTTACTCTGCATGTTTGCTGAGTGTTGTGTAGCACATGACCGTACAGCCTTCGATGCAGCCACCCCCACTCGTTGAAACATACCGTAAATAAAACTTGCACATTAGAAAAAGTCTGGATGTTCAACGGCTGTGGCTTTTATTAAAATACCAATAATAGGACAGTAAGTGCCAAAAACCCTGCCAGGGTGCTCCCCTAACCAGGAGGCCAGTAGTACTAAACCATGGTCTGCGAACCCCGGCACCCCACAGCCTCAGCCACTCACAGGACTCATCAGAATGGGTCCCAGGTACTAGGGATGGGCGGAACAGTCCAAATCTGTTCCCCAGAATGTTTTGACAAACTCCATAGAGAGAGAGAAAGAGAGCTGATGGCTATGCAAAATATATTTAAATGAGTCCCATCTCACACTTCCTAAAGGGATTTCCATACTAACTATACAGGCATACCCCGGTTTAAGGACACTAACATTAAGTACACTTGCGAGTAAGGACATATCGTCCAATAGGTAAATGGCAGCTCACGCATGCGCCTGTCAGCACGTCCTGAACAGCAATACCAGCTCCCTACCTGTACCGAAGCTGTGCGCAAGCTGGGAGACTATAGAGCCTGTTACAAATGCGTTATTTACATCAGTTATGCACGTATATGACGATTGCAGTACAGTACATGCATCGTAAAGTGGGGAAAAGGTAGTCCTTCACTTAAAGTACATTTTCGCTTTACATACATGCTCTGGACACATTGCGTATGTTAATGCGGGGATTGCCTGTATAGAGTTGATATGCCAGAGGTAGAAACTTAATGACTGGAATGGTGTCTGATCCAACAGGACTAGAATCCCCAACCACTGCTTTCCAAACATGTTCAGAGGTTCAGCGATATATCCCCCAGCAGTAAATAGACAATGGAAAATAAGAGGTAAACCTCCTCCCCTGAACTCACAAACACCGGGACTGGCAGACAAGCGGGAGAACCAACACAGCAGCAAGCGGCAAGCAGCATAACACACAGCAGTCCTCTGCAGTTCAGCAGCACAGTAAAACCACGGAGCCACGAATACAGCAGGTCTCAGGGAGCGCCAAAACAGGACAGTCAGGCAGGGGGTACCCCAGGAAACAGACGAACTACCCCAACATATGTTTTGCCGTGTGATGAGCTTTTTCTTAGAAACTGCCATAAGGCAGTCTGCTCGCTCAGCATGCGACTGTACGGTCTGCGGTACCATGGCCCCAGCCTTTGGCTGCGCTTGTAGCAATGCAACATCGCGTCAAAACAAATGCATTTCTGCCATTGAGTGCGCCTATAGTAAGCACAACGTGACGGAGGAACAGCTTGGTCGCGATCGCTGGAAGTCATCTCAATTTAATTTTTCCAGCGACCGTAGCCTGACGTCACCGGCACTATAAGCGTAGCCTTAGTGTTTTCTACTATTACTTTGTAATTAAGTATTATATTCTCTGTGGAAATATACTGATATTGTACGTCCACTCAACATTTCTTAGCGTTCTCTGCTATGACTTTGTAATGAAGTAAAAAATATTCTCTATGGCATACCCAAGTGACATTTATTCTGTATTTTACCTATGAGTGCTGGAACCCAGTTGGAGCTTTAAGTAACTGTAAGCTTTACTTGTGTCTCAGGGGACTAACTTTCAATTGAGTCCAGTCAGATTTATTGGAAAAGGGAGGAATGGTTTATTAAAAGGTGGGAAATGTTATGATCTCTGAAATGTAACATTACAATAAACAACTTATTTTGTTCTTGTTTGATTGTTGCAGAGGAGCCTGGTTCAATTCCCGGTGTCGGCTCCTTGTGACCTTGGGCAAGTCACTTTATCTCCCTGTGTCTCAGGCACCAAAAACTTAGATTGTAAGCTCCACGGGGCAGGGACCTGTGCCTGCAAAATATCTCTGTAAATCGTAAAACTAGCAGCGCTATACAAGAACATGCTATTATTATTATTTCTTCTCTGTGTCATTTCATGGACTGTATTTAATTGAATGTGACGTATTACCTTATAATTAGATTTGTAGATATTCTTGTATATTCTAAAGTTACTCTTTGGGTTTTTGGCATTTACTGCAGTTGTAACATTGAGCGCATGAGGTCTTATTACAGTCTGTGCCACCTTGTAGTAAAATATATGTACTGCAGGCACAAGATTTAATATATAATATACAATAAGCCATCTGGTGGTAGATTCAGGTACTTCATATAACCAGAATAAGAACAGAAGAACAATGTGTAATTTCAGTGCATAAATAAGTAAATATATGAATATCCTATTATCGTGATCCTTATTTCAATTGCTAAACTACTACAAATAGCAATAAATGGTGATTTTAGTGATTTACTGTGACACCAGTACTGTAAGTAACTTAAATTAATCAAATGATGATATTGAAGTTAATTACTGTATGTGGGAAAAAAAGGCAACAAAACACAGCTCTAAAAGAACACAATAAAACCGTCCTATTGGTTCCTCTGAATGAATCTTCTCAGAAAATGGGGAGCACCGGTTTCCAGCCCAATATAATATAAAAAGAAGAAAATATATAGTGTAATACAGCACATACACTGCCAGTGTGTTTTGTGCGAGACTTCGATCATTCAACTCACATGGCCCCAACTCTGGGTCTATTGTGTGATCATTTTTACTGGGCATATCTGTCCAGAGTTGTACAAATGGCAGTTATACACTGTATGGATTTGTGACCAGTGTGTGCCAAGAAAGACCCTCCCCAAGAAGACCACCCCTCTTGTGAATATAACCAGTAATGGACCGCTGGACCTGGTGTGTGTGGACTTCCTGCTAGTAGGACCCAACAGTAGAAATATTGGCAATATCCTGGTGGTCACTGACCATTTCACGCAGTTGGCCCAAGCTATCCCAACCAAGGATAGGCGAGCAACAATCATCAGATGCAAAAGTTGGAGTGCGACTCCCAGGAACTACATGCGGGGTAGAGAAAAAAAAAACAAATATTGCAACTCTGTATAATACAGTGTGTACTGTCAGGTAGAAGGGTAATAGATGTGTTAACTGGATAAAACAGGCATGTTCTGTACTCAAATTAGGCAATCAGCAGTTAAACTTTGAAAATACATCAAGGCTCAGGGTAGAAAGGAATACTGTATTTTACATTCAATGATGTTGAAAGGATGTCCAAGATCACTTTAAACTTGCAGGTATGTCAGATAATCTATGCTACAGGTAAAGAGTAGGCAGTAAGACCACCCAGGGTCACAGTGTGGATGCCACCGCAGACCTCCACCGGTGCTCCGATCCAAGTTCCTAATCCACCTGTGATAGGGGCCCACTATCTCCTGTTTACTCAATAATTCCCTCTTGGCTTCAATGCAACAGTCGCATTTCAGTCACCCCAAAAATTAGCAATGAATAAATAATACATATTCGTTTATCTTGTTTTATGTTGTAGAAACAGCTGTAAGATAAATCACAGTGGTCAACCCAAGAATTAGGACATGCATTGACCCCCAGCTTGAATGATATTGCAAAAAGCTTTTAGCAGTGTCAATCAATACCATAGTACATTTTAATTATACCATAGCCATTAATAAATAGCATTCCTATAGGGAAAAGTAAACCAGTAACCCTGTCACCCCAAAAATTAGGCTATGCATTGCATTGATCCCAAGCTTCAATTATGTTGCTAAAAGCTTTTAGTAGTGTCAGTCAATACTATAGGATTGTTAAATGATACCATAGCCATTAATAAGTAGTATCCCTCTAAGGAAAAGTAAGCCAGTGACCCTGCCACACCAAAAACGAGGACATAGTCACGTATATAGTCCCATTACATTCCATATAGTTAGAGACTAGCGAGTCTATATGGTAAAAACATGTTTTCTAGTAGACTGTAGTACTAGCATGAAAGGTGGTGGATGTATACTTACAATTAAATCTTCAAAAAAAAAAAAAAAAAACTAGTATACGACTGTGTAATCCTCCCTGCCCGACTCCCTAGAGAGGGTACATTGAGGTAGTCGTGTGTTTGACATCAGCGACGATTTACCTTGGTGCTGTCTGTAGTCAGCTGGGCAGTGGAAAAGATGGGCACCAGGAGTTTTTATAGTACAACTTCAATCTTTATGTTCCCATGTTTAGGAATATTACCGTCCGTTCCATGTAGATTGACATGATCTACTTCATTTCATTCATACCATGGTCACTCTTGTAATTTGACTTCCCTGAGTGGCCACTCAACACTCATGGGAGGCACATTTACTTGATTTAGAAGCATTTTCCTCTTGTAGCTAAAAAAGGGGGCTAGGTGCACATCTCGAGGGTCACTTTTACTGTGGCCCCTACTGAGATCCTGGCCTATTCTCTGTAACATTACTGTTACCTTCCAGCCCTGTTCTGGAACTGCTACTTCCTAAAAGGGCACTAAATACTGAGGATGAGGACCGGCTTGTAGGGCTGATCCCCAGCTTTTCTGCTTTGCCCACTGAGGCATGTCTGCATCCCCATTAATGGAACATGCTCTTCTCCACCCCCAGCTCAATATACAATCCCCCACAAAATACATACCAAAAGAGCTACCCACCACCCAAATACACACAAACTCCCCCACCCCAAAATACATTCAACCCACCACAATACATACAAATCCCCCAAAAAACACAACCCCTCTCCCACTCCCCAGATGACGGGAGAAGCCACCGCCAAAGGTAAGCTGATTTGATTGTGCGTAACTTCATAGGAAGCTCAAGAACCGGTTAAAAGGTGGACAAAGAGAGTTGCTCCAACACCTATGATACTTGGATAAACGCCATCTTCATTGTTGCGTCTGTGTACTTAATATGCACACCTGAATATGAAATATGACATCGTTTTAACTTTTGCATGAGAACAAATCAGTCTTTTGCAACTCCTAACCATGAAGTGTTTGGCATCATTTGATTAGTCTCATTGCAAACTGTTACAAATATCTATTTGTTCTTGTTGGAAATTGTGGTCAGGTCCAGGATATTTCACATTTAATAAATGTACACACTTTTGGAACTGTCGTGCTTGCCATGCCCTCCGATATTCTACAGAACACAAAGGCATCACTTTCAAAGTTGCATTTAAAAGGTTTCTGTTTATTCTAGTGTCAGGACAGTACTATTTAAATCCTCCCCACTTGCAAACAAATGTTGAACCCAGATTCTCTTAGTCCTCTAAAATAGATGAAACTAGGCCTAGTGTGGTCTGACAAGCCATAAAAACAATTGTTGTATTTTTAAAACAACGTTAACCTTGTGTGCCAGATTAATTAAAATACTAAATATCTCATTACCATGAGACACCTTGTATGATAAAATTATATTTTTTAGGCTTGCACATTCATGAAGTTGGCTCAGTATTTCTCAACATTTGTAGAACAGATATTTCTGTTGACTGTGGTCTATCTTGATACCTCAAGAGTTGCTACTATTCACAGTTATAAAAGTCATAGAATTGATGCAAAAGTATATGCCAATTGGATTAAATTTGTATAGCATTTGTAACTCAGTTGGTTTCTAAAACGTACTGTATCTAGCTGTTTATTTGCTACCATAAGATAAACAGCTATAAACCTTCAGCGTTTTAGTTGTTTGTTTCCAGCTTTTTCCTAGCTGCATAAAACTAATGAGCTTATGGATATTAGCCCGATGTGTATCAATTGTGTTTAAATAATAAAGTAACAAGATCTCGATCATTTCAAATCTGCTACGAATAAGCTTATAGTTCTAATCTTGCTGTTTGTTTCAATTTGTAATTCTATTGCTACATTTTCTGAATTTCTACCAACTGGCATTTCATTTCTCTATTTAACTTGAGCTTTACAGAGTTAAAAAGGCTGTTTTGTTTACAAGAATGTTGTCTTGAACGAGAGTTTTATTTATAGCCATGTGCTTTTCATTACGGCTCTGTTCTTTCGGCTGCTAAGTTTTTTTTTTTTCTATTGCTTTTGTATTTCTCTGTATAGCTAGAGCCTGAGAGTTATGAGGCGATCTAGTGAGATAAATTCTGTCTCTGAACAAGTGTTTTCTTTAGAGACATATGCTTTTCATTACTGCTCCATTTGTTAGCAAACACTGGCCACTGATGATGACATCACTATACCAACATCATCCAAACATGACTCGTGTTTCGCAACTAAAGTGCTTCATCCAGGTCTTGAAGCTCCGGATTAAGCCCTTTAGGTGTAGCTTGAATGTCAATTAAAAAAAAAGTGTCAGTCAAATTAAATCAATTAAAAAATTTAACCAATGGTAAATTAACCCGACAAGATGCGGCCACTATTACGCTAGTATCTGTGTGACAATTGCCAAACTTGATTTTACCCAAAACTGGTAAATGTGATAGTGTTAAACCGTGCAAGTTGTATAGATACAAATATGGTGCCAGTATCTGTTTAGTATTGTTGTACAACTATCAAACATTATTTTAACCAAAACTGGTATAATCTGGCGGTGTACTACAGGCAGTTTTTGTACAGAGACTACAGTACATTGTGTTAGTATATGTACACATGGAGTCTCTGGTTCCGTCGCTTCAGCCTGTCGCTGTCTGCTGTTGAACCTAAGCTGCACCGTGCATTGCAGGTAAGGAGACTTAATGGTCCATCGGATTAACTCAGCGTTTTAATGGGACTCGCTGTGTGAATCCTACCAGGCTGCTCCTGTCTGTAAGAGACGCACACTAAGATTGACTGATTCAGTCTCTTCCTGCACGCCTCTAACCGGCGATCATGGGGCTTTTATTTTAATGACATTCTAGCAGGGGGTCGCCGGAGTTGAATCGCATTAATTTCAGGTCCGGGGACCCCCTGCTTTTCGAGATGCAGGCCCCATTATGGAGTGGCACTATCCCAGCTATGTTTAAATTCTCCCCCGTCACAGCTCACGTTATCTGGAGATTTAAACAAAGCAGAGAGATAACGGGACCTGTAACTCGGGAAGCAGGGGTCCCCGAGGCTGAAATCAATGTCGATCAGCTCCGGAAACTCCCTGCTACAATACTCTTATTAAAATAAAAGCAGCTTCATTACCTTAGCGGATAGCCTTAGACGCAAATGGCGGACGTTGCCATGACAATAGGACGCCTTATGATGCCGAGGCGTCATGTGGTGCCCCGCTGTCATGGCAACGACATCACATAGCGTCTCGTCATGGCGACAGGCATCAAGTAGCGTCCGGTTGTCATGGCAACATGGTTCCATTTGCCATCGCACAGCCATGTTGACGATATTTGCAGGGGGAGATGCCGCCACCCAGCGACACGAGCCTGAAATCCGTATTCTCTGGGTCAAATCCTGTGGTGGCAACCCTGGCTAACACCAAAGTATACTGCAGCTGCACAGCACAATCTGGCTGGATAAAACACATTTATTTTTTTCAAAGCATTTGATAAAAGAATGAGTAAGTTCTGCACATGTATTATATGATGACAGATAAACGATAGGTCAATGAAGTTATACATTTATTTAAAATAAACATTTTGTACGAAGAAGTTGACATCATAATATAAATCCGTCATGAGCCAACTACCGAATTAGTTCAGAACACATCACACACTTTCCTCAACTAGGCACTTTAATTAGTAAACAAGTTATATCACAAAATGGATAATCAGCTGAACAGACTGCACATGCTTAATTTGTGAAATTAGCCGACAATGTGGGGGTCAATATTATCACAATACTCAACACACAAACAAATCTCATTGAGAACACTGGCACTGAAAGTCAAACAGATTTAATGAACAATAAGTAAAAAAAAAATAGAATTTAGAACAATTCTCAATCTTATCTCCTCTATATTTGTGGAAGCAAGGAAAGATAGTGTGGGGTACTTTCTCCAAGACCCACTGAGGTCCAATGTTGGTGGTGTGCCAAGTTGCCATGATACTCCTGATAGATCATTTATCTTCACAAAATCTTACATGAACTCTGCTATATATACACACTTAGTGACTATAGCTGTATACTATGACATTAAAAAAATCTAGTCTAGCTACTGATAATATGAAAGAAGTCATATTCAGAAGTTTAACATGCAAAGACACACGTTAAGTTTGGTTTGAAGTTTGTTAATATAGAATGCCTTTAATATGTACAAAATGAAAGATCAGTAAACTCTTTCCTTTCCTCTATAAACCAGATTTGTATTTATTAATATTCCTGAGTGAATGGTGGCCTCGTGGCTTTTTCAGGTGAATGCAAACACCTCATAATAGAACTTCAGGAGTTCTGAAATGTCAACTTCATAGGGAACGGGATAAAACGCAGAGAGGGAAGACTGTACCGGGGAATTAGGATAAGTCCAGGTGAGAAACTGGACTGTTTAGATCCCTACTCATTCTGCTGTGAAGGCATCTTCTTCTTTTTTCAAATAGTTTTATTAGGCATTGGTACAACAGATGATTTACAGTTTCATTACATCGCCTAATACATAAACGTTTTAACTTTTTCTGGGGTAAAGAGGGGGCAACCTTGGTTGTCCCAGAATAGGAGGTCCTCCGAGAGTGAGGACAGAGGGGTCGGGGGGGGGGGGGGGGGGGGTAGGAGGGAAAGGGGGGGGGGAACTTCACATCCTGGAGACCCTGTCCCTGTGACCCTTGGTCCTACTGGGCCGACATAGGGGTTCGGAGGAATCTGGTTTGCACTTATGCGTGATTTCTACCTACCAGGGCTTTCATCTGTTGAGAAGCCACCAGGGTTCCCATATCTTATCAAAGGCGATAAGCTTTTGCCTTAGCATAGCCGTCAGCTTCTCCATTATCATCACTTCACTGACCCTTTTTTTAATGGACTTTTTGGATGGTGTGGTTTGTCTCTTCCAGGAGGCCGCTATCTCACATCTGGCCGCAGTTAGAATATGGGAGATTAATTTCCCAGTTGTCCGGACAATACCTGGTATTGGCCTTGCAAGTAGGAAGGTCAGCGGTTCTATAGGTAATTCTAGGTCTGTGACCTCTTTTATCAAATTTTGGACCTTAGCCCAGTACTTAACAATTTCCGGACAGGTCCACCAGATGTGGGCCATGTCCCCTCTATGACCGCAGCCTCTCCAAGTGAAGGCATCTTCTTAATGAAGCTTTATAAAACATTCACTTCTATGCGACGGAGAAGAAGTCTTCACATCCTATGGAATAAGAGCCTGAGTATCAGATGCAGACAATTTTCAGGCTGAAGCTTGCGCTTGTGAGGGGGCTGTACCTCACTCATTTAGCATCTAGTGACCATCATTGTCTATTCAACAATCTCTAGACTTGGGGTGGCCCCCTTGTTTTGCTCCGATGTTCCATTGAAATGACGGTTACATCAGGATTTAATTTTTTTGGGGTGCATCTCACACTAACACTTCTTTGGCACATTCTCCAAATCGGCACCTAGGCAATAAGTTTGATGGTTCATTTTCCATCAAATCTCACTCAATCTCGAATGTTGCCCATCAGACAATTTTCCTTTTCCCATGGAGATGACCACTGCGAGGATTAACATGTCCTATTCTAACTACTTTAGTCCAGGCTGAATACATCAAAGTAATTCTGCAACATTGTGTTTACTTTAACATCCATAGTAAAGCTTTCCTGATAGTTTTCTACTATAACTGATTGACAGACTTATTTTTAAAAAGTAACAAAAAAAACTTGCGTCTTATTTTTATTTCAGTACATTTTAATAATAAAAATAATTGCCTGATTTCCTGGCACATGCACCTGAGTATTTGTACAAATTACCATATATTTTCTAAATAAAAGACAAAATTTCTAATCTACTACTATTTAGGCTAAAAAAAACGCATATGTTGTGTTAAAATGTGATACAGTATCTATTTGTGAAATGTATTTAAAATGTTGTTACAGAAAAATGTTAAACAATGCCGTCCCTTATGCTTCATATTTACTGTTGTCCGCTGGAGACAATCTTCCAATTTCTAATTCTTATTTCCCGATTTTTCGAAAAACATGAAATCCTGCGGGAGAAAAAAATAAAAAATAAATATTTGTTTAAAAACAATGAACCAGAGGGGAGTGAAGCTTTCTGCAACTGTAAATAGTCTTATGGGAGTAATCCAAGGGGGCACACTTTTTTTTTTTTCCAAACTTTTTTTATTAGGCAGATATAAAAAGTACATACACAGAACGATATGCATAGCCTAATACCAAAACATTTTTATATTTTTTGGGGGAAAGGGTGGCAAAACCTGTTGCCCGAGGCAAGTGGCCTACGATAACGGAGAGGCCAAGAAAGAGGGGGGGGGGGGTAAGAGAGAGAGAGAAAAGAGTGTGTGTGTGGGGGGGGGGGGGGGGGATTGTCTACCCTGGTCGCTGGTCTCTCTTTTGGACGAACTTCACAGAGGTACTGATTGTCAAACTCTTCTTTATCCGTATTGCCCTATCTCCTTGTTTCTACCTTGGTGAGCTTGACTCGTTCTGTATGATTATCCATGGTTCCCAGATTTTATAGTAAGCTGTCGTTTTTTGCCTAAGGTGCGCGGTTAGCTTCTCCATAAGCAGTACTTCATTTATCCTGTTTTTTAGTTTAGTCATGTAAAGTGGGGACACTTTCTTCCAGGAAGCCGCCGACCTCACATCTTGCCGCTGTAAGGATGAAGGAGACCAATTGCCTCACTGGACGGTCAATTTTTTCCATTGGCCTGGCCAGTAGGTAGGTCAGTGGATCAATAGGTATGTCGTGGCTAGTAACCTCTTTTAGTAGAATTTGGACCCTTTCCCAGTACTTCTTAATTTCCGGACATGTCCACCAGATGTGGGCCATGTCACCCCTTTGTCCACAGCCTCTCCAACATAAGTCAGAAGCCAGAGGGTAGATTTGTTTTAGTCTCACTGGAGTGAGGTACCAGTAGAACATTATTTTGTAAATGTTTTTTTTGGTTGTGGTGCATATGGAAGTTCCTGAGGCTACTTCCCAAATGTCTTTCCAGTCCTCTCTGTTGATATCTATATTCAGGTCCGCGGCCCATTTTTGCATGTAAATCATGAGTCGGAGGGTCCGCTGATGTTTCCAATTCTGTGTAAATCTTTGATATTAGCCCTTTTTGTTGAGAACTATCTCTACATAGTCTCTCAAATTTAGTGAGGGGGAAATTCTGGATTCGGGGATATTTTCTGGGCAAAGTGTCTAATTTGGAGATATTTCAATGTGTCCAATTGTGGTATATCGTATTTAATACGTAAATTTTGGTAGCTTCCCTAGGCTCAGAATGTCTCCGATCACCCTGATCCCCTTTGATTTAAATTGATCGTATAATTTAGAAGCGCATACAGGGGGGAATTTGGGGTATTAAAAATTGGTGTAAGTTGTGAGCAGGGGGACGCAAGTCTGTACTTAGTCTTGGCTTTCAGCCAGACCTCCCAGGTATGGCTCATCGCTCCCAGTTTGAATTTGTTGAGATGCATATCTCCTCTCTCCAGGCTCCATAGGCACGCTTGCAGAGAAGGCATTTTGGCATAGTGTGATTCTATTTTGAGCCAGCATCGTTGTTCAGGGTCAGCGTTCCATATGGCCGCTTGT
Organism: Ascaphus truei; assembly: GCF_040206685.1. Lineage (NCBI taxonomy): Eukaryota > Metazoa > Chordata > Amphibia > Anura > Ascaphidae > Ascaphus > Ascaphus truei. The sequence goes on from NC_134496.1 coordinate 33,573,312, forward strand.
TTAAGTTGGGCTGCCTGGTAATATTTGGAGATGTCTGGGACACCCATACCTCCCCTCGCTCTAGATGCCAACAGTACCGATCTGGCTACCCTGGGTCTTTTGCCCTGCCAAATAAAATTGAAGAGTCTGTTTTGGATGTTCTTTAGTTCAGAACCAGGAATGTGGACCGGTAGAGTTTGGAAAAAATATAATAATCTAGGGAGTATGTTCATCTTTACCGAAATCATTCTTCCGATCCAAGAAATCTGGTAACCTTCCCATTTATCCAGGTCTCTCGTGATTTTGCCAAACAGAGCCGGATAATTATACTGATATAAGGACTGGTAGTTCTTTGATACATTCACTCCCAAGTATTTAATGTATGAAGAACTCCATCTATAACTAAAATTCAATTTAAGCAATTTCACTTCTGGTTCTGGAAGACTCAGGTTAAGGGCTTCCGACTTATCACTATTTATCTTGTATCCAGATATTTTGCCGAAATCTCCTAGTTCCCTTTGAAGGTTAGGAAGGGAAGTTTGGGGTATGGATAATGACAAGAAAATATCGTCCGCAAAAACCGAGATCTTGTAATTCGTTTTTCCTATTTCTATGCCTTGGATATTTATATTGTTTTGTATTTTTGACGCCAGAGGCTCGATAGTTAGTGCAAAGAGGAGGGGGAATAGTGGGCACCCCTGTCTCGTACCATTTTTGATTTGGAATCTTTTGGTGTTCCCACCTGGCAGTCTTACGAGGGCCGATGGATTTTGGTATAGGGCGCAGACCCCTGTTAAGTAGGATTCTTTAAAGCCAATTTTTTCCATTGTGGTATTTAGAAATTGCCAATCAATTCTATCAAATGCCTTCTCTGCATCTAAGCTCAGAAGCATTGCCTTGGTGCCTGTGAGGTGCACGTGGTTAATTATATTGATTATTTTGCGGGTATTGTCCGAGGCTTGACGCCCCGAGACAAACCCTACTTGGTCCAGATTTATTAACCTAGGTAGTATTGGGTTTAGCCTGTTAGCTAGGATCTTGCTATAAAGTTTAAGATCGTTATTCAGGAGGGAAATTGGTCTGTAACTCCCACATTGCATAGGGTCCTTTCCTTCCTTATGTATAATAGCAATGTTTGCCAGTGACATTGACGAGGGAATTGGGTTTCCCTCCTTGAATGAGTTAAACACATTCAATAGGTGTTTGGACAGTATGGGTAAAAACTTTTTATACGCATTAGTGAACCCGTCAGGGCCAGGGACTTTGGAGGTTTTCAGTGTTTTCACTACTGCTGTCAGTTCTGCTTTTGAGATTTTGGAGTTAAGGGCGGAGTTTTCATCCTCTGTTAGTGTGGGAAGGTTGCAATCATCAAGGTAGTTTGTGATTACCTCTGATCTATTGGGCTCCAGGTCGTTACTCTGTTTCCTTAGATTATATAATTTGGTGTAGAATTTGGTGAATTCTTCGGCTATTTCTCTTTCGTTATATATTACTTCACCAAACGTATTCTTGATCGCCGTTATTTGGGATCTTTTTTGCACTCCTCTTAACTTGCTAGCCAGAAGTTTATCGGCCTTGTTGCCTTTATCGTTATATTTTTGGTTAGTCCATTTAAGGGCTTTTTCTACATTTTCCAATTGAATTTGTTTAAGCTCAGTTCTATTAGTAGTCAGATGTTTATATATTTTTTTTGTGGGGTTTGCTTTATGTTTTTCCAAATCAAGAATTTTGTCTGTTAATATTTGTATCCTCTCCATTTTAACTTTCTTTTTGTGGGAGGCAATTGAGATTATCTTACCTCTAATTGTGGCCTTATGGGCTTCCCACAATATTGTTGGGGATGACACTGAACCACAGTTAACATTGAAATACTCCTTGAGGGCTTTTTTGATTTCTTTCTCTACTTCGATATCATTTAATAGGGAGTCATTCAATTTCCAATTGTAAGTGACCGTTTTTGTAAAAGGTATTGAAAGTGTTAAAGTAACTGGGGCATGGTCCGACCAAGTTATCAGTCCGATATCCGAGTTAGTGGCGGCCTCTAAAATGTTCTTGGTAGCAAGAAAATAGTCGATACGTGAGTAAGTCTGGTGAGGGGGGGAGTAAAAGGTGAAGTCCTTCTGTCCTTGGTGGTGGATTCTCCATATATCCAAAAGGGAGAACTCTTTAATTATTTCTTTCAATTTTTTCCCAGTTTTATGTGATTGGGCGGAGGGCAAGCAGCCCGGGTTGAATGATTTATCTTCAATGGGGTTTAATACCATATTTAGGTCTCCTCCTAATATTATTGAGGACAAGTATTCAGGGTCCACACCTTCTAGTACTTTAAGGATTCGTTTTGGTTTTCATTTGGCGCGTAGAGATTGATCAGGGCGATCGGAGAGCCAGCCAGAGATCCATACACCACTAGAAATCGCCAGCGAAACGCGTTGAGTGAACTAGCAGCAGTTCAGAAGTGTGCCCCGAATGCCCCAGAACCCGTGTGGATCCATTCTGTGTTCGATCACGAAACCGGAAGTGACGCGACGGGCCGAACCGGAAGTGACACGACGCGACCTCGGGAGAGGGGTGGATGCTGTACACCTATGCTGCGCATCAATTGTTACGTGTCTAAGCACTTGTTGCTCATGTAAGTGCAATAACAATTGCCGTTTTTGAATATATCATCAGTGAACATACAATGTTGCACTAGAGTTGTCTTTCTTTCATTCTGTTGAGGGTTTGTCCTGCTGACATCAGGGAGTGTTCACAAACAAGATCCCCCTGCACATTGCTGAGTCTTCTCACCACACTATTTGCTATTCAATGCTGTATTACCACTGGGAGAATGTGAGTCCCCAATCATGATTCCTGTTTGATTTGCTGTATTTGTTTAGATATACTGCACCATTTTATATCTTCTTCCCTATATGTATGGTGATACCTGCGCTCCCCACAAGCTTCTCCTTACTATTGAGTACTTAGCCAGGTCCTCAGCCAAGCGTTACACAGCGGAACACGGTTTCTTCATCTTACACATTATGAGAGATCCCCTCGGCAGCATTTAACCTTATAGGGAGGGGACCAGAGTTTGAGGGTACAGTCTCTAGTTCTCACCACGACTCTCCTCGGGTTTTTCCAGCTGCCCGGACCTCGGAGGGCTCTCGTCTCGCCCAGAGAGGCTCAAGGGTAAGTGGCATGAATGTCCCGCTGCTCGCTCAAGGGGGGAGGAATGTGGGGGGGCGAAGGGGGAATGTGGGGGAGGGAAGGTGGATGAGGGGGTCGGAAAGGTGGATGAAGGGGTGCAACGCTAAATTGTCAAATATCTCCATGTTTATTTGAATAATATAACGAGGGATGGGCCAACTTTGCGGGAACTGGTGGTGCGCACCGGGACTTCTTAAAATAGAAGGGGATAACCAACGGGGAGTGCCGGACAGCGGGTCAGGGGATTGAGAGGGGTGAAGGGCATGTCCCTCACCTACCCTGATGGGAGAATCGTCCTGATCATCGTCTTCCCCTCCCCGGCCGCGCCACACTCCCCTCCTTGCTCCGGGCTCCGACATATCCGGACGGGCTCTGCTTTCACCCTCAGCTCGCATTTAAACAGAGATCTCCAGGATATCGCGAGGGTATCGCAGGCACGCATCACAACTCCCGAGAGCTCCCGTCAACAACGCGAGACTCAGGAGACCTCTCGCCGCAGTTGGGGAGACAGCAGGGAGGGATTCTCCCGTCCTCCTGCAGCTACACGGAGGGGGTCATGAAGGGCGATTCGGGTGGCTGCGGTTCCTGGATCAGCGGAGACGACGGCCGATCAAAAAGGTAGGCAGCCAGATAGCCCAATTTTTTTAAATTTTTTTTTATATATATATATATATATATATATATATATATATATATATATATATATATATATATTTTTTCCCATTTATTTATTTATTTTTTCGGGGGTTGCTCAGATAGTTATTTGTTTTTTGTATGGTGGAGAGCGGCAATTCTCTGAGGCTCGTGCAGGGCCGCCCCCATTCTCTTCTTGCTCCCGATCGGTTGGAGACTCAAACCACCTCCGAGGGGGGGACAGGCCAAGTGCCTGCGCAAACGGCAGCATATCCTCCGGGTGCCGAAGAGTTAGGAACCGTCCTCCTTTATTTGCAATTAATTTGAAGGGAAACCCCCACCGATATATAATTCCTTTTTCCCGCAATAGGGTGGCGAGGGGTTTCATCTCTTTCCGGCGATGGATCGTAAGCCTCGAGAGGTCATTGAACATGAGGAGGGTTTCCTCTTGGAAGATTAGGGGTTCCCTTTCCCGGCAGGCCACTACGATGCTCTCCTTGGAGGAGTAGCTATGCATCCGCACAATTATATCCCGCCTTCTCTTCGGGTCGTCCGACTTAGGGCCTAGGGCACGGTGCGCCTTGTCCATTTCCAGGTCCTTCTCCTCCATGTCTCCGCAGACCATGGAGAATTCCAGCAGGTAGGGTTTGATTTGAGCGGGTGAGATCGACTCAGGGACATTGCGGACGCGCAAGTTTTGCCGTCTGTCCCGGTTTTCTTGCTCTTCTTGTCCTTCTTTGAGAGCTATTATTTCCTCCCCTAGCCGGATTATCTCTGCCTCCGCCGCGGTCAGCTTTTTCAGAGTTCCCTCCGCTTTGGTTTCAATCTCCGCCGTCCGTTCCGACAAGTTAGTAATCTCCTGCCTTATGTCTTTTACTGCCTCCTTTATGTCTGCTTGTAGGGACATGTGGAGCTTTGCGTGCATGGCAGTAAATAGTTCTTCCAGGTATAGTCGGGTCACCGGTTCGTCTGCCTCTGGGCTCTCCCTATGTTGCACCCAGCCACTCGTGGTTACTGCCGGGCCTCGTGCTCCGCCGCCATCTTGCTTTTCGCCCGGCTCCTCAGTTCTTTTCTGGGGCGTCGAAAAGTATCTAGAGACCCCTTGACTTGTGGGTTTTTTCCCCTTGTTGGACATTCTTTATTCCCTGGACCTCTCAGAGAGCCAAAAATATTTAGTATATTCGAGTGGAAAGGGTGATTTCTGTTGATTATGTGTAAGCGGGTCCACGGAGCTCCACGCTTACCCGTCCATACTTGGTGACGTCACCGGAAGTCCCCCCCCCCCCCCCCCCCCTTTTATTTTTTTTTAACATATTGTAGGATTAAAAGTAGGGTGTTTCCGGAACTGAATCCCATTAATTTCAGCTCAACCCCCCCCTGCTTGCAGAGACACTTACCTCCGAAGGGGGTTGCCGGTATCTCTATGCTTTTTAAAGCTCTGCGCCCCTGTGGGCCAATAGGAAGTCGCACTGGATGAGGTCACGGCTCCCTACTGGACGGCAGGGCGCGGGAACGTTGAAAAGCGGCTGCTATGTGACCCCTCCTAACGAGTCGAAGCAGCTGCCCGCACCCCCCGTGAAAGTATCTCCGGAAGCAGGGGGTCCCCGGAGCTGAAATTAGTGGGGTTCAGCTCCAGAGATCCATTGCTTCCATCCTATGTTAAGAAAAACACAAAAAAGGTGCTGCCCTACTTGGATTGACTCTTTAATACAGTCTTGAACTACGATACCTGCATTTTAATGCTACACAAGGTACTGATATCTAGAGACTGGCACTTTTTTTGGCCAATTTGGATCCGCAGCGGATCCTCAAAAAGGGTGATTGGCGCTTTGCGTTTTTTTTATTATTATTACCAATACACAAGAATCCAACAGATTGCGGAATCTGCAGATTGGATTCTACACATCCGTCCACGGGTTGTATCCAATGGCGGTTTTTGATGAATCCGCGTGGATTAAAACTGACCAAATCAGTTAGCGGATTTTACAACACAACATTGTCGGGAAAATGCAAGAACATCCGGGAAAAGGAATTGGGTGGATTCGCCCATCTTCACTGACATGCCCGATCCTTTAACTTCTTTGGTTTCTTATTAACGTATGCTGTCTGCCAACATGGTACAGAAGCAATGGATACTTTTTTTCCCTTCCAGAAATCTGGTGATTTTTTTTTGCATAACTTCAGATTTGATACTACAAGATGTCTTAAATGGGTGTTTTGCACAATACAGTATAAGGCCCTTATGCTCTGATTTAATATGCTGTGAAGCCATATTTACCTTGCTCTGGAGGATTTTTAGCTCAATTTTTTGGAACTTCGTGGCATTATATTATAAGGCCCAGTGCCATGGGATATTAATGGAGCAGAAATCTTCAGATGCAAGGGGAAAAGGGTTTCACAGCATATACAGTAGTATAGGTGTCTGATGCAATACAGTTTAATGAGCAAGCAGCAGAGGGCAGTACAGTATTAAACATGTAATCTGATAGTACTGCTTATTCAAACATCCCTAACTCTTGAGAAATGCAAACATAAGCACAACAGGGTCCCAACCTTTTTTACATTGTGTACTCTGCTAGGGGGGGAGGGGGGGAGACTGGGTCGGGGATGGGGAGAGACAATGTTGGGGTTCGCCAGAATTTTATAAATAATTCTGGGGTTCCTTAACAAAAAAAAAAAAGTGGAAAACCATTGACAGTGATGTCTAATACCTCACATATACTTATATTAACCATTTTGTTTTGGTCAGAAGAGCCTACAACCCATTTCTCTGGAGAACAGGGGGTTAAATATTATTCTGAAAAAGTCTGTCCTGAATTAAGCCCCTTGTAGCCTTATAGTCCTTACACAACTTACTATAAGGAAGCAGGCACCCAGCACGACTGCTTTCATTTTCACATCAAGATCCATAGGAAACTGGACCCCAAAGTTGTCGGCATCTGTGAAACTTTCTTTTACAAGGCCAGTCCACTGCTTGGAAATCTTCCCGACAACAGAGGTCTCATCGAGTGACTTCAACTGGGTGTAAAAAATAAACAAATAAAATGATATTAGCCATTGTATAATTATTTAGCTGTAACTAAAAGTCATCCATTTTGACAAAGACCTACATAAATTCAATTATAGCGTACAGAGCTTTCAAAACCTCACTGGTATCTTCAGATCAAAGATCACGTTTCATAGTACAGTTAATGAAAAGACCCGTTACGTGATGAGTAATAAGACCAATGCCAAAATGTCCAAACCCCATTTCTGTTGCCAATAGTGGGTAACGACTGAGGTCCATTATTGACCTAACCATGTCTTAAATCAAAGTTAACAGATCTCTGTGGATCTGGGCCTGAAAGGGGTTATTCATTAAAAGTGAATTAAATGGAAGTTTCCGTGGGGTAGCACCCAATCAGCACTATCGCACTCTGATGAAAAACCCCGTAAGAGCGAGTCATTGGAAAAAGCGGTCTTTCCCGATCTTCCAAAAATCAGCTGTTACATGGAACATTGTTGTGATTTAATCCGAGTGCCCTGCGACGTATCCTGCGCGTCATTGGAGGGCCAGCACTCCAGAGGCCCCATCACGTACAGAGTACGTCATGCGCTAAATACCTGTTTTCCAATGGAGCAGTGAACACAACCGGAAGAGAAGTTGAGTATTTGCTACTTCTGTTCACATCATACTGCCCACAACAATGTGATTAAGGTCCGTAAGACCGGTGGCACCCAAAGGGTCAAATCAACAAACCCAGACAAGCGGTCTAAGATCTCCCAGGTCCTGAAAACCTTACTTTATGTGCCAGGCCCTTTTGGGAATCAATGCCTACCAATGGGAAGCCTCAATGCCATCAGAGTAGGTTCCAAAAGGACGACCTAAGAAGCCAGCTTTCATTTTAATCGCACACAAAAAGGTAACCATCTTGAGAAAACAGGGGGATAGGGGGATCTAGGAATAGCGCGGTTAATTGCAACAGGATCTACTAAATTCTGATTTTGTAAAAAAATTAATCAATTCCTAAAATGGGGGGGATTATTGCTTTTAATTACTCCTAGAAGAACATGGCATTATTGGCCCATAATGCCCTGTTCTGAGGGGATTATTACTATTGTAGGCTTTTAAAATAAAATAGGCCCTTTTGTATAGATTTATAAAATCGGAACTACTCTGAAGCACCTGTGTAGGAAAAAGAAGTAAAGAAGCAAATGAGGGGAGAGGCGATGGGGGAGGGGGAGAAAAGAGCGGTGAGGCGGGGGAGAGGGAGAGATATGGGGGAGTGGAGGAGGAGAGGTGAGTGAAGGGGGGGAGGAGACCAAGAGAGGCGAGGGGGGGAGAGATATGGGGGGAATGGAGGGGGAGAGGTGAGGAGGTGAGTGAAGGGGAGATGGGGGAAGAGAAGTTGGGGGACAGTGATTTGATCTACAAACAATAAAAACCAGATAAAAATGACCATAGTAGAAGCTATACAAGTTGTGGAAGAAATATTACATTGTTACTTGCAACAAAGTTACCAGCTGTGTGAGAGGAGACGGAGATGCAGCGGGAGAGGTATTTACATTTAGCAGTTTTAAATTTGGCAGTTTTTTTTATTTCAAGGTTCTCTGCGCGCTCCCCCTGCATTTCTGAAAGGTGAATTGGCAAGTTGCCAAAAAATTCCAGGCATTACTGAATGAATAATGCCCGGAATTCTAACCAGAGAGCAGGGATTTCAATAATGCCCGGAATTTTACCGTTTTAGCCTATAATGTTTGGTAATTCTGTGTGTTATATTATTCCAACATGAGTACATAGGATCATTCTTACCTCAAAGTTAACATCTGAGCAACAGCTACAAGGAACACAAGGTCCAGAGATTTTAAAGATATTTTCTTTCTTTTCGTTCTGAATTGTAAACTTAGGCAGACAAGGGTGCCAGTTCTGGTTTACGTAGCCAACTACTGTTCCTGGAGGAGCCTCCACTTCAAGCTATGTAGAAAATCCAAAATAAACAATATTAATTGCGGATAGGATTAAACAAAAGCAATGTGAACACGCGTCATTTGTCCAGGTGAATTGTTCATGAAAGTTGGAAACAGTCTGTGATATTTCTGTATCAAAGAATAACTTGTGCAAGTCTTGTAAACTGAACACGACTTAACAAAACTAGCATTAAAAGGAATGATTTCGCTTTTCGATAAGCCTAGTGCAACCTTTTCTAACAGAAATTCATTTGAATTGATTCGAAAGGGGGATAAATCGATAACCTGTGCTAGTGCCGATCGGGGCACTATGAGACAGCAACTCCTATTGAACAAAAAACAAAGACGTGAAGACGCTCCCAAATAATGACACGGTGAAGAAAGTGATAAAGTGATACAATGTACTCAAAATTGTGACAGTGTAATACTGTGGGAAAATGAGTGATCAAAATCTAACATACATACAGCTCAAAACCCTTTGATTAGAATTTGCTCCCAAATTCTTCCAGTGTAGAAATCAAACTTGGGGAGCACAAGTACCAAAAAAAAATAAACAAATAGTGCAATATTGCCACTTCAGAATGGGTCTATTAGGTAACCTATTACGAAATTCGCACTCAAGGTATCATTTCCAAACAGACATGTATCCATTGCGGCACTGATCAGCTGGACAACCTTTTAATCCCAGTTCCCACTGGATAGTAGATAGAAAGTAGAAATGCAATAGTGCAGATCAATATGGTAAAAGGAATTTGTAGTAGATTTCTCAAGGGGGAATACTCACACTTTGACAAAATAAAAAAACAGCAATATGTATTAGGTGGATGGATGGAGACTATTAGCAAGCAATCTCACTGCCGCTGCCTCCAGCGCCGATCTCTGCGTCCCTTATGGAATCCGCACATCATTTCCAGCGATACACAACTCAAAAAGTAAAGAACGTCTTCGGATTGGCAGCTCACTCCACTTCTCCTTCACAGCCTTTTCTCGATCACAACTCTATGCATTTCACCTAAGGCAGGGGTGCACAAACTGGGGGGGGGGGGGGGGGGGGGAGGGGCGGCGGCGTGATTATCGGCAGGGGGTTTACAGAGGCCCTGCACACTTCCTGAAGGCACTTAAATTAAATGTCGGGGGAGCAGCAAAGGCCTCTGTAAACTGAACTTACCTTGGTTCTGATGGCTTCTGGAGACGCGTCCCCATGGCAACGTGATGTCATGACGCTCAGAACGCCGGAACCAAGTAAAGGGGGGGGGGGCGCGGAGTGGGGGACAGCAGGCAGGGGGGCGCAGGAGAAAAAGATTGCGCTCCCCTGACCTATGGTACGACTTCCTCAGGAATTTTGATTGGCATTCTAATCTGTACGCTTTAAATACCCCAATTAGGATGTTGTCATTGGTAGAACTCCTATTGGTGCACTGATCTAATACCCAATAAAAATGCAGAGTACTAATAGCATTACTACACTGATCACAGATTGCATTACAGTTATGCACGGATTAAGGAGCCACCTTTCCCCCCCGTAATAATGGACACTGCGCAAGATGTAACGAAGATAGACTAAATGAGTCGAGTATTTCGCCACGTTCGGATCGAAAACGATTCAAGTGGGAAAGCAAGCGAGCTAAAAATAAAGAAATCTTTTCTTGGGTTTAAGAACATTGTAGATCAGTCAGCTGTTGGCATTGAGAAATAAATTGATTCTATCAAAAGTAAGGGGCTGAATTTATGGAAATGTCGAGGGCACGCCTACGATGGAGAAGCGGTTAGGAGTGGATTTTATTCTGGAGTTCCAGCCAAAATTCTGGGAAAGGAGGAAAATGCACAGTTTGTTCATTGTGCGTCACATAATTTAAATCTTGTCCTTAATAATTTGGCTCTTGGCATACCTGAAATTTCCTCGTTTACAGAAATATGGAGAGAATTTACTTTATTTTTGGACAAAGCATCAGGAGATGGACCTTACTTGAATCTTTCATAAACCCGGATAAAAATTAGAGCTTAAAAAGAATGTCAAACCAGATGATCAAGACACGATTTCCTACTTGCAATAAGATACAAATATGCTGAAATACTTAAAGCTCTGTCTAAAATCATTCTTATGGCGCTGAGTGAATGGAAGTGAAATCTTGTGCAAAAGAAGAACCCATCAATAGGAGTTTCGAAACGCGTTGGAAGGTTTTTTGGCCTCTCAGGGACACCGTAGCAGTGCTATCCAGGCGGTGACGTCAGCGGTGGAGCCGATCGACCGGACTCTGTTGGCAAGGAGACTACGAGCATTGAAGGCGATCCTCCCGCATCAACAGGCTGTTTCACCCCACGGCGAGCGGTGTCTTCTGATGTTAAAGACCATTTAACCATTGCGCATGTCCTACTCATGTCCGGTGAGTAGGATTTCAATTTTACCACGGCGGAGCAGCTCATCTTCCTCAAGCACAAGCGCTTGGAAGTTTTATATGCTATCATATCTGTTTGATTAATTGTTTTATAATAATTGTTTTATATTAATTGTTTTTTAGAATAAATGCTCTCATTATATATACCATACTATGTCCCTGGGTAATGCACTATTGTAGTGTTTTTTCGCTTTTTTGTCTTCTTTTCCTGAGGTTAATAGCACAAGACAAGAACTTTTGCACAAGATTTCACTTCCATTCACTCCTCAGCGCCATAGGAGGTTCCTTTCCACAGACTTCTCATCTGGTTGGGAGATTAACCTTCCAGGCAGCTAAAGGACTACCTTCATCGAACTCTGTATCACAAGTTTTATTTTGTACATCACTGTATTTTGTTTGCACGAGCGCTAATTGCACTTATTATTTCACCACTTTAAAATCATTCTTAGGAGTAATTCTAACGATGAAATACACGAAGCAAAGTCACTTAAGAAAATACTGGAACATTGAGTTTGTACTTCTTGTTGTAATACAATAAAAAATACTTCACTATCTGAACGAAGTACCTAAAATGTTAAGATGCCAATCTCTCCAAAGCGAGCAATATCATCAAGAATGCTAAAATCATTTAGGAATGACCTTGAATTAGCCAAACAATCTGCTGTAAATGTATGTGTCAAATGGCGGTTTGAACAGACATTTTTAAATATTTGCGGTCGTTTGATAAAATGCTTAATTGAGTGGGATGGCGAGGCGGGGCGCTGAAAGATTCCAAATTTATGTCTTTTATATATGTCTTGACATTGTTATTCAAAAACATATTGAAAGCGTGAGTGAATCAGATGAACCAGAATCAGGTGAATCAGAGATAGGAGCCGAAAAGATAGTAAGAAAGTACAGGCGAGATGTTACCGACCGATTAGCAGTGCAGCTCATTCCATATCGCTCGTGGCATGCCGAAACGTTCAACTGTAAAAGGATGTAGCTCATCTTCTCCTAATTGAAAATGCTGCGCTATCCCCCAGTTTTCCCGACCTTTGCACGGTGTTAATGTTATTTCTAACGATACCAGTCACTGTCGCAAGCTCAGAACGTGCATGTTCCAAAATAAAAAGTTATTAAGATTTAGTTGAGAAGAACCATGGGACAGGAAAGACTACACAGATTGAGTTTACTCTCTATTAAGAATGAGGCAGCGTGTCTGAGAAACGATATGGATCACATCATTGACGTGTTTGCTGAGCAAAAAGTGCGCCAACTGAACTTCTAAATTAAAAATAAATGGTGAGTATATGAGTAATCTATATTTTATATTTAATCTATATTTAATTTCCTTCTAACAGATTGAACAATATAAAGATGCAACATATCTATACGTTGAGTAAATAGGGGATATTATCCCTAAGTGCGTTGGTATATTTTTTTTTTTCTGAGTTCAATAATAATAAAAAAAATAATAAAATAAATAAATAAAAAAAATCGGAGGCGAATTTTTCTCCTGAATCTATGGAATACATTCACTAATAATGGGGCCCTGGAAATTATTTTGCCCAGTGCCCCGCGCATGTCTAGCTAGGCCTCTGCATACTCCTATTACATATGGCGGTTTTTTTATTTTGTCAAAGTGTGAGTGTGCACTCTTGAGAAATCTACTACAAAGATCTGCACTATTGCATTTCTACTTTCTTTCCTCAAAGATATCTACGGTTCAATGGGAACGGAGATTGAAAGGTTGTCTGCTGATGGATATAGGTCTGTTTGGTAATTATACCATGCGAGTGCACATTTTGTAATAGGTTACCTAAAAAAAACCATTCTGAAAAGGCAATATTGCACGATGTGTTCTATTTTTTTATACCTGCGCTCCCCAAGTTTGAAGATTTCTACTCGTACTGAAGTCAGTTTCCATGCGCCAACACGATCACCGGGTACGTCAAACGTGTATCGTGAATGAATAGCTCCCAAAGACCCCATTAAACACTTACTTTTTGTAGGCAACAAGGAAAGCAACACGAGTCACATCTGTAGGGTCTGGTTAGTCTAATTACTTCGCGACCTGCGTTATCAATAATGGTCATGGCAAAGGATCGGGCAGAGCCGCAGCAATTTCGGGTGCAGCAATCGTTTTGCTCTGCAGCAAAGTAGACTCGTTGACCAAGGCTGTTTTTTAGTTCATATTTGTTGTTTGTTTCAAACCCCGTCAAGACTAAAAAATAAAAAAAAAAATAGGGAAAAGTGAGTAACACCGAGAAAGCGTCTTCACAGCATTCAGAATAAGGACATTCTGCATGGCACAGAGATAGTAACTTATTACTCTGTGTGCATGGACATTTCTTTACTTCTGTTGATTTATGGATAGAAGTTATGCCACTGTTTATTCAGTTACACCTTTCATGTACATATATACTTCAATCTACTAAACTGCTCTGTTCTACACATCTTTTGTTACATATGTAATGCGCAATAACCATTAATAGCCAGAAGGTGGCAGAATTGCACAATCCCAATTCATTTTTCTAATCATGGCCATTTGGTATAAAACGTGTTTGCAACTCTTATCCTGTTTTGCACAATTTTAGCACATATACGAATATTTGCTTAAGTAGGAGCATTGCAACACAACGGACCTAGATTATCTTGAGTTACAGTGATCCAATGGCAAGAACAGGAACCACCCCAATTTTGGAAGGTGAACTTCAGCATCTTTTTACGCCAAGGCCAATGCCCTTTATCTTAAAATCCAATACATTTTAGAAACACATTAAGTATTACAATTGTAGCTCTATTGAAAGCAATGTTCTTACACCTAATTTCTAAGCATTGAACACTTTGTGCTGGTTACATTGTATCATATCGTCAAGTTAAATAATATGGTGCTACCGTTAGCCAATTAATCTCATAAGTGATCATAATATCATAGGGAAAAACCATTACTGAAAGTAATTCTGTAGAACATTGGTGGACAACAGATAGCCCAAGGGTGGCCCCAACCGCTTGCCACCCCAGCAGGCCACTCTCCCACTATTTAACAACAGAAACCATGTCTGTTTCTTTTACACAACTGGAAACCTTGTGTAGCCTTACAAATAGGAAGGACCGGATGCTGAACTCCTGCCTTTAATGATTTGTAACAGCATTTTACTTCTATGGTTTTTGTGGGTTTATCCAGCCCACGCATAGCTTCATTATGCCTATACACCGGAAGAACTAGGGTGGGGAGGGGGAGCAGAGAAATTCCAAGGGTGGGAGCCACCTGAAAGGGGGCACAGAAATCCCCAGACTGTGACTTAGCCTCAGTCAGTGCTGCAATCGGTCATAGCTACATCAAAGCAAGAGCGGGTGCTGTGAGGGGGAAGGGGGTGGGGAGCAGAGAAAGCAGGTGGAAGGAGTGAGGCTCTGCCTGCACCTTCTATCCTTGTCAGGGGAGGAGTTACTGTGTGAATGTGTCAGTGTGCTGCGGTGTGTATCAGTGTGCTGCGGTGTGTGCTGCGGTGTGTATCAGTGCGCTGGTGAATGGGGGCGCGGTTGGCAGAACTTGCCCCAGGTGCAGAAACACTTAGTTACTCCTCTGCCTATACACTTATAAGTCATGTTTGGTTTGTGATTAATACTGGTATAACAGGGGGAAACATTTTTTTTCTCCCCTCACCTTTCTTTACATTTGTGTATATACTGTGACCTGCCAGCTTCCGGTTGTCATTTTAAAGTAACTACTCGAGTATTTTTGAAAGTGTCCTTGCTTCATAGTGGTGGTTTTGTAATTTATATTCTGCGTACAAATAGGTCATTCTTTTTTAGAATGCATCCGATTACGAGTCTTGGTTTCTAAGTGCTTTATTAGAGCCTTTTTTCAATACATTTTGATACTCTTTCGGGTAGCACCGGAGCCATTGAGGCTTATTGGACTTACACCATAATGGGACATTTAGTTTTGTCCATTTCGCCGCGACACAATTGCCGCCGGTGTTCGGCTGCAGATTGACCCTCCGGTGTGGCCGATCCGCCACTGGAATCCCTGCAGTCAGCCTCTTTCTAAGGCAAGTTTTTACCGTTTAGGGTACGGGGTTAATTTAACGGTTTTAGCGTTTAGGGAAAGGGGTTTTAGGGTAAGGAGTTTTAAGCGCCGGTGGCCATTTGGTCAGAACAAAATAGGCACGACTAAAACGTCCTACACTGAACTTACACTGTATTTATTATATATTTAGGAATGCAGGACGTGTGTGTAATTATATGATATGAATGCAAATAAGTTTTGTTGTCTCTAACTAGAACCTGACGTTTCAGCAGAAATAACACTGAAGATAGGATATACAGCTTAACCCCGTTATAGCGCGATCCGTTACAACGCGAATCCGTTTATAACGCGATGCAAGGGCGGCTACCAATTTTCGTATGTATGAATACTTTGCAACACGATTATCGGTATCTTAAATACTTTATTGTACAATGCATACAATTGTACATTATTTCTAACGCGATCCGCTTATAGCGCGATGTGATTCTTTGGACCCCAAGCACAGCGTTATAAGGGGGTTGAGCTGTATTGTAACTGAATCCCAGATCAGTGTTCCCCAGAGAGTGGGTGTTCCTACTTCTACTATCAAATCAGATTTCCTCCAGAACAAGTTAAAAAGACGCAGTCACAACAGAAGGAAATGTAACAGTTATCCAGAAAGAAGTTCATGATTAAAAAAGTTTGAAAGACATTGTTTTTCCCCATTTCCAAACTACATTTTACAGCAAATAAGAATATCACTTGAGAGCACGTTCACATGTCCCAGACAGGTCTGTAGCCCTGCGTATCACCATTATATCTCAGTATACAATGGTTCCACTGCAGGAATTTGGCCAAGGCTCGTAATATACTGTGCGCGCGTACACGTGCCGCACACTTTGTGTGTATAGAGTCCGTGCTGTGTGTGTGTGTGTGTGTGTGTGTGTGTGTGTGTGTGTGTGTGTGTGTGTGTGTGTGTGTGTGTGTGTGTGTGTGTGTGTGTGTGTGTGTGTGTGTGTGTGTGTGTGTGTGTGTGTAATTACTTAAATAAGATTTTTTTTAAAGAAATAAAAAATGTCACACACATTTTCCTCATCTTCCCCCATTGGCTGGTTCCACGCACCCTGCAGTGCGCGCAGTCCTATTATAGAAAGGCTGACTAACCTCAGCCAACTATAAATGCCGCGTGCGCACGGTGCAGAAAGCGCGCACACTATAGAGCAGCCCTAAGACAGCTTCTCACTGCAATAAGGTACGTGGGGGGCTCAGTGCAAGCAGCAGTTGCATGGAGGAAAGTGTGGCCAGAGCTGATCTGTGCTTGTAGAGATACCTGTAGCCTTCTGTCTGCTTCTTCTGTTTGGGGTGTATGTTTCCTGGCTTGCCCGTGTGTTTGTTATGGGTGTCCTGTTACCATGTGGTTAATGCTCTATAACCATCTCCCAGGCACTGCTGCTCATGTGAGACCCTCACACTGCACACAGATCCCACTAAACCCCTAGGAAACCCTCTATAATTGGGTCAAATGTGATAAACAGAAGCCTGGAGGGTTCATACCCAGCCCCAAGGCATGGTGGGAAATATAGTTTTTCCTGCATATGGCCGATACTATTCCATGACGTCACTTCTGTTACACATTTTCGTTCCCAATGAAGGATTTTTTTGTCCTATGAGAAATTACTAGGTGCCACCACAGAAATGTCACTTTAAAAACGACGTTGAAAATAAATAAATAAATGGCACGGTTCAGCTCCAAAAGAGGAGCCCAATTATAATTCTGTAAACAAAAATAACAAAAATGTATGCGACAAAACGAGGAGGGGGGGGGGGGGGTGTCGACCTAAGAAGTAGTAAAGTGCTTATGGTGATTCAAAGTAGTTCAATTCTACATTCTCAGAGTGTTCAACTTAGAGACTGGAAATCTGACTGTGTTATTACTCATAGTTACATCATTGCATCAGGTGTTCTGAAGGGACATCACCTTCATTCCTCGCACTGGAGATCCACCTCCGCAAGGTTATGGAATAAGCCATGAAAGCATCAACTACTTTCCATTGTGCAATATCAATACAAATAAGACAAGCAACATACCTTCCAGTAGCTCGATCTGTTGATGAATTAGAATCTGGTCAATCTGTTGAAAATAATCATGATAATTAGTGGGTAATTAAACCGAGCACCATTACCAGTAGTTTATATTTTTCGCAGTTTAACAATTACCTACCCAGTGAAAAGTGACATACTGAACTCAATACTGATACATTATTACAGGGGTGCGCAAACTGGGGGCCGCAGGGATTTCTTGGGGGGGGGGGGATGGTCGGGGGCGTGGCAGTTGCAGAGGCCGCGCGCTCTTCCCCAAGGCATTTAAATTAAATGGCGGGGAAACGTGTGAGACCCCTGCAACTTCACTTTCCTTGTCTTCACAACGTGTCGCCATCGCAACGCGCGTCGAATTACACATTTGGCGCCGGGTCCTAGGAAAGGGTGGGGCGCGAGTGCTGGGGCTGCCAGGAAGGGGGGGGGGGTGTGCGGGCGCAGCTCAGAAACTTTGCCCACCCCTGCATTATCATACCGATAGAGAAATTTCCAAGGATATAGTATAGTTTAGTCTTAAAGAGGAAATAATAATAATAAAAAAAAACAAACAAAAAAAAACAGCGTCAATTTTGCATAGTTGCGCCCCCACCCCCCCCTCCTCCCTATAACGAAGCAGGGGGTCCCCGGAGCTGCACCTGATTAATTTAGGGGAGCCCCTGCTTCCGGAGATACATCCATTGGGGGGGATGCCGGTAGCCGCTGTGGCTTACTAGTAGGGTCACGCAGTAGCCACTTTAAGCTCCCAGGCCATGCGGGCCCAGAGGAAGCTGTGACATCATCCGGCGCGGCTTGCTATTGGCCCACATGATGAAGGAGCTTTAAAAAAGCAGAGAGATAAGACCCCCCCCCCCCCAACAGTGTGTTAGTATCTCTGGAAGCAGGGGGACCCCGGAGTGGAAATGAATGGGGTTCAGCTCCTGGAACCCCCTGCATCAATTTTATGTTTTAAAAATATATTATTTGCTTGCTTGGATTGCTCCTTTAGCACACTCACCATGGCAGCCATGTTTCAGGAGTTACACCTCGCCTCCTCTTCACCAATGGGAGAAAAACCTCTTTTATAAATAGCGGGGTTGGGCTTCACCAGGATACAATTTTTACACTATGGGTGACCATGCAGTACAACCATCACAAAGCAGCAAGTCGAGTTTGCACTATGTTTTGGGGCAAGACAAGTTGCATTCACTGCTTGGATTCTACTGCACCGACACACTTTATTCGAGCAAATACCCGGTATGTACCTGGTAGATACCTGGAATGCGCCGCTCCTCACCTCTGACAAGCCCCGTTGCATTTGCCTTCCCAGCCTGGGTTCATGCCTGGCTGATGGGCGGCTGATCTGTTAAATGATGATGATTAGGATTTAATAGGCTGCAATGCTTCGCGTGTCTACCAGATGGCATAAATTCATGAATTGTAATGCAGTGTATATATATATATACTGTGCAGTATTGCAGCCAGCGGGAATAAAATGCTTCAATCCCTGCCTGAAAAATAACTCAATGCACTCGGGCAGAAAACAGTCACAAACCTCAATACACCCGGGTATACCCGAATTCGTGGGACTAGCCATGCTCGAATAAAGTGTGTCGCCAGTGTAGTACAGTCAATAATGCTTCCCATTAAGAATGGGACCATGGACTTGATGCATTCCCACATGGCTTGCAGGGTATATCTTTCTGGGACAAGGTCAAAAAGCTTCAAAAAAGGGGTGGCTAATGAAAATACAGTTCCTTAATGAAAAAAAAAAAGTGTGTGGATATCTTTGAATTTGAACTTTCGTATTGAATATTGCTATACTTGTAAAAAAAAACATACTGTAGATACAATGGAGAAACAGGTCGTGTTTCATGGGAATCAGTGTATTTGTAGCATTGAAATCAAGCTACCTGGGTCAGGTATTCCAGTCCCGGCGGGCAGTTGGGATTTGCCGCAGGTGCAGGCATCCATGCAGCTGTAGGTCCACCAGGCCCCATTGGTTGATTCTGGATTGGTTGTCCTGCTATATAACCGCCATAGTTCGGCTGTCCTGTCAAAATGAGAAATAAAGCAAACATTTTACAAAGAGTAAAACAAGCCGTATGTATTTATTTTTTTAAATGGACGCAGCACTCGTACAGGTGTAGCAAACCTTATTGTCCGGTGCATCTGCTACCCGTGGTCACGCGAGCACAGAGGCCACAGCATAAGAGGATTAATGCTGGGGGTCCTATTCGGAAGCATGGACCCCCGCGTCACTAATCGCCGCAGGCGCTTTTGCATGTTCGACCACGGCATCTGGACAGCAAGGCTTGCTACAGCTGTGCATGCATGTTTGTGTCCATGTGTATATTTCTACATGATCTGTGTCTACGTGAAAATCTTTGTGTATGACTGTATAACAGAGTAGATGTAGCCGGACTTCATCCTTGGTGCGGCGATTTTCACTGTATCAGTGTGGCCACATCCCGGCTACACATCTACCAGCCTTATGGACAATAAGCTGCCTACAAGGATGAACACTGCGGGACTCCATGCTTCTGAATTGGATCTCACAGCATTAATCCTTTTGGGCCATCCTTCAGTCAGAGAAAACCAATCTTCACCTTTTGGAAGAGCTGCCTAGCCGTATCTGGTCCCTGTCTGCAGCCGCCTCTGCCGTCTGGATCAAAATCCCCTGCTCGCTGAAGGTAAGAAATGTCATGTCCAGCACCCTTGATGATGTCCATCATGGCCCAAATATGGCCATCTAGGATCTCCTACAGATGTAGATCCCCACATAAAGGGCATCTAACATCATTCAGAGGGAAATACAGCCTGCCTCACTTACCTTCAGCGAGTGGGGACATGGATCCAGGCGGCAGAGGCGGCTGCAGACAGGGACCCGATACGGCTTGGCAGCTCTTCTGTCCCTGTAGGATGGCACATTGAGGGAGGGATTATCGCAGTGGGGTCCCCATTCAAAAATGATGGCGCCCAGCAGCGTTTATCCTTCGGGGCCGCAAGTCTTACTGTCCTTGTGGCCGCAGAGGGGCCACGGATGGACTGCAGATGTCTACATTTTTTTCCGAGGCCAAAAGGACAGCAAGTCTGGCTACATCTGTATGTGTTTAGATGTGTACGAGTGGCTTTTTGAGTGAACGTTGTGCAGTGTGTGTTTGTGCACCGCTGCACTAACTGTGGCCACCCCCCAGAGGGGCGCAAGAATTTCTAGGGGTGACACGGCGGTTACAGAGGCCCCGCGCTCATCCCCACGGTATTTAAATGAAATGCGGGGGGGAAGGCGTGAGGCCTCTAACGCCCTTAACTGCTCTCTGCCGGGTCTTCGGCGACGCGGTCACAAGACCCGCAACGTAATTTGACGCCGAGTCCTTGAAGGGTGGGGGGCGCGAACATTGCGGCTGACGGGCAGCGCAGCTCAAGAAGTTTGCGCACCCCTGTGTTGGCGATTTTGCTCAGTGGTGCCAACGTTAGGAGCTAAGGCACCATTAATCCAGATGCGTTACTGGCTCCTCCGAGTCCCCTAATAATTATTATAAGGAGGGGATTCCTTTGAACTAAAAAAAAAAATTTATACACATTTTTTTTTAAAGAAATAATTGAATTGGTTAAAATGTTCCAATTATTATCGTTCACACAGAGGGAAAACATTCAAGAAAATAAACTTGCGGTATTAAGTTATCACATGCACTTGATCCAGAAGTGCAATCTCCGTCTAAACTAGCTAACTATTAAAATGAACGGAGATGGGTGATAACAAAAAAAGGTAGAGACGTCTTATAAAAAGCAGAGTCTTATTCTATAATGAGACCAATGAGGCTTTCTGGGAAAAGGAAGGAATTGTTATTAAATGCAAATGAAATGTGTATTGCAGCAAAAGATTGAGAGGACCTCTGTATTTTCTGTTTGTGAAGTTGAATAACTTTCCTGCTATCGGATCACATGTAAAAAATGTAAACAAAACATTAAAATTATGCTTAAAATATAATTCAACATTAAAGCAACCCCCCCCACCCCCCTTTTTTATGTTCTTCCCCTGATTTCTGAGACACTGATGAAGTTACCAAGTTTAAATCTCTCACCAGGGGGAAACAAACTGGCCATCAAAACTCGAGCCAATGTGGAAGCCACATCTGTCGTCTAGTGTGGTTTCCTATTGGATGGCTATTTAAATGTCCTCTAAAAACCAGAAATGAACACTGGTAACCTCACTGGTAAGTGTCTTGGGGTCCCCAGAGTAGAAAACCATGCAGTTCAACACTGAAGGACCCAACAGTTCCAATTCTGTAAAAATAAGGGGGGGGGGGGGGAGGGGGGTGCTGCTTTAAATAAAAATGCTTTTAAAAGCAAAATTGGAACATTGGCAAATAACATTAAATTTTTAAGCCATAACAATGTGTATGAATTCTCCAAGTATAGACGTGTAGCCAGGCTCCCTCGGTGTGTGGGTTTCCCCCCCATCACCTCCGGGTGGTATGGTAGCGTGGCCAGTTGCAAGGGGGTGCGAGGCCGTGAGGGTGCGGGCTCATGCACCAGCTGGGCGCATGAGCCAGCAGCAAGGGGGGGGGGGCACGTTGCTTGGGAGGCGAGCGGGTCACAAAGGCGCCATGGTGGATGGACTCACGCATGCGCGGATGAGCGGCGGCAGCCATTGGATGTCATGCATGTGTGGTGCACAGCTAGCTGTCACGATGACAACTTTTATCAACACATTTATATTTCTGGGTACTTTATTGAACAGAACAAGTTGCAAAATAAATTGTGATTTATTTCCTTAATAGACAAACACACGACATCTGCAGAATACACTTAAAACAACACTCACGGGAATCAGGGAATGAAAGAAATTGTCCTTTGCTTGCCAGTGCAAGAAATGCAGCCTTGGTTTTAAAAGTCCTGTGGTTATGTGGATATTAACCCCTTCACTCCTGGACTGGTTGCTGCTGTACTGGAACAAAGTCTTGCATCTTTACATCATGGATTAAAATTCAAGAATCACACTGGGAATAATTGGGAAGCCACATTTATAGACTGCCCAAAGCCATCTTTAACATGTGGATCCAATCCCCTCGTGGGAACAAAAAAACCCACGAATAGCCAAGTGACCCACAGTTCATAAGACCGGTCAAAAGGGCTGTCCGGTGGGCAGGGCGCATGGGTCCGGTTGACGCCCATGCCACTTAGCATACCTGGGCCCCTTCTTGGGGCCACTGGGTCTGGTCTCTGTCTCCAAGGTGTTACTAGCCTGATATCTGCTGTGCATCAGTATGCCAGTATTGTATACATTATGGGTCTCTGGGTCTTGTCATAATTGACACTCTTTTAGACAGGGGGACTCTAAATCTGTGGGAGCCTTTTGAGGCTCCATCATAAAAATAATTACAAACCTTTGAGGCTTGGTCATAAAAATACCGAAGCTCATTCACCCATATCACAGCTGGAGGTCCAAGTAATTCCTGCTTGGACTTACAAAAAAATACATCCTGTCTTACATTTAAGATCTGCTATCATGTGTTGGTTAGAGGGTATGGCAAGCAATGCATCTTGTCTTTTTTACCCTCGCAGACAGGGAATGGCCTGCACATGGGGAATAAAAATGGCGGGGACAGGGCAACAACAGTAATGCATGGCAAATCAGGTATTAACCCTTTCCTCCCCATCACACTAGCAAAACCCCGACCATGGGATGGCACAATGGGATGGCATGATCTTGGCATGGGACTAGAAGTCCCATGAGCCTTAGGACGCACCACATGACACCAGGGAACCAATATGTTGTGGGGATTTGCCTGGGAAGGAGAGTCTGACAAGGGGCATACTTTTGCTCAATTGCCGTCAGGAGAGGCTAGGGGTAGGTGGTAAGGGTGCAGGGGTCAGTGACCCATTGCATTAGGCCAGTAACCCCCTAGGCCCCAGATAGACCCTGAGGCACCTTTAAGTTTGTGGCTGCTCCAGGGACAGGCCCTAGGATAGGGAACCTGCCCCATTAGAGCTGTGTAGTAAGTTAAGGTATCCAGCAGACGCTGTATATTCAGGAGGAGTCTGGGACCAGCCCTCTCAATCCAGGAAGACTGACCCAAGGTGGGATCACCTCAGAGGACAGCCTTCCTTCCACGTGGAGACCACATCACGGGAGTCAAAGTCGCCGGATCCATTCTGGTTGGAGTGACCGGGTGCAGGAGCGCCCGGCAGGTACCTTAATAAAGTGCACCAACACCTTATACTTTACTGCGCTGATCACGTCAGGGTGGGAGTCACACTTGGGGACACTCGGTGGGTGGAGTGACTAAGGGGACTCACTGGTATTATGACACGGTGAGGGGTTGCGTCCTGCGTGACGCGTTGGCTAGTTGTGCCATTAGTGGGAACTGGTCTTATACATCTTCATACACCTATAGTCAGTGTTCGACAAACCTATACATTTGCTCGCCCCGGGCGAGTGGATTTAACCCCCAGGCGAGTAAATATTGGCCCAAGCAGCACACATTTGGTACTAGGTGGCGAGTAGATTTTTTTGTGTGGCGAGTAGATTTTTTGGTCATTTTTCAACCACTGCCTATAGTGATAAGAACATATATGCTCAGTAAAGGATGTTCTTGTTTTATTATACAAAGTGTGTGTTATTGGGTTGTATCCTGTGAGGGGTTCCTCAGGCAAGGTCGGGATCCTTCCCAGGTGGAGGCGTTGCACCACGAGTATTGTGAATGTATAAATACCCCAGGCTCCCAGTGCGGAGGCTTCGGCTCCCGAGAGTCATACAGGTACATACAGCGTTAGTAGCTTCTGTGATCAGGGGGAAACAGTGCTACACACGTCAATTTAAAAATTGTATGTATGTGTATGTAGCCATGTGTAAAATTGGTGTACATATCTCTTTCTCATGCTGGCAGTAAACCTGGTAAGTATGCAGGATTGCCAGTAGTCATGATGGAGGTTTGCCCTCAAACCCTGGTGAGGTGTCATATGTCCCAAAGGAAGTGACAACATGCTTGGTGTCCACCCTTAGTGACATCAGAGATGTGCCTGTTCCTGAGGTGATATAAGACACAGAACTGCCTAAAGTTAGTTCAGTTCCTGTTGTTGTGCTGACTCTGTTCAGGAGAGTCATGTGGAGGTCTGCAACAATGTTGCAGAGGCTGATGCAAGAGCTGTGACTGTGTGCAGCTCAGAGCAGACAGAGAGAAGCTGGTGAATCTTCCTTAGGGGAGAGGTGGAAGCAACTCCATTAGAAAAGGAGGAACCTTCCCAAGGATTGCAGCAAGAACATGAGCGGCTAAGTACGACCGCTATGAGGGGCAGTCTGCCTGAACCGTCAATAAAGATGACCTTGATCAAAGATACCCTCGTGTGTGAGTCTGGGATTACTCTGCAGAGGAAAGCACCACAGAGGAGTTCCTCATCAGAATCATCCCCATGCGGACGCAGGGATCCTGATGAGGTGGAGGCGCTGCACTGGATATAGGTAGGACTCAAGTACACTACCTCAGCTGCCTGTCTGGGTTGGCAATCCCCACACAACATCATGCGGGAGACTCAGGAGTCCTGTTGCCAACAGGTGCACCACCAGACACTACACTGTAATGGGGACTGGTTAGACCACAGGGGCCAATATGAGATTGGGTGGGTCAGGCCAGGCCAGAAAATCCGTTACATGTAGATTTAAGGAAAATGTACAGAAACATCTATGCAAAAATATATTAATTGGACATCTTAAAAGCAGCCATTGAAACTACACATACTTAACTATACTCCATTATCTAATGCTGAAGGCTTATCCTGGAGGTTAGCTGGACACAGATGGCTGAGGCCACATTAGCAATTTAGTCATGAAGGCCCCGCCCCTCCCTACATGTTTCCACACAAAGCAATTTGTCTGTTTCCAGGAAAAAAGCCCCAGGGGTGAGCCCATAATTGTGGTATGTGAATTAACCTTAGGAATTCTTGAACAAATACATTCCTAAACTCTTCCTTCTTCAGAACCACGTTAAAGAGGTAATGCCATATACGGAAATACAAGGATTTTTAGTTTATTTGTTTGTTTTTAAAACAACTTATCAATGTAATCAGCTTCCTTAGAAAAATATATAAGTAAATTGTTCATTTATTTACTTCTTAAGAGTAGTAGGTTTCTATTTTCTTGGTGTATATATATTTTTCCATTCAATATGTGCATCAATACAATCTGCACATTGACAAGCGATTAGCTAAGCTGCAGATCGATCCGTTCTCCTATGATCGATCGCTTTCTCCGGGTTATTTAATTCACCGATTGCTGCAAAACTACCCACAATGAAAAGTTCTGTGTGGAAGACCATGTGACCAGGCAGTTACTAGATACAATTGATGCACTGCTAGGGAGTTCATAGCTCAAGAGCTAAAGCCTGTCAGAAGAGGAAGGGGATGGGACTTTGTAAATGGTTTCCATAGAAACAAAAATGTCTGTTAAATTAGAATACATTAAAAATGTCTTGACATTTTTTTTTTTAATACTACAAGTATTTTCTCATAGAACCGATTTATTACAAAAAAAAAACACATGTAGGATATTGCTTAAACTGCAGCTTTAAGATTAGAGAGCAGTAGAGGTGAAAGGGGTAGAAATGAGTTATGGGTAGCGTGCAGGAGATGAGCTAGGGCATAACAGATCAGAGCTGATATTTAGGGAGGAGCAGATGGGTAGAGTCTTGAAGGTAAGGACAATGTCGAAGGTGATCTGAAACTGATGGGAAGAAAGGAGGGGGATTTAAGGAGATGAGCAGAGACTGCTTTGGGGTAAAGAAACATTATTTTAGCAGAATTTGAGAGATTTTAAAAGGAGAAAATTGTGAGGCAGGGAAGCCTGTTAGCAGCAGTATGTTACAATAATCCAGACGGGAAACGATAAGGGCATGCATTAGTTTTAGCAGTAGATTGACAGAGGAAAGGGAGGCTCTTCGCAATATTACAGAGGAAGAAGCGACACATTTTAGCCATGCCATTAATGAGAACGGAGAAAAAAACGGGAGTCAAAAGTCACTCATAGGCAACGTGCTTTGGCGACAGGACAGATTGTAGTTCAATTTACTGTGATGGAAAAAGTGGGCATTAGGTCAGATTTAGGGGGAAATATAAGGTGCTCAGTTTTAGACATATAGGGTCTCGATTAAAGAGGTTTGGTAAATCACGTGCAAACTATGATGAGGCGGCCACATTTTTGGGGGCTACAAAAAAATAATAATTCACATTTCCCCTGGTTGTAAAATGCTCTGTTCACCCGCCACACCCAGGCTTTATCTTAATACTTCCCGGCATAGTTCCAATGATGAACTGTGCCACCTACATCAATTAACGTGACCCCTCTCTTTTCTATCCTCCCAGTGTTAGCAGGTAGAAGCTTAGTAATTAATACAAGAAGTCGATTGTTTTAGACGCTGACAACCAAACAAAAACTGCGCAGACATTCTCTAAATCTCTCTTACCTTGGTATGCTCCTGGCGGGTACTGAGGATATCCATAAGGAGCCTGCATACCTGGAGCAGGATACCCGGGACCTGGATAACCAGCAGGGGGGTAACCTGGAGCGGGATACCCTGCGCCCGCATTCCCTGCAGCAGGATACCCTGGATTCCCTGCAGCGGGATACCCTGGACCCGGATTCCCTGCATCTGGATACCCTGGACCCGGATTCCCTGCAGCTGGATACCCTGGGCCCGGATTCCCTGCCGCTGGATACCCTGCACCCGGATTCATTGCAGCATGATAATCTGGCCCTGGATTCCCAAATCCAATGTTTGGATCTTGTCCATGTTTTTCATCTATTAGAACAATTGAAGAAAAATATTAAAACCAGACATGCCCGATAACATTGTTTTCTGGTTTGAGGTCTATAAAAGAGCAACAACAAAAAAAAATAGAAGATAAATACTTACAACTATGCTTTGGATTAAAAACTATTTCCCAAAGAATCATGCATTATTTTTAACTGGCTTGAAATTTGTTTTGAAGGAAATGAAGCCGTTATCTAGGACACTGCATGTTTTATGCTTTTATGACCCAAAGCATCAGGACATTGTTGAAATGCAACATTGTAATATCCTGTTTAAATGTCAGTAAATTTTATGGGGCACTTATGTCCCTTAAAGGGGCCGTTCCAAGTAATGTCAATATTTGTTTTTTTTTAAATAACTTGGTGTAAAAGCTTCCCTATAATTATGAAGCCACCATTCAAATAGACAAATATAAGTAGTTAATTAGATTGAAGCCAGTGTGCCTTGAGAAATGCAAAACATTTTTATTCACAAGATTCATACAAGTAACTGTTACTTTAAGGATAATTAAATCTTTTATTCTAAACAAACAAAAAAATTGTTATCAAAACACACGAATCTCTGCTGTATTTTAACAATCATAATTTATCCAACATTACCATGACGTTAACCATAAATTGATTATATGGTAACCTTTTTTAATATAAATTATTCACATACGGGACTCATTAGTTATATACGCTGTAGGTGTTAAGAAATGTTTGCCACATTACCTTTCATTTCCATATTGCTGGCAACAATCGATCCTGGAACAAAGTTAAAAAAAAATATATATATATATCTGTGAAGCGCTAACACATACCATCATGAAACGTATACTGTACTAATGTTATATAGTGCTATAAAAATTATTTTTATCTTAGCCTAGCGATAGCAATAGACAAATTCTCATGAGATAAACTAACATTAACCATATAGTTTGAGAAGGTACTAATGAGAACACAAATATACGTAGCCAACCAGAGTTCACAAGTAAGTAGGGCAGAGATTATTCCTGCACTGCACTTATCCAAATACCAATGTAGACAATCACCTTACACCATAAACAAGGATATGTGGAAAGATGCAGCATACAATACCTACTACCTCTACTGAAAGCATATGATAATTATGTATATGTTGTGTATATATGAATAATACAGAGGCTAATGATTGGCCCAAAAGGTGATGAGATTAAGATGTAAATATCGTTGGGTGTAACATCTAAGAATGGATGAATTAAAAATGCTGCAGTTCATTTTATTTAATTTAAAAGAGTGTCAGTTATTCTTACACCCCCTCCCCTTCATACTGCTACCAATCCTGCAGTGTTCTGTCTATGCTGTTGGCATCAGCTGTACCTGACAGAATAAAGCTGTTCACAATTATAAAATACTTCTCACTGGGGAACCTGGGAAGGTGGTATTATCGGCAAGGTTTTGCTTCTGATAGCGTTAAAGTATTAATTTAAAGTGCTTTTCTCAGTGTTCTGAAAGCAAAACAGGTTCCTTGCTGTAATATTCCAGATTCCTACTGCGCAAAAGAGCTGGTATTCATTAAAGTCATGATAGGAAAATGAACATGATGCTATTAGCAATCGCCAGGACTTGCCTAAACAAACTTAAAATTTGCCAGCAATGCGGAGAATGCAGGACACGGGCGTAATCCTTGCAGAGCCAAAGGCACCAGCCACGGATCAGCTTGCAATGCTCTTTAGGCCTCTGGGATGGGGTCTGCAGGTCAGTAGTACACAAGCACTACAAACACGGGTCTGCCAGGTATGCTGCCTCACAGCTGAAAACTCCCCTCTGCAAAAGAACAGACAGCCAATTAAGACAGAGGCTAGCACCTTCAGCTAATTCAGGAGCTATAGAAGCATGCCAGGAAATGTTCTCTTTGTATTTCTATTTAATGTTCTCCCCCCCACCCTTGTTATTTTCTGACAGAAGGGTGTGTAATGAAAATCGCAAAGTATATTAATGAATCTGGTGCTAAGGGGTTAATATTAACTCATTGAAAGTACCTTGCCAAGGAGAAAGGTGAGTTGGCTAGAGTAGCCGTGTGTATTAACCCTGGTTGCATACGTTAGTCACTTGCTCACAAGAGTGCTTTTAGTGACAGCTGGTATATTGGGACGGCTTGAGGGGTTAGTTCATTTGAGGGACCTTTGCAATGGTGAAAAGTGGGCTGGCTAGAGAGCTGTGTATCAACCCGTGTCCCATATACAGGTCATGTGCTCACAGGGTGTGCCGTACGTGACACGGTGCATCTCCTAAACCTGTTAAAGTGATTAAGCAATAAAATACTGCCCACTTTATACTAGTCTGTAAAATCAGTTACTGAATAAACTATGGGCAGTTTGTCACAACCTCTCTGAAACTGAAAGTTCTCTGCTCATTCCTACTTCTCAATTTTTTACATATTTATTTTGGTTGGTTCTTGTAACATTTTTAAAAGGTCTTTTCATCGCGATCAGTTGAAGCTTTTCAAGACGGTGTTTATTTGAAAATGTATATACATGGACAATATACAACGAGCTATAATAAGGGCCATCAGCGCTGGATCACACATTGGCTTAATAGGCAGGGTAATACAGGATTGAGCTCCCCTTATTCGAGTTTAGCAAATCTCCCCATTGGTCACGTGAAATTGCTCCTGTCATGATATCAGGAGATATTCAGTATTTTAATCAGACACATGAGGTTAACGCTGAGTTGCAAAAAAATAAAATACAATAAATATACAAGAATTGTTCTTATGACCTGTAAAACTGCACCAGGCCTAGTTTCATGGGTTTTATAGGACTACGGTATCTGGGGTCAACACCTGGATTTGCAAGTGCGGGGGGGGGGGGGGGGAGGGATTGAAATATGGCTGTCCTGATGCTAGAATAAATAGAAACTTTTTAAATATAACTTGAAAGGGATGCTTTTGTGTTCTGTTGAATATCGGAGGGCGTGGCTAAATGTGAAATATCCTGGGACTGACAGCAATTTCCAACAAGAACAAATAGATATTTGTAACAGTTGCAATGAGATGAAGCAAATTATGATCACTTCATGATTAGGAGGTGCAAAAGTAAAAATGGCATTTCACATACAGGTGTGCACATCAAGTACACAGATGCAATAGTGAAGATGACATTTCTCCAGATATTATAGGAATAATGCCGCCGGACGCTTTCCCCTGCTGCCCCCGATATCCCCTGCTGCCCGGGACGGGAGGTGGGCTTGGGGGCACGGGAGGTGGGCTCGGGAGGGGGTGCCACGGGAGGTGAGCTCGGGAGGGGGTGCCACAGGAGGTGAGCTCGGGAGGGGGTGCCACGGGAGGTGAGCTCGGGAGGGGGTGCCACGGGAGGTGAGCTCGGGAGGGGGTGCCACGGGAGGTGAGCTCGGGAGGGGGTGCCACGGGAGGTGAGCTCGGGAGGGGGTGCCACGGGAGGTGAGCTCGGGAGGGGGTGGCACAGGAGGTGGGCTCGGGAGGGGGTGCCACGGGAGGTGGGCTCGGGAGGAGGTGCCACAGGAGGTGAGCTCTGGAAGCGGGTCGTGGGAGGAAGCGGGCCGAAGAGGACTTCCTCCTCCGTCCCACGTTGGGAGCGGGGGGGAGGAAGGGAGCGGGCCCTGCTTGTCGTGCGCATGCGCGAGGGACCGCAGGGGGAATCGCTGCAATTTTGGGAAACGCTGATATAGGTAAACCACCTAGGACCAAAACCTAGTTTGCACCTAAAAATACCATATATTGATAGTACCAGGTAGGTGCATAAAGTTACAATCATAGGTAGGGAGCTCCCTTAATAGCAAATGAGGTATGAAATAGTCCTAATACCAGACTACTGCTCCTAATATGATGGTAATGCTAGGTCAGATACACATAGTGATTATCATAGATATAGTGTGATCCAGACAAAGACTAGGAGGTGTATGCAGCAGAAAAGGTTGAACTCCCTAAACGAGCAGGTTCAAATGTGGAAAAGCCTAATATCCTGACCCAACACTGCACCAGTCACACAGATATCACCGCAGATGTAATGAGCCTTAGGCACCACACATATATACACAAGCACAGCAAATAAGTGCCAGTATTTGAAACCCACAATCAAACTATGAGAATGTAACTATTGGTCAGCTGTAGATTCGTCAATTTTAAAATAAAAGACTTCCAAGTAGGAGTCTTACAACATCACTACGTGCCCTTTCTTTGATTTTAAGAAACAGTCTGCATTTTATACGGTATGTTTCCTGTAATAATCTTTACCTTTAATCTGAGCCCTGTACTCTTTGTATATTAAAGCTAAAATTTAATAAGTAATACTTGTCACTCTGATTAGAACTGCTGCATGCTTTGTAGAGAATAATTTACATTTTGACACATTTTCCTACAACAGATTTTTGTGTGTATGAACCTTTGTCACATATGTGATGAATGGTATATGGGGACGGATTGAGGGGAGACATTATTCACTTGAGGACCCTTTGCGGAAGGTGAAAAGTGGGTCAGATAGTGGTGTATTAACCTTAATCCCATATACAAGTCACGGGCTCACAGGTGTGCCGTACCTTACAGCTGCCATTGCCTCACAGAGAACAAATAGTAATGAGTCTTCTGTTAGTATCTTATAGTGTAATGACAAGTGAAAGGCAGCAAGATGTTTATTTGTAATAGTCCTATGATTGTATGTTTATTTCCCAGCTTACAGCACCTTTCATGTGCACATGAATTCTGTACACATACTGAGATCTAGGTACCAGAACTGTATAATAGTCACCAAGATATAGTTGCCTTTTGTTTTAAGAACTGTTTCAAAATACATTACTTTTATATTAAAGTTAAAATTAAGATTTGCTGCCATGAGTAGAACATATGACCGAAAACGTCACCCGGAGGAAAGGTCTCGGCAGAAAAATATAAAATCGCTAATCTGTAAACAATGTCCACTTTCCATGCACGAACAAGGATGTAATGTTCTAAATGCAGCTACTCGCCGACTATAATTAGTAATGAGCACAACCGACACTAGGGGTTCTTTTAAACCGCCCATTCTCATAGAGGTGCAATTCCACGTGGTTGGCGAGTTGAATTGCTTAGGGGCCTCTGAGTGTTTGTTAATCAAGTGTTTGTTAATCAAGTGTTTTCGTTACCCTTATCCCCACCCTGTCCTTAGAGACAAGAAGGGGAGGGTGGGACTCTGGCTGCACAAGGACTTTCTGATCACACAGCAAAATCACACAAAAAGGGAGCAGACAAAGTACACACACATACACACAACACACTTTAAAAACAGGTTATTGGAATTAGTTCACTTTGGTCCTAGAAAGGATTTGCCCTTTAGATGAAGCAAAATTCAACATGGCGGAATGACTACTATAGGGAATACCAAGCCAGATGTAGCCAGTGTGATATATCCATTCTGTGACTAGGAGTAATTTAGTAACCATGTGTTTTCAACTGTTATAGTGAACTATTGGAGGCCCACTAGAATATGTAAACAGCATCTCCAATTTCTTGGAGCCAGCCATGTGTTACTAATTTGTTGGCTCAAGTATTGTAGATGCGTCATTCCTGCTTTCCACAATAACTATCAACTGTTAGCACTGGCACTATAGTGAACACACACACACCACACAAACACACCCACACCACACAAACACACCCACACCTTTTATGTATGTTTACATACATATGTAAAATAAGAATGTATATTCAGGCCTCAGAGTATCCAATCAAAGATTGTGATTTTGGATATAGAGTGTTGGTTATGGTAAGAGGTTTCGAAGATCAGGCAGAGCATTGTGATAGCCATTAATGTTAAAGGATGCTCAAAAAGGGGTAGTCGTGCACTCAAAATAAATAACCGTATAAAAGCGTAACGGGCCCGGGACGCCAGTGCCCTTTGTCCCCCGCTGTTGGCGGCCCTGCCTTTAATAACCAACATATACAGAAACCCAAAAGAACAGTTTCATTTTGCTAGTAAAACAAATTGTTTTTTTTTTTTTTTTCCAACTTGTTCACATACTGTGAAATCCTCTCACGGTTTCATGATTCAATGACTGAGCCAGCTGTGCTGAAGCAGGGATATCCTTGAAATCTGGCCTGTCGATAGCCCTTGAGGACTGGAGTTGGCTACCCCTGCACTAGCACACAGTTGAATGCACCAAAGGTTGCGTCCCCGTTAGCGCTGAGCGGGCGGCGCTTGCGGCGGTTACTTACATATATGGATATGTGTAACTCCACGTTCACGCGGTGCGCACGGGCACACATGCTCACCGGCGCTCGGGTAAACAAACAAAAAAAAACTGACTTTCTAATGCGCTCAACTACCCGCAATCACCCCCCACGCGCACAAGCGTAAATGCCAGGACACCGGCACTCAGGGCCATCTTAACATTAGGGGCCCCGGGCAAAGCAGTGCACGGAGCCCTATCTACACTGTCGCTCCCAGCCTCCCACGCGCTCACTAGCAGCAGTAGGCACCGGAAGTGCTGCACTGC